>NW_024466999.1:600000-1015961 GCF_017591425.1 Ochotona curzoniae | reverse complement strand
GCACCTCTATGTGGCCCACAAGGTTATTCCAGGATCCCAAGGTTAGTTCTTCCACATATGATAAATGGTGATTTAACCTACTGTACCACAATGCTGAGCTCTGGAACTTCCAAAGCCTTTCTAGGAAAAATAACGCATGAATGCTTGAGACCAGCCCCATGAGGAAGGTGGGGTTTTAAACCTATTCCCCTTGAGACAACAGAACCACCAGAACTTTTTTTTTCTTTTTGGTTCCAAAGCAAAGGGGCTATTTGCAGAGGTCAATTACTAAACTTGTAGCCATCATCTTTGCCTATCACCCTTGGGTTTCATTGATTTCCTGCAGCTAAATAAACTGCCTGAGCTGTGGATCTGAGAGTTGCAAAAATTTTGAAAAGAATATTACCTGTTCTGACAGGAGGACACCACAGTCAGGAACACTTGGCTGAGAAAGGAGCCAAATGGACAAGGGAGGCAAATTACACTCTTGTAATAGAAGGGAGAGGCTGCCAAGGGCACAGGGCAGGGGTGTATCAGGGTGGGCAGTTCCAGCCAGGCTGTGCTGGCCTCAGACACCTGTGGGTCCCAAGCTACTGACACCTTGGAAAGCTGGCAGTTAGATGTGGACAGGGTTTGGCCAGCATGGGGAAGGCCTACTCAACAAGTGCTTCTGCCCGCACCTGCTAGCTGGTTCTCCTGGGTCAACAGTATTGCTATTCTGGAAACCTTGAGGAAGTCAAGAAAGAAACCCTGAGAAGTGCATTTAGTTTCAATCTTCTGGCAAGTCTTTCCCCTGCAACATGGATTTTTGTGTGGGTCACTGGGCCGCAGAGCTAGAAGAACACAAACAGGGCAGCTTTGGGATGCCCAGTAACTTAGAGCACTAGGAATGGTGTTACCTGCTGACAGGCAGAGAAAGTGAGGACATGCAGAGACCCCATCCATTGGTTCATTCCCCAAACATCCTGAAGATGGGGAGTGGAGTGGGGTGGGGAAATGGCAGGAGCCAGCATATCAATCCAGGTCTCCTAGACAGGCAGGCAGCAGGCACAAGCAGGAGGCAGGAACCCATCCACTTGAGCCATCACTGCTGCCAACCAGGATCCACATTAGGAAGCAGGAGCCAGAAGTTGGAGCCAGGAAACCAACCCATGTCCCTCCATCCTGGGATGTGGCATCCCAACTGCTGGGCCAAACGCCACCTCCTCTGGCTTGTTTTTACAAGAAACTCTTACGTGGTTGGATAATATAATTGCACATGACTTCAGAAAACCACAGGACGGTCAGCATCTTTCCTGCCAAAGGAATGCCCACAGAACCCGGGTGCCAACACCACCCTGCCCAGAAGGCCACATTTCTCAGCCCATTTGATGAGTAATAGGGCAGGAACAATGCATGTGCAGCCCAGGACATAGGCCATGCACAGCCTCCAAACTTCCAGCCACCAATGGCCTCGGGATCTCACCCCAACATCTGTGACAACCCGCTGCTTCAGCTGAACGCTGGCAAGGGCCACGCTTTTCTCACTGATGTGGAAACCCAGCAGGCCAGTAGCAGCTTTTTGTTAACTGATTTGGGCCAAAACAGACATCATTCCTGCATCATTCCAGAATTTTCTTGTCCTCTTCTTTTCTTTGTTTCTTGAGAGGCAGATTTTACAGAAAGAGAAGGAGAAATAAAGCAGAAATCTTCCATCTGCTGGTTCACTCCCCAAAGGGCTGTAATAGCTAGAGATGAGCCAATCTAAAGCCTGGAGCCAGGAGCCTCTTACAGGCTTCCAATATGAATATAACAGCCCCAGAACTTGGGCCATCCTCTTGTTTTCCCAGGCCTTAAGTAAGGAACTGGATCGGAAGTGGAGCAGCTGGGACATGAACTGGCACCCATAATGGGATGCTAGCAAGTGGAGGCTTAGCATACTATGCCACAGCACCAGCCCCAGGAGCACAGCTTTTAATCCCCATCTCAGTGATAAGGAAAACAACACCATGATGCCCAGTCACCCAGTCACAATGATGAATCTCATTACCAGCAGAGGTGGATGTCAAAGCCAGCCCCAGGCTCTTGCAACCGTCTTCCTCCTCGCCACATGCTGCCTCCTTCCTGCCTGCCTCCCCTCCAACAGCAGATGCTCCCCGTGTTCTGGCCTCTGCTGCACTCTCACCAGACTCATGCACTTCCCCAGCAGATCCCTGGCCCCATCCTGGAGATGGACGTCTAGCTGGAACCTCCAAGTCCCAGAGCTGGCTGCCTCACTGCTCCACCACTACAACCACGTTGTAATGAGGCCATTATTATATGGTGACTGTTAAACAAATGGTTACCACAATTCTTACCATAGGAAAAGTCCAAGGGACTCCATTGGGTCACAGTCCCTGCCTTTTGAAGCTAGGGTTGACGGGGGAAGTTGCTCACATGGCAGCTGTCAGAGCTGCCTTCCTTGTGAAGGTGCAGGGCTGCGCCCACCCGGGAGCACCAAGTGCTCTGTGCTTTCCCATCCACCCGTCATGGACACTTGAGTTACTTCCCCATTAGCTATGTGACTAGAATGAGATCGCCAGCATGCAGAGGCTCGATTTTGGGCATTCAGGGATCAAAAACTTAAGCCCAAGAAAAGAAAAAACTACATAAATTTACTTCTGTTCCTTAAAAAAAATTTAGCCAGGTCTGTTTTAAAAATGCCAGAAATAATAACTCAGTAACAATGAGCACATGCCAATGAGATACCTAATTATTTCCTATTGAAAGAAACAAGGGTTTCCTGGTGAAATGGCTTCTCTGAGTTCAGGGTGTAAATACATATAACAGCACCCAGGGGCCATCACTAAGGTGCAGCAGGTTAAGCTGCCATCTGTGTTACCAGCATCCCATACGGGCTCCAGTTTGAGTCCCAGCCACTTCACTTGTAGATTCAGCTCCCTGCAAATGCACCTGGGAAGGCAGTGGAAGATGGTAAAAATGTTTGGGCACCTGCACCTGCATAGGAGTTCCAAATGGTTCCAGGTTCCTGCTTCAGCCTGGCCCAGCCCCAGGTGCTGCTGCCGTTTCAGCTGCGAACCAGCAGATCACTCTCCCTATCCCTTACCCTTTCAAACAAATAAATAAAACTTCAAAAAAAGCTTGTCTTTGGCTTTTTTTTTTCTCTTGGCTTGTGGGGACACAGCCAGGGACATGCAGACACATCAGGAAAATCCTCATCAGATGTTGACGCCTTGATGATGTCAGATCCGAGAGAGGTCTTGTGTCCACTAGTTCAATACTCAAATGACCACAACAGCAGGGGTTGCACTGGCCCAAAGCTGGGAACCAGAAGCTTCTTCAAAGTCTCCCACGTAGGTGAAAGGGCCCAAGCACTCGGGCAGTTCTTCACTGCTTTCCCAGGCCATTAGCATGGAGCAGCCAGGACTAGAACCAGTGGCCGTATGGGTTACTGTCAGAGCAGGCAGACAGCAGCCTAACTTGCTATGCCACATGTGGTCCCATGTCTGTAGCTGGAGTCCAGCGTCCTGCTCATGCTCATGCAGATCCTGGAAGGTAGCAGCGATGGCTCAGGGATTTGGGTTCCTGCCATGCACGTAAGAACCATGGAATGTGTTCCAAGACTCCAGCTTTGGCCTTCGCCCAACTCTGCTGTCATGGCCGTTGGAGAATGAATCCGTGGATGAGAGCACTCTCTTTGTCTCTCTACCTCTCAAATAAATATTTTAAATTCCTAGAAAGCTACAGTAATCAAGGTAGTATGATATTAACAAAAGAATGGACAGAGACTAATCAGGATGGCCTGAAAGACAATGTGGGAACTGCCCATCAACAGGCAAGCATAGGAACATCATCATACATTATTTTTACTTTGCATTAAAAAAAAAATATCATTTGGCCAAAGTCCTTTCCTTGCATGCGCCAGGATCCTATGTGGGTGCCGGTTCATATCCCAGCAGCCCTGCTTCCCATCCAGCCCCCTGCTAACAGCCTGGGAAAAACAGAAGATGGCCTAGTTGTTTGGGGTCATCATGGAGAAACCAGGAAGAAGCTTCTGACTGCTCCTGCCATGTGGGAAGTAAATCCACAATTGGGGGATCTTTCTGTCTGTCTTTCTGTGTAAGTCTAACCTTAAAAAATAATAATTTCTAAAGAAGAAAACAACCTCTTGGGAGAAAACGTGAGAGAAAAATCTTTACAATCTGAGATTCTTAGGATATCAAAAGCATGATCCATGAGAAAAAAAAAACTGACAAATTTCATAAACCTTAAGAACTTGTTCTACAAAACAATGAAAAGTCACAGGTTGATCTAAAATAAGTGCAAGTTATTTATTTATAAAGATCTAGTACCCAGAGGATATAAGGAATCTGCAAAATCCTATTGTAAGTAAACAAACTGTCCAATAAAGAAATGACTCAAAATGATACTTGGTTAAGGGGATACACTTATAGCCAATCAGATAGGCACAAGACACCTGACATCATTACCCATTTACGGGAATGCAGATGAAAACTACCCCAAGATACCACAGCAGATGACAGCAAGGGCCAACCAGGTAGCACCGCAACCGGAACTTCCATGCTAGAATGCTGCTGTCATTTTGAGAAATGGCAACCCACTCTAAAATACAGCTCAATTCAATGTCCCCTGACTCTCTGACCCAGTAATGCCATTCCTATATACTAACACAAATGAAATAAAAACCTGTAGCCAAAAAAAAAAAAAAAAAAATACACAAATGTTAAGAGCAGCTCCATGCATAACAGCCAAAAAAAGGGAAACAAACCAAATGTATTTCAACAGGCTGAATGAATAAAGAAACAATGTTGTACATCTACAGTGGTAGACTGCTCAGTAGTAAGCAGGAATGAGCTCTTCATAAAACATTTACATGGGGGAAAGCTGGTGTCAAAGGAACATGCTCTCAGACCAAACTATAGGGATGGCAATCATTGCCGAGGATTGGTGCGGGAAGCTCTGCAGATTGGTGAAACCGCTCCGGGTTGAACTGGGGCGATGCCCCATCATGTCCTCATGTACAGTGAACTGTCCACTCAGTGAGTGTCACAAAACATGGGAAGACTACTAACATTCTTGGCAGGTACCCAGCCCTGCCAATTTTGTAGGCCTTCAGAAAATGATGTACGTTTCCCTACTTTGTTTTTTTTTTTTCTTTTGATTATTTAACTCTATACTATGATATGACAAAGTCCAAACCAGCTTTAGTTACTTGTTTCAGAGTCAAAGTATACAAGAAAGCCTTCAATATTGCCACTCAGTCATGAAACAAAACAAAAAATAATGGAAAGAAAGATTAATCTTTAAAGGAAAGAGTATATATGTGTGTTTTCATTCACTGGTTCACTTCCAAAATGCCCACAGGGATCAAGGTTCTGGGTCAGTGTCAAGGGTCAAGAAACTCAAGCTGAGTCTCCCTTGTGGGTAGCAGGAACCCATCTCCTTGGCCAGCACCACAGCCTCCAAGGGTCCACCTTCGCAGGAAGCTGGGGTCAGGACTGAATATTGAACCCCAGGACACCAACATGGAATGCGGTCTTCACAAGGGTGTCTTTCATTCACTGGTTCAATCCCCATGTACTTACATTAGCTAGAGCCAGGCCAGACCAAAGCCAGGAGCTCAGAACTCAGTCGGTCTCCGGCACTTGAGCCGTCAGCTGAGGGTCCCCAGGGCGCACGCTGGCAGAAGCTAGAACCAGAGGCTGAGGTAGGACTCAAACCCGGAATCCCAGGCAGTATCCTTACAGCTGGAATACATGCCTGCTTCTGCCACGGACTCTCTGAGATGCTGTCAGACATGTATTACAGAAGAACGTGCACAGTGCTGGAAGGCTCCAGCAACGCTTATGCATCCAGAATCATCTGTTCAGTGCCCTCCATGTAGAAAACAATTGTGGATCCCATTTTTATTTGAAAATACAGCCTCTAGTTTAGCATCGCAGCTAAGGCATGTTTCTAGAACAAGCTTCCCAATCAAATGATCAAGACCTTTATGTCAATAAAAAATGGATCCCAGTCTGGTTGGGAACTTGGCTGGGTCTGAGCACAGCACATGTAAAATGGCACCCTGTCTGGCTGATGAACTGGGAACAGGCAACCAGTGGACACTGCCCAATGTCAGGACATGACTTGGCAAGCAGAACCTGTCTCCCTGGCTCTCTTGGCTGGACCTGCTGTGCAGTACAGTCTGCCCAACTGTACAAAGTGGACTTGGATAATCAACCAGACGTTTATCCAGGAGGCTGGGGACTATTCTTTGTAGTACTGAACCAATCTGGCTAATTCCTGGATTTCACAGGTTTAGACAATGTGTATGCTATGTATTAATCAGTTTCCAACTGTAAGCAACTAGAATTTTTAAACTGTTGTTTGGCTTATTTTCTTTATTTGAAAGATAGGAAGAAATGAGGAGAGGAGGAAGAGGAAAGGAGAGATTATTACAATCCATTGGTACACTTCCCAAACCCAGGCAACAGCCAGGACTGAGTCAGACCCTCTCCCCATCAGGAACTCCACCAAGGGATTCAACCGCTGGGAGCAGAGCAGCAACTAAACACCTGCCCAAATGGACAGTCTGGCAAATGCTGAGCAATGGCCTGGAGTTCACCACCATGGACACTGAGTAGGGGAGCCTGGGTCTGGGCCCATGCAGACATGCACCAACTGATCCAAGCAGAACCTCGGCACCCGCAAACCAGTGCAGGGGGGGGCACCATAAATGCAAGTACTTCTCTAAAACACCTCCCAGGACACCAGCCCAAGCAAACGGGGGCCTCCAAGGCCGGCGGAGGCAGGAACAGCAGGGAGACGAACTTGGGCTCTTGGCGCCCTCAGCCTCCCACCACACCCAGAGATGGCGCGGCAGGGCGAGGGTTGGGGTGGCCACACAGCAATTGCCACCGCCATGTGATTCTGTGAAGGCACAAGGAGCTCCTGACCAGAGCGGCAGCAAGGGGACACAGAGATCGGTGCACAGGGGAGTGATGGGCAGCACCAGCAAACGGCCAGGTAAGATGGCCAAGTGCTTCCTATGGCCAGACTGAGTGCTAGACATGTTCCATTCAATCTTGCACCTGCTAAGGCCACAGGTAGCCTCCCCACCCCTCACTGCTAACCATTCGCACCTGAATCAGGTCATCAGCAGCCAGACTGGAACCCAAAAGGGCACAGACCTGAGCAAAAGTTATCAAAACCTATTTTGGTAAAGAGAAGTGGCCAACAGGGAAATTTAGAAAGGAGAGCAGGGACAAGGGGCCATAAAGGACCCTCCTCCGGTGGTCAGCCATATTCCCCCCTTGGAGACAGGATGCCATTCAGGCTGGAGAAGACAGCGGGCACAGAGAGGAGGGCACCGATACAGTCGCGAAGGTCTGACATGCATGGCTTGGGTAGAACCCAGCTGGCCAGCCCCGTCCCCATGGAGTCCCTCTCAGGCTACACCATGAAAACCTGAAAAGGGCCTTAAAGATGTCCCAGTGTCTCCAGTACAAACTAGGCCTGGTTACAAAGTAACTTTCCAGGTTACTTGACCTGAGGGAATGTAAGCCTTTCCTTATCTTGGAGCCAAGTGGCAGCTCTGGAAGTCCTGTGTGGCTGCCAGCTGGGCCAAGGACACGAGTTTGGAGACAGGCGAAAG
The DNA here is from genome assembly GCF_017591425.1 of Ochotona curzoniae. Classification (NCBI taxonomy): domain Eukaryota; kingdom Metazoa; phylum Chordata; class Mammalia; order Lagomorpha; family Ochotonidae; genus Ochotona; species Ochotona curzoniae. Next base: position 1,008,346 of record NW_024466999.1, on the reverse strand, counting down.
GGTTCCGCCTGGAGGAGACACAGTGCTGCCCTGCCCCCACCCTGGAGGTGTGTGGGCCTGAAACACTAATATTCCTTGGAATGTGGTGCAACGTTTTATGGGTACCCGCATGAGTTTAATCAAGATCTTTCATGTGAGAGCCACAATCCTATTTTTGTAAGTTATCCTGAAATACCCACAAACTCAAGTCCAAAAGCCTGCCAACACCGTGTGCCAGCTGCACCTGGAAGGGAAATACAGATTCCTGAGTGGGGTCCACACTTCTTCCAGCCCCTGAGGGCCCAGAGGCAGCTGGTACAAAGGAAGATGATGGGTTCCCCTCTACCTGTGGACTCCGTGGTCACCAGCTTCCCTGTGCAGCCCCATGCGTGATAGCTCAATGGCTACATCCTCACCTTGCAAGTGCTAGGATCCCATATGGGTTCCACTTCATATCCCAGCTATTTCACTTCCCTTCCAGCTCCCTGCTTGTGGCCTGGGAAAGCAGAAGATGGCCCAAAACCTTGCGACTCTGCTATGTGGGAGACCCAGAAGAAGCTTCTGGCTCCTGGTGAATGAACCAACAGATGGAAGATCTTTGTTTTTTCTCTCCGTAAATCAGATCTGCCTTTCCAATAAAAATAAACTTAAATTTTTTTTTGTTGTTGGAAAGGCAGATCCACAGAGATGAGATACAGAAAGATCTTCCATCTGCTGGTTCATCCCCTCCTCCCACAAGTGTCTGCAACAGATGGAGCTGAGACCTCTGAAGCCAGGAGCCAAGAACAGGTTTCTGGGCATAAAGTGTGGGCTTCATAATCATTTCTTGGTAAATGTGTTTATTTTTCTTTCATTGTATTGGAAAAGCAGAGAGAGGCAGACAGGTAGGTAATGAGAGAGCTGAGGAGAGATTTTCCAACTACTAGTTCATATCCCAAATGCTTGCAATGGACAGGGCTGGGCCTGGTCAAAGCCAAAGGGCTGGAATGCCACCCGATCTCCCAAGTATTTGGCCATGGCCTCACCCCAGATGCCCCCCAGGGTGTGCATTAGGCGACTGGATGGAGGTGGAATGGCCAGGCATTCCAACATGGGATATGGACCTCTCAAGCGGTAACTTCACCTACTGTGCCAAATGCGCACTCACACTTGATTAGTGTTTCTTAAAACTGAAACATGGATTTAATTAATTGCAAAATAAACATGTAAGACATTAACTGCCACCTTGAATGCACTTGCTTGGCCATATCCTTTCCGTCCCCTCTCCCCGAGCCAGATTCACTCAGCCTCTTCCCACGCCACAGTCTTGTCCTTCCCAAAGCCATTCCTTCCACCCTCTAACCCAATAATACCCAACAGGAACATGGGAGCCACACTCCGATTACAGATGTCCCAGTAGCCATATTTTGAAAAGAAAAATCAGCAAAATGTTTTAAAAGATGCTTTATAAAACCCAACCTATCCAAAGCATTATTATTTTAATGTTTAACATAGAGAAGTTTTACGCTTTTCCCGATAAGCCTTCAGCCACAAGCATATACTTTCCACTTATGTACATTTCAGCTCACACTAGCTGCACCTCACTGCTCAACAGCCTTGGCTGCTCCCACCTGTTACAGAAAATCTAAATTCAGCCTCATACAACAGGCCCACCCAAGTTGAGTCCCTCTCATCCCTTCCTGAACATCGAACTATTTTGCTCCCATTCTCCCACACCTTTGCCCAGTGGACCACATCTGACTTGCCTGCCTCCCACCTCTTCCTGGGCTTGCCCCTGACACCGCTCTAAACCACAGGACCTAGAACATCTCATTCCAGGCACCAGCCATTCAACATCTCACATCAGCATGCCACTTTCCACAGGGTCACAAGTGCTCCCCTGCCAGGCCTGCTAGCCCCAGATCTCTGCCAGGGTACTTTGAAAGTTCATGGAAAAAGAGATTAAAATAAGTGGGAGCAATGCGGTCAGTGCAGTGGCTCAATAGGCTAATCCTCCACCTGCAAGCACTAGCATCCCTTACAGGCATTAGTTTGTGTCCCAGTTGACTCCAATTCCGAAGCAGCTTATGCCCTGGGAAGGCAGCAGAGGATGGCTCAAGTCCTTGGGATCCTACACCCACAAGGGAGGTCTAGAAGACACTTCTGGCTCCTGGTTTCAGATCAGCTCAACTCCAGCCATTGCGGCCATTTAGGGAGTGAATCAGTGGACGGAAGATCTTTCTCTCTGTATCTCCTCTCTGTAAATCTGTCTTTCCAATAAAAGTAAATAAATCTTTAAAAAAAAAAAAAAGTGGGTACAAAAACAAAAATCCTGAAATCCAGCCATATATTCTTCATGAGCTTCAATAAGACCCCTTGTATGGATGGATTTAAATTTCTTTCTTTTTTTGGTATCCAAGTAAACATTTAATTCTACTTCCCATGGGGTTCCCTCAAATGACAGCACTCACCCTGAACCTTGCAAGGCCTCAGGGTTCCCTGGCCTGTTAATGTTTGTCTAACAGCACCTGGCCCTGCCTTTGCATCCAAATAAAGTATGTGTTTATTCTGTTTTTGTTTTGAAAGAGGTAGGTATGTTGGAATCTTCACCAACATCAAGTCACAGGGCTTGATCTAACCCTGAGGGCACTGAGCCACTCCTAACCTCACCTCACACATGCGGCTCAGCCTGAAACCAGTCAGGAAGTAGACACGCTAGTCAGCCACACCACCGGCAGGGCCATTGTTCCTGCATTTATTTTTGTTGTTGTTTCTTTTTTATTCTTTCCATTGGCACAGAAATCTTTCAGCCTTCCACTGTTTTTCATAGCTGGGCTGGGATAAACGGGAAACCACAAAAATGAAGGCTCCCACTGCGCCCGTCATCAACCAGCAGGAGTAACGGAGAACCCAACCAGAAGCATCCTCCCAGTGACGAAACGCCGAGGGCTCTAAGTGTTTACAATTTGTTGGCTCCCCAAGTGGAACCAAGGCTTGGGGATGTTCAAGGCTGCGGCCCCAGATGGCGGCAGCACTTCTGCCAGCCCTTGCCTGCCCCTTCCTGAGCTGGAATCAGGGAACTTTACAAAAACCCTGGCAGCAACCCTGACACTCTCCATGACCGGCATCTCTTCTACTCCAGGGGCCCTCAGACAGACCCGGGCAAGGCTGGCACGGGCAGCGCTGCCCCGGGCGGGTTCAGCAGGCGGCAGGAGGCGGCGGCCATCGCTAGTTTCCAGCCGACACTTCTCTAAGCAAAGAGCTTGGCAGAGCCTCTTCACAGTTTCTCCCACTTTCACAAAAATCTGTGTTCTAAGCAAAAGTTTCTGTATCCTGGTAGCAGTACTCTTTGAAAGACTTCAAGTTAAAATTTTAAAAAGCAAAAATAATGATAGTGGCATTGTATTCCCATACTTTCTCCCCAGCATTTTCCACTAATAGAGGCCCAACTGCTTTATTTACACACATTTACATGTTATGTTTCCCTTAAGGATTCCATGACTTCATGTCAAGCCAGTACTTATGTGCATCACTTACTAAACCAATACGTGATATCTGTTCTTCACCCTCACCTTTGTGCATGTCCAGGCCCGGGCCTAGACATGGCAGACAGAGCTGGGAGCTGCCCGCAGTCCCCCTGGTCAGGTGTAACCACTAAAGGGTAGGGACCGCGTCCAGCTGCACACTGTTGGGGAGGCCCTGTTTGGCTCAGTGGGACTGGGTTAGCGGTTCACGGCCCCTCGTTCTGATTCTGAATCCCTGGGCATCACCTTTCACTCCAAGAGCTGCTGGAAGGCCCCAAGGCCTCTGCACAAAGGAAGAAATAAATCTCCTTCAAGGGAGATTGATTTCGTACAAAGTTCTGCCCCCTCAAGCTGTGAAACTGACTAAAAGCAGAGTCTCCCACAAACTCTAAATAAAAGAATTTTCTCCCCAAGGAAGTGTCATCTTGAGACCCGTGTCCCCCCTCGCTTTGGTCCCCTCTCCAGCCAGCACTGCCACATCCCTGCACCCCAGACCACCTGTCCTTTGCCACCACAACACTGCCCCTGGCAAGTGTGTCCCTCCCTTCCTTCTGGTTGCCTGAAGTCCCAGTGTTGTGGTCTTTTTTTTTTTTTAAGATTTATTTATTTTTATTACAAAGTCAGATATACAAAGAGAAGAGACAGAAGATTTTCCACCCAATGATTCATTCCCCCAGTGATGGCAATGGCCAGAGCTGCACCGATCCAAAGTCAGGAGCTAGAAGCTTCCTCCGGGACTCCCACATAGGTGCAGGAACCCAAGGGATTGGGCTGTCCTCAGCTGCTTTCCAAGGCCACAAGCAGGGAGCTGGATGAGAAGCAGGGCTGCCTGGGACTAGAATCGGCAACCATATGGGATCCCTGGGCATTCAAGGTGAGGACTTTAGCCACTAGGCTACCACACCAGGCCCAGTTTGTAGTTTTCAGCAACTAGTTCAGGGTCAGGAGCTTGAAAATCACTCATCCCTCACCTGTGACACTCACCTATCATCACCTGGAACCTTAGAGAGGGTGGTATTGTGTTGTTGTGTAACCACTCCCCTTGCCAGCCCCCATAAAGACCCATAATAGGCAGGGGCTCGCTCTCTTGGTCATAAGCCTTCTTCACTCTGGCATTCCAACTCTTGGCCTCCCAGCACCTGCTTGCTCTCTGGCTTTCTGCGGAGACTTGGAGGACAGCAAGCCTCTGTATATCTGTATTCCTCACCTACTGCTTGAGTCAGTGAAGATGCAAATACTGAGAAGCCTTTTATTTCCAATTTGTGTACTTTCAAGAGTTCCAGGAGAGACAGGCTCTAGCAGTAATGGAATGTGGACAGAGAAGCCAGGAAAAGGTGAATGTTTACAGCTTTGTAAGTGTGTCCAGGTTGTTTGCTGCATGTCTCTTAGGATAATTTATATTGCTGGGGAAGCTGGGACATAGGTCTTCAGTTTAATGGACAGGTTTCACGGTAATGACCATTTGTCAGACTAGACTACCACTGGACTTGTCATTTGCTAATTTCTACTAGGCATTGCCATCACCAAGCTTGGTTAATAAAGACTCCTTAACACCTCCCAGGCTTGTCTAGCATGATCTTCTCCACATGCTGCAATACCACCTTGCTGTGACCCAAATCTCATCCCATCTGTCCACACCCGTGCAACACACACGCACAGATTCATCCCCCTTTGTCTTCCAAATAAAACATCAAGACACACTGTGAGCGAACAGGTGCCTGCCACATGAACCGGTGTCATGTCACTGCTTGGAATATTTTATATTTTAAAGTATATTTTTTAAATTTAAAATATACTTACACAGTCCAATGAGGTAGTACAGGCAACTGGGACTATCCAGGAATTTACTAATTTTGGTCACAGCCCTTCTGACTACTATGCTATTCCCTAACAAATTACTTTATTTTCCAAAGAATTCTGACATCATCCTACCAGAAGGATTTGGGGCTGTTCCTAGGAACTAGGATAGAAGCGGCCGTGGCATTGAAGCCTAGCACACTGAGATTTCCAGTTGTTGATTTCAATCACTCAGGCAGGATCTCTGGCGGGGGTGGGGGACCTCAGTCCCATGTGCTAAAGGGAACCCACATGGGGTTGGGGCAGGTCAGACACATCCAGCATGACCCCTAGGCTGGAACCAGACCCCAGCAGGCAGTGTTCTTGGTCTGATTGCTGCTGCTATGTCACAACACCTGGGTCTGAGTAATTCACAGAGAAAAGGAATTTTCTGTGGGCTTGGTGTTCTGGAGGGTTCTGGTGACCCTTACACAGGTCCAACTCCCAACGTACAGCAGCCAGGTGAGTGGGAACACTGGAAACAGAGCCCAAAGGCCACAGTGGGCAGCTATGCTTCACAAACAGCCTCCAGTCATTGTGGCTGATCTGGTCTTGCCAGTGCCAGTGCAAAGAAGGCATTATCACAAGGGCTCTGCCCCCATGACACAGACCCTGATGCTAGGCCCCACTTCCCGACGGTGTAGCACCCAGGAACCCAGCAACATACACTCAGCATCCCTGGGACAGGGTTACAGCAGGGTATGTACGACCAAGCCATCGTCTGTCAGCACCTCGTGGAGTCCCAGGACCTGGGAAAGACTCTCGGCAATCTCAAGGTAAGAACCACATCCCTCCCAAACTGTCCAGAAAGAATTCACTTGGGCTTTGCCAGCACCACAGTATAGTAAGTCATGCCTCAGCCTCCAGTGTTGGCATTCCATATGGGCAAAGGTTCTAGTCCCAGCTGCTTCACTTCCAATCCAGTTCCCTGTTCATGCACATGCCAAGACAGAGGAAGATGGCCACACCCACATGGAAGACCCAGAGGGAGCTCCTGGCTCCTGGATTCAGACCAATCCAGTTCTGGTGATTGCAGTTATTTGAGGAGTGAACCAGCAAAGAGAAAATATCTCTCTCCTTCTCTCTCTATAACTTTCAAATAAACAATAAATAAACCTTACATTTTATTAAAAAGCATTCTGACAGCATTATCACCAAATGAGATACTTTTTTAAAAAAAAAAAATTTATTTTTATTGGAAAGGCAGATATACAGAGAGGAAGAGAGACAGAGAGGAAGATCTTCCATCCGATGATTCACTCCCCAAGTGACCGCAACAGCTGGAGCTGAGCCAATCCGAAGCCAGGAGCTTCTTTCAGGTCTCCCACACAGATGCAGGCACCCAAGGCTCTGGGCTGCCCTCAACTGTTTTCCCAGGCCACAAGCAGGGAGCTGGATGGGAAGCAGGGCCACCAGGATTAGAATCAACGCCCAAATGGGATCCTGGCGCGTTCAAAGAGAGGACTTTAGCCACTATGCTACTGTGCTGGGCCCAAATGAGATATATTTGTCTGAAGTGTTTTTTTTGCCTTGGCAGGGCCTGACCAAATGATTTCATGGGTCTCATCTGGCCTGCACAGAGATCTTTCCCAGACATGGGGCCACACCCAGAGGGTCTGAGAACCCAGTACCATGAAAGCCACTATCTTGCCTGTCTCATTCCTGCAGGACAGGTTAACACCAGAAAGGCAAAGGAACCTTTGGCCCCACACAGAGCCCTCAGCCTCTGACAGGCACAGCCCAGGCCCGCCTACTCCTACTTCAGGCATTCAGACACAGGGCATCAGCTCCCACCTGACAGAACTTGGGACGGACCAGCCCCTCCTACACAGCCGGGGGTGGGTGTGGGAACTGGCTCAGTGCTGTGACAGCAGCCAGTCTCTTGTCAGGCCTGCTGTTTTGCAAAGGTAGCCATTCCCACATCACATCTACCTTTTAAAAAAGATTTATTTATTTTTATTGGAAAGGCAAATCTACAGAGAGCAGAGACAGAAAAAATCTTCCATCTGCTGGTTCATTCCCGAATGATCACAACAGCCAGACCTGAGCTGATTCAAAGCCACAAGCTTCCTTCTAGGTCTCTCACATGGGTGCAGGGTCCCAAGGCTTTGGGCCATTCTCCACTGCTTTCCCAGGCCCCTATCAGGGAGTGGATGGGAAGTGTAGTAGTCAGACATGAACCAGTGCCCATAAGGAAACCTGATGTTTGTAAAGTGAGGATTTAGCCATTGAGCTACTGTACCAGGCTCCGTCACATCTACTTTCTAGCATTTATTTCTCATTTGGACTTCAGTAGCAGGAAAGAGTCTGGAGGCTCTGAGGGCTGACCTGAGATGAAAAGCTATCCAATCAAAGGCATGCTGTCACCCAATCCTCACAGGCAAATACTCGGATTTGCCTTTCAGTCACCTAAGAAAGCTTCAAGCAAACATTCATTCAGATCGCTCCTAAAATGCTCATTGAGTTATTACTGCACACTTTCCGTGAGGAGGCTGAGAAGCACCAGGGTTTAGGTGTTCACAGCCTACCCACGAATACGCCAGGTCCCTGACACACTGCACCGAGAAAGGTGGGTTGGGGTCAGGAGAGGTTTGAGAATGAGACCTGAAGCAAAAAGGACTCCATAATGCAGGGCCTTGGAGGAACTGCCATGCCTTTGAGAGGGCCTACACCTGTACCCCTGCAAATGGGTAAGCCATCAACACCAACAGGAGCTCCCATCTCCAAAAAGCATCCCTTTGGAGAGACCAGAACCTCTGCTTGCTTGACAGCACCGACAAACTCACCCACAAGACCCCTGGATGCTCCCAGACCACAGGAAGCTCCTGCACTGGGGAAGGACTATTCCTAACTCAAACTGCTAAGGTTCAAATCCCAGCTCCTCCTTGCCTAAGCCACGTGACCCACAATGCTGTCTATGCCTGTTTCCTAATCCACAAAATGGAAATGCTGGTAGTCAAGTTGGCCCCATTAAATTATACCTACTGCTATTACTACTCAAAGTTGTGTCCAGTCCAGGGCCTTGTCCCACATCACAGCGTAAATGACAGTGGCAATCTCCACATCAAGAGCAAAACTCTTTCAATCATTTAATTTAAAACGAATTAACAAGTGAATGGCCTATTATTACTATTCCATTCACTGATGCCTAAGGGTTAAACATGAGTTGTCACAGCATTCACACGAGGGAGAGGCAGGTGATTTGGGTCAGTTAGTCAAGCCAACTCTCTTTCCACACAAAGTGATGTAGCCCCCACAGACACTCCCAGGCTCCAAAAGTAGGTCCCCATTTCATTGTGAAAGGATATAATCTCAACAATGGCACTAATCAGTGTTTGTAATATTTCAGATTGGTTTTACCCTCAAATAACATCCCATTAAAAAACCTAAATCAAAAATTAAGCTATATTTATTCAAATATGTAATTAGGATTTTGGGGTGACATTACTGCCAAGTTTCTCTAGAGACAGGAAATATTAATTAGCAACAATGATAGCTTACATTTATTACACCAATTAAATGCCTAACGAGTGAGGTGCTAATTTTTCCATAATGGCTCTTTCTTAATTTTTTTCCGGGAGGGACCAGCTCCTTTTATGGGAAAAAGAAAAAAAAATCTCAGCCTTAATTGACTACTAATGGTTCTGACAGAGAATTGGCTGCTGGCACCTGTGAAAAGTTTTCATCCTCAAATGATAAAAGTTTAAATCTCAAAGTTTAATGTCCACATGAATCACCTGGGAGAAAGTTGTTAAACTGCAGATTACTGTTCAGAGGTCCAGAGTGAGGCGCTGCTCCTATATGCCAGCAATTTTATTCATTCAATAGTATGTATTGGAAATGCAAAGAAAACAGTGAGAAAGAGCAAGAAATCTTCCATCAGCTGATTCATTGCCCAAGTGCCAGCAACAGCTGGGGCAGGGCTAGGCTGAAGCCCGGAGCCTGGAACTCCAGTGGGTTTCCCACATGGGTGCCAGGGACTCAAGCACCTGAACCGTCAACTGCTGCCTACCAGGGCACACATCAGCAAGACTGGAAGCAGAGCGGGGGCTTGAACCCAAGTGATCTGATGTGGGATGCAGCTGTCCCGAGCAGCAACGTGACCCCGTGCTAAGGTCCCGCCCCTGCTTCTCCAGGGCTAACTGGCTCTCCCAGGAGGAGGCAGTGCTGTAGGTCTGTGGGACACATCCGAAGGAGCACAGAGCAGGTTGCAACAGGTGACCAAAGATGTGTACGGGTTATCAAAAATGTCTACAGATTTCTTGATGGGACTCCGGGTTTTGACTTCTTTTCTTTCCCAGCTTCAAGCATTCTCTCTTGGAGTTCGATAAAGGTTTTCCCTTCTACAAATGCAGGCTTTTAGGAAGGCTGAGCACAAAGAAGATGCCTTCAAGCTGCCATGCTGTCAGGCGCAGGCCTCTCCTTCACTCACCCACACCCAAGTTCTCACCACTTGAATTCCAGAGAGTAGATCAATGGTAGAATTGGGCAGGATCTTAGGGGCTGGGATCCCAAATTGTTCCAGATTAAAAGGTCCATAAAGCAGCACCTTCTCAAAAGGATATTCAATGCTGATAACATTCATCCAGGGTACAGGCAACAAAGTCCCAGCAATGAAGTGATAATTAACATTCCTGCCTCAATCACTGGATTTCCAGTTTTCTACCAGCCTTGGAGTGACAGGTGAATCCACCAATGGCAAAGTTCTGTCTACCTTCAAAACCCCACAAAGACAGACATCTGACAAGGCCCTCCATCCGGTCAAAGTGCAGCCTCACTTAATCATTTCCAAGGAGCTGTCCTGGACTTGCAACAATGGCAAACACCTTCCTCCTTGCACCTCCTCCACCTCTATGCTAACAGCAGCATCTACCCCACTGAAGCCAATCACCCCAGGGAACGTTCCAGAGTCTGGGGTAAGGTCAGTCAGTGTAAAAACTCAACCTGTTCCATGAATCTGTTCTGAAGTCCTCCAAATACACCTCCCTCCTTCCCCCAGCAGTTAGCGGAGTTAGACCTGCCTGTGGCAGAGATCGCATACTGCTCCTGCAATGAACACACAGATCTGGACTGAAAGGCTGTCCACGCCTGCTCCGATCCCCCAAGGAATGCTTGTTTACCTCTCTCAAGAAAGCGCAAGAAACACAGTGCACACACGTCGGGGTTCTCTGCTAATGGCTTCTCTGGCCGAGAAGTACATAAAGCTGGGCGCTGCAGCAGCCGGAGGAAAGCCCACTGTGACAGGGCCAAGAAGTCACACACACACATCTCTGTAACATGCCCTGTTAACCAACTGCGCAGGGAGGCCTGCTAGAAAACTGCGGCACAGGCCCGTGTCCTGGGTACATGGGGAAGCAACAAACAAGGACCCCGAGGAATGCTCATTCTGCTCCGGACAAGTCCAACAGAAAGCTCTCTGTTTCTGTTACCTCCCAAACTGGCTGTCCTCCCAGAGCGATTTAACTCTGGGTACCAGTTGGGCAGCGCCAGCCACCATGCTGGGGCAGAAGACTGCCAGAGGCCCATTCTGGTTTCTCGGGTCATCAGGAGGGCTCAGAACTCGACAAGATAAACGGGAGAAGCCGTGTTGCCAACCCGGGCGCCCACTCAACCCCCCACACCAACACACATACACACTGTATCTGGGCTACCGGCGGCCCAGCAACAGTTGCTGCGTCTCTACCATATGCTCGGCACCCTGCTAGGCGCCAGAGGGCTAACCAAGCCAAAGTTCCCCATCTCCGGGGGACGGAGACAGGCAAGGACCGTGCACAGGTGGTGGCAAGGGCCCCCGAGAAACTACCAACAGTTGCTAAGCCCAGTAAATACCCAAGGGAGAGCATTAACCCTGCGCGCCGGGCTCCGCGCACAGACGGAGCCACGACGAGCGCCCGAAGTGGGGGAGGCGCGAGCAGACAGGTAGGCCTGGGGACAGGTGCTAAGGTGGAAGGCGCACACCTGAGGCAGCCAGGATGCAAAGCGGAAGAGGGCGGGTTCCCCGGAAGGTGGGGCGAGGGCAAGGTCTCCCCTCTCCTCGGAGGCAACGGGAGGGGAAGGCCCAAAGACCCCATGCAGCAGAGAGGGCTGCGCGAAGCCGGGGTCTGGCCCCGGGAGGCGGGGACGCCTCGGAGGCCTGCGGGGCCTGCGCCCCCCGCGCAGCGGGAGTTGAGAAGGGAAGGTGCACGGCTAGGCCGCCCGCCTCGTACCTGGGGCCCCGCCCGGCACCTACCACTTGGGCGACCTTGAGGCGGCCGAGCGCGCCGCGCAGGTAGTCGGGGTCGCAGCGCAGGCCGGCCAGCCCGCGGCGCTGGCTCACCGGCTCGGTGGTGGGCTGGTACGGGCTGCTGGCGCCCGAGATCATGGAGGTGCTCGAGGCCTCGCCCTCGAAGCCGTCCAGCTCCTCGCCGCTCCGCATGCTGCCGCCTGGCCCGGGCCGCCTCTCGCGCGGCCGCCCCCACCCACCCACCCACCCACCCACCGGCGCCAGGAGCGGGCGCACTCGCTCAGCGGAGCCGCCGCATCGCCGCCGCCGCTGCCTCTGCGCCCCCCGCCCGGCTGCGGCCGTGGCTCGGTGCGCTCCGGCTCGGCTCCCGCCGCCTGGACAGCGGAAAGGGAGGGAGGCGGGAGCGGGCGCAGAGGGAAGGAGGCGGGAGCCGGCGCGCCGGGCCCGGAGGGGGCGGAGCGAGCGGCCCGGCGAGGCGGAGGGGGCGGGGCCGCGCCGCGGGGGCGGGGCGTGGGCCGCTCGGGCCCCGCCCCCGGCGCCCCGCCCTCACCTGCGCCGCCCGCCGGCGGGACCCGACAGGGATGGGGGCGCTCTGAGGTGTCCAGAGCCGGGGCGGAAAATTGCTTCCCCAGGGCCTTGCCTCGCGTTTCTTGTTGGGGGAAGCGGGGTTCTTGTACCAGTGGGGACCAAGATGGGCTATGCCACCTCCCGGGCCCGGGACAGTGGCGTGGCCCGAGTGGCCCGTACGCGGACTATTCGGCCAGCCAGATGGGTAAGTAAGGAGCTTTCAACTAGCTGAAGACGGGGCGCGGTCGGCACCGAGTTAACACCGGGAGAGACACAGTCAAGGGTGAGGTGTCCGCACCCCCATGCTGACCGGGCAGCGCACATAGTAGGTCCTCCATGACTAACGTTAGTTTCCTCTAAAAGCCGGGAAGATTTCCCATCAAACAGATTTTGCCCCGAAGGGCATTCATGAAGGAACAGTTTGGAATTCTAGCGTGAAGGTTAACTGGAAGCCCAAGCGTAACTTTCTAGGAATTGTCACTTTGTTACTGAACCTCCTGGCTTGAGTGCTGAGCCAGACACCCCAGGCTGTCATGACATAGTACAAAGGGTTAATTAAGGTCCTGCTTGGAAGTGGCTCGTCCCAGGTGACACTGCTAATTGGTGCAAAGAGCCCAGGTTCCAGCTTATTTAGAAAAAATGGACAGTGGTACTGGAAGGACCATGATGTTAATTAAAACTTTATTTGGCCCAAAACTTATGTGTTGGGCTCTCATTAAATGTTAAGCCTACGTTAAGAACTGGGGGAAAGCACCCAGCCCCAACCTGGGAGAGAGAGTGTTAAATCGTTAGGTGTAGCCTCTGGCCTCAATTCACCTCAAATCCCAGCGAAATGACAGACACAGGGATTCGTTTTTATTCAGGGCATAAAACCACAAGGGCAAAAAATGGCAACAAAATAGGGCCCAGCACGATGGCTCAATGGCTAAATCCTCACCTTGCAAGCGCCTGGATCCCATATGGATGCTGGTTCATGTCCCAGCTGCTCCTCTTCCCATCCAGCTCCCTGCTTGTGGCCTAGAAAAGCAGTTGAGGATGGCCCAAAGCCTTGGGACCTTGCACCCATGTGGGAGACCTGGAAGAAGTGCCTGGCTCCTGGTTTCGGATGGGCATAGCACCAACCACTGCAGGCACTTGGGGAGTGAATCATCGAATGGAAGAACTTCCTCTCTGTGTATGTGACTTTGCGATAAAAATTTAAAAATAAGTTAAACAAAATTTTTTCCAGAAAATCTAACAGGAAATACAGCCAAAGGACAACGTGGAAAAATAAAAGATGAACAAATTAGGGAAACAATCCAAGAGAATGGGATTTCCATAAAGTTATGGGGGGCATGGGCAGAAGAAATTATAAAATAATTCAGTATTTTCCAGAAGCAAAAGGGTATGGGGCAGATGAGGGTCCTCAGCATCCCAGACGGGTACCGTACAGGTTTCAGTTCCGCTGAAGAATCAGGAATCAGAAAGGCAGCAACTTTGCCTTCCCCACCCACAGGGCAAACGATCTCTTCTAGGTGAGTTCCCACAGAGCCTGACTCAAGTACAAGGGTGGACCTGCAGTCACCCTGTCTCAGGAAGCTGCTAGAGGAGACTCCACAAAAACCATCAAACATAGGGACCCTTTTATTTTTTTATTTATTTTTTTCTCTTTCCCAAAGGTTATTTGAGTATTTAGAACATCATTTGTGAGCCAAAGTTGTCAACTTAAAAATGAGCCTACACACACACACACACACACACAAAATAAGCCTACAAGCTGGTACTGTGGTATAGCAGTTAAAACTACCACCTGCTATGCTGGTAGCCCATATAGGCAGCTAGTCAAGTCCCAGCTGCTCCACTTGCAATTTAGCTTCCTGCTAATGCACCTGGAAAAGCAGCAAAGAATGGCCCAGATGCTTGGGCCCCTGCACCCATGTGGGACAGCTGAAACAAGTTCTTGGTTCCTGGCTTTGGATTGGCCAGCTCCAGCCAATAGAACCCTTTGGAGAGTGAACCAGCAAATGGAAGACCTCTCTCTCTCTCCCTCTTTATCGTCCTTCCTCCCTTCCCCTCTCTCTCAGTAAACTACTCTGCTTTTCAAATAAATAAATACACCTTTAAAAAAAAAAAGCCTGAGCCTGGTGCAATGGCTCAATTTGCAAATCCTCCCCTTGTGAGCACTGCTATCCCATATGGGCACCAGTTTGTGTCCTGGCTGCACCATATACCATTCAGCTCCCTGCTTGTGACCTGGGAAAGCAGTCAGGCATGGCCCAGAGCCTTGGGACCCTGCATCCACATGGGGGACCTGAAGAAGCTCCTGGCTCCTGGGTTTGGATCAGCTCAGCTCAAACTCTCGTGGCCACTTGGGGAGTGAACCAGCAGACAGAAGATCTTTCTGTCACTCCTTCTCTCTGTAAATCTGACTTTCCAATAGAAATAAGTAAATCTTATTTTTAAAAAAGTGGATCAAAGGGGCCTACAAGTGCAGCATGTGGGCCAAATTAAATGTTCCCTTCCCCTGGTTCTAAACCAAGAATTCAGAGGATCTGGGACCCAGGCGAGGATAGATACAGCATGAGAGAGATGCTAAGGGTCGCGGAAATGACAGCAACACAGGCTTCTGTGCAGCAGGGCCAGGGGCTGACAGTCCAGGACTTGACAGAGGCTTTGAAGACGACTTGTCTAGATGAAATGAAGTGTATATTTGGGGGCAGGGATTCGGCACAGTGTTTAAGCTATTGCTTTGAAAACCTGCTTTCAATGTCAGAATATCTGAGTTCAAGTCGCAGTTCAGCTCCCAATTCCAGTCTCCTCACTCATTCCTAACAGAGGATGGCCCAAGTCCTTGGGCCCCTGCCACCCACATGGGAGACCAGGAAGAAGCTCCTGATTCCCGACTTCAGCCTGGCCCAGCTCTGATTATTGCAATCATCTGAAGATGAACCAGCAAATGAAAGATCTCTAAGTAAACAGCATCCATTAGGGGAAGACCAGTAAGTACTTAAAAATCAAGAGGCAGCAATATATGCATGTTATAAAAATATAATCAGTTTTAAATGCTCAATAGTGTTGCCTTTGGGGAACAGAAAATGGAATGAGAATCATGGACTTAGTTGATCTGTTTGATTCTACTTCAATAAAGATTGCTAGGAGCAGGTGTGTGATGTGGTACTGTGGGTTAAGCCACGACTCGGGATCCAGTTCAGCTCCCTGCTAATGCACCTGAGAGAAGATAGATGATGGCCCAAGGATGTGTGTTCCTGGCACCCATGAGAGAGACCCAGCTGGAGTGCCTGCCTTCTGGCTTTGGAGAGCCTATGGCAGGCACCTGCTACCTGGAGACCAAGTGTAGAAGCCAACAGATATCACGGAGTGTGTGCTGAATGTTACCAGTGGCAGGAGGTATTCCAGGTGGTATGGGAATTTCCAGTGCAAGGATTCAACTAGGATAGAGGGAGATGTGGGGTGGGAGTGATCAGAACCTCAGCCAAGATATGAAATAGGCACAGCAGCCAGGCAATAGGACGGGTAGGGAGAGTGGAAGAGAATGCCGGGGAGGGAGAATGGCATACAAAAGGCCGGCAGAGTAGCCCAACAAAGCACACTGAAAAGGTTCAAGTGTGGAACTGAGGGGAAGGAGGACAGGCAGGCCAGACCTGAAACCGAAAGGTGGCCTTGAGCCAATCTCTGTGAGGCCTCTGGGGTCACACGAGACGGGGGCACTATACACTGCAGTGTCTAACATGAGGGCGGCCCCATGCGGCCTGCCTTCTGGATGCTCTCTCTGGCTTCCGTGCAGGGCTGGATGGAATAGAAGCAAGACTGGAGGCTCTCCTCCAGCACTTACTCACTGTTCCCTGTTCCTGGACCCTAGCCTATATTTATTTTTAGCTCCAGGGACAGATTCAAGATTTTTCTCTTGGGGGTTTTTAACAGAAGTTCAGAGACTTCCAAAGGGTGTTGCTGGGAATCCCACGTGGATCCTTAAATAGACCGCCACGCTGGATGTGAGGGTACCTTCCACAGGAACCCATCCTGAGTCCCTGGCTATAGCTGTGCTTTGGAGTGTCTGTGAGGGGCCAAAGACACAGTGGAAACAGGAAGTAATAGAGAAGCAGGGGACCCCTGCCAGCTGCCCAGGTTCCAGGGTCTGCTGGCTACATATCCAGGGCTGCCTCAAGGCAACCAAACTCAGAAGTCTGCTGCATCAGCCAGACGCTACCTCCTTCATTGCTGTGGGAGGAGAGATTGCCAGCAAGCTGATTCTTATCTCAGACCCTGGGCGCATCCTGCAATGGGCTGCACGGGGGCTTGGATTGCTGCCCAGAGCCTTTGGCAGCTTGGCCACTGCTCAGGCATGGATAGGTTGCTTTCTGTTAGCACCCATCCTCCCTATTAAGATTTATTCATTTATGTGACAAAGCAAGATATCTTCCATCCATTGGTTCACTCCCCCAAATGCCCACAAGAGCCAGCGTTGAGCTGGATCAAAGCCAGGAACCTGATGTGAGTGGCAGGAAGCCAAGCTCTTAGGCCATCCTCTGCTGCTTTCTTCAGGCACATTAGCAGGGAACTGGCTGAGAATTAGAGCAGCTGCAACTCACTCTGATCAGGCATGTTGGCACTGCAAGCAGGGGCTCATCCCTCTGGACTACACCCCCAACCCCTTCACTGGCCCTTTTCTCACTGGCTGGTCCACCTATCTTCAGGCTATGCTCCAGAAGGCATCCTCTGTTCACCTGGATTAGGTTTGGCTTCTCATTCTGCCCGGGTTTAGCTTCTTTCAAAGGCAGCCCCATCCAAGCCTGGGGACCCCTCAGTGTACCTCCCCACCCCACCCCACCATTGAGCATCAAGATTCTTCGAGAGGTCTGGCCTCAGGTTCACTTTGTGCTGCTACCTGAGCTGGGGACTTTCATTCAACTCACGAGGCCTGCATCAGCACAGCTCTGGGGAGGGCCTCATGGTAGACCAGAGCTCATGCAGGAGACACACACACACACTTCCATAGTTAGTGTTTCAAGCTAACTACTTGGTTTGAAATTATTTCTCTGAGAGGAAACTCCCAATACGAAGTCCGTCGGACTGGTCTCCAAGATGCAGAAATAAACAAAATTCAGCTTTCCACTCTGTCAGCAACTATGTCCCTGCCGTCCCTCTCCTCTGTGGCAGGAGGAGTCTGTTCCCACAAGCTGGGAAGGGCGAAAGAACCCGGGCCTGAGCCAGCCCGCAAGGCAGCAGAGGTTCGGGACCTGGAGCTGACGACTGCTTCTCGAAGAACTGTCCCCACAGCTGGAAAACGCTCTCCCAAAACAGCCTCTAAAAATAGTGCCTGCTGGGATTTTTCCAGTGTGACATTCCTCTAATTCCTGTAACCAGGGACAACCTGAGCCCCCCATTGATGGGACTGCAGTCCCCCTGTGGAAGCCCACGCTGTGTGGTGCATGCCATGCATAACCCTATGCTGGCACTTGGGAGACGCAGGGGCAGGTCCCGGTGGGCCTCATCCCTGGCTGTCTTCCACCTCCTCTTCCCCGGCAGAGGGCTGCAGGAAGTTGGGGAGCTGCCACCAGGGACTCCAAGGGCTGTGCTGGCTACATGCACCTCTGGGAGCTGCTGAAGCAGCCAGAAGTTCACATACGGACACGCTACAGATGCCCCATCACCCGTGCCGGGCTCTGGGTCACATCCTTGGGCCCCAGGCACCCAGAGCAGAGGGAGCGCCACACAATCTGCCCAGTTTCCCTGCTTGTCATACAATGGATGGTGCCCCCAGCTCATTTCGGGGACTGCGCCCCTTCTACTCCAACACCCACCTCTCTGGTCAGAAGGAGTAAGCAGCTGACCCAAGAAATGCCAATCACGCTTCCCTTCTATCCTTGCGATTGGTTCAGGGTAGGCATGAGTTTGTTTTTACATATATACTTATTAATCTGAAAGGCAGATGGACGGGGGGAGACAGGAAAGCAAATCTGTTCCGCTGAGTCACTCCTCCAATAGCCACAGCAGCCAGGGCCAGGCCAGGCCTAAAGAGCAGAGCCAAGAATTCTATCCTGATCTCCCTCATGGGTGGCAGGGACCTAAGTACTTGGTCCATCCTCTGCTGCCTTCCCAGGATCATGACCAGGGTGTTCAGTCAGAACAGAGCTCGTGGGAGATGCCAGCATTGCAATGTGCAGCTTCACCTGCTGCACCACAGCGCTGGCTCCAGCAGGAGATCTTAAGTTGAGGCAAGCTGAGTCTCTACTCTAGGACTTTGCTCTCTGGAAGGTGGGGATCACAGCAATTATCCAAGGGGGAAGATTTTCAGGGTTTAGACAATCTGATGGTTGGGTCTAAGGCAGAGATAGGAAGCTGTTGCTTTAAGTTATGGCTCCAGGGCCCGGTGGCGTGGCCTAACAGCTAAAGTCCTCGCCTTGAACACACCAGGATCCCATGTGGGCGCTGGTTCTAATCCTGGCAGCTCCACTTCCCATCTAGCTCCCTGCTTGTGGCCTGGGAAAGCAGTTGAGGATGGCCTAATGCTTTGGGATCCTGCACCCGCATGGGAGACCTGGAAGAGGTTCCTGGCTCCTGGCTTCGGATCGACACAACACTGGCCATTGCGCTCACTTGGGGAGTGAATCATCGGATGGAAGATCTTCCTCTCTGTCTCTCCTCCCTTCTGTATATCTGACTTTGTAATAAAAATAAATAAATCTTTAAAAAAAAAGTTAGGGCTCCATAGTCCAGTATAGCTGCCTGGCTGAGAGAGGCAAGGGGATGGGTTCTTAGGTTTCCTGTGGCTCCGGAAGGCCAAGCAGAGGTCGCCTGCCGCTCTTGCCTCCCATGCACAGCCCCCTTGGGTGGTGTCCACAGTCCCAGGCTCTTCTGATTTCCCACCCACCTCTGGGGCCACTCTCCTACAGTCCCCTTTAGCAGCTCAGTCTCTAGAGAATTGTGCTTCTCGGGACTCTGTTTTTATTTTCATTTGTTTTTATTGGAAAGGCAGATTTACAGAGAAGGAGACATAGAGACAAAGATCTTCCATCTGCTCTTTCACCCTCCAAATGTCACCAACAGCCAGAGTTGAGCTGAAGCCAGGAGCCACTTCCAGGTCTCTTACATAGGTGCAGGGGTCCAAGGATCCACTGCTTTCCCGGGCCATAAGCAGAGCTGGATTCGAAATGGAGCATTAACCTGCTGTACCACCACGCCTGCCTCATCGAGACTTGTCCTGACCCATTTTCCATGACCTTTCTCCTGGACTCAGACCACTCGGCTTCGGCTTCCCAATTGACCTCTCCTTCAAGGTGTCTCAAGTTCCACAAGATTCTAATGTCATTGTCTTATTCCTCCCACCTTTTCCCTACCATAAACACCTGCTCCCTTATGAAGAGGAGCTAGAAGCATTTAGGTAATATATTCTATATGCCAGCACTTGGTTTTCATGTATAATCCACTTAAACTATAAAACAGCCCAGTCCTGGTTCCTGGCTTCAGTCCAGGTCATTGTGGCCACTTAGGGAGTGAGCCAGCAGATGGAAGATCTTTATATCTCGGTCATTCCTCTATCATTCCACATTTCTTTCTTCTCCTCTTTTTTTGTTTTAAAAGATTGATTTTTATTTTACTTGAAAGAGTTACAGAGAGAGATGAAGAGACACACAGAGAGAGATTCCAGGTACCAGTTCACTCTGCAAATGGCTGCAACAGCTAGAGCTGCACTGATCTGAAACTGGGCATCAGGAGTTTCTTCTGCTACTTTCCGAAACATATTAGCAGGCAGCTGGATTGGAAGTGGCACCCTTATGGAATGCAAGCATCACAGGTGCCTGCTTAACCTACTATGCCACAATGCCAGCTTCAAAATAAATGTTTTTTTTTTCTTTAAAAAAAAAAGGTCTATAAGGAGAACTGGCTCCCGAACATCCTGAAGGGTCTAAGCTAGAAGCCACTCCCCAAGAACAGCCTCCCAGGGCCCAAGCTGGGCGAGAGGCACCTGCCCTGGCTTCCACAGCCCCTGGCCTCATAAGACTGATCATGTAGTATCATGCTTCCTCATTTACCCACCCCACATACTGCCTGATTAGGCTATGAGCACCAAGAAAAGCAAAAGCCCCATTTGTCTATAGCCTGGCTTAAGGCCAGCCACGTGGCAGGCACAAAAGGAAGCATTTACAAGGAAAGTGGGGCTGTATGTGCCTGTTCTGTCGCCTCAGACAAGATGTGACCCTCTGGGCAGGGGGGAGTGAGCAGTCTCCTCCTCATCACCAACTGCGAAGGGTTGGAATTGTGTCTGGGACGAAGCAAACACTTCACCAGTGCCATGATGCTGAAGGTGCAAGACATTCTGGAGAGAGCAACTGGCCCAGGCCAAGGGCTGATGGAAAGGCCTCGAGGTTTCTACTTAAACATGGCCGGGGCTGAAGGTTGTGTGATGGCAGCAACAGGAACATATGGGGCGGGAGGCAGGTAGGGACAGATGCTGAAGGGACCTGCAGGAGGGAGCCATCAGAACTGCTGCATCTTGCTCTGAATCAGGCACCTATGTGATCAGATCCCGGCCCAAACCAAAGTACAAATGAGTGATACAAAGTAACATATGCCTCCAATTGGCAGCAGGGATACTGTAAACAAGGTAGAGAGCCCCTATACAGGGGAATGCCCAATGTCCATGTGAGGATGCCCAGGGGTTCCCGGACCCATGGCAGGGCTGGCAGACACATAGTGAGCACCTGAGCCACAGTGAGCAGTCACAGCAGGTGGGAGGGTGGGCCCCAGGGGTGAGGAGACCAGGCAGGGGGAATGTGTAAGAGTAGCGATGCTGCTGACAGAGCCCGGCCTCATACAGCTCCCTCCCATGTGCTTCAGTCTGCAAACATGGGTGGACTGGAAGATTGGCTGTTTGTTTGCATTAAAGCACCTATTTGGAAATGCCATGAAATTCACCACCATCCCTGCAATAAAAGGGCAAGAACAGTCCCAGGACCTTTCCTCCTGTGCAGCGCTTGTAAACTGCCCACCCAGCAGCCCGTCTCCTTCGGATACTGAAGTGTGTGTTTCCTACCAACAACGGCCTCCCTTAGCAGAGCACACACGCTAACCAGGAAACCACTGACACATCGCCACAGCCCAACCTTCAAGGTCTGCGCCTATCTTGCCAAATGTCCCTGTGGCAAAAGGCACTATTGGGAATCATATGCTGCTTCAAAAAACAAAAACAAAAACAAAAAAAAACTTTATTTGAATAGCAGAGACACAGACCCTCTATCGTCTAATTACCCTCCTAAAAGGGCAGCAACAGCCAGATGGGGTTAGGCCAAGGCCCGGAGCTGGTCATTCCAGCCATGTCTCCCACTGGGTACAGGGACCTAAGCACCTGAGCTATCTCCCACTGCTCTCTCAGCTACCAGAAGGAGATGGATCAGACTCAAACCAATTCAATATAGATGTCAGCGGCACACACTACAACTTAGCTTGCTGCACCACAACAGCAAGAGAAGGATATTTACAAACTGAAGTCTGGGCACTGGTGGGCTCATTGCTAATATGCAGCTGCTCTTGGGCCCCTGCATGGCAGGGAGCCAGAGGAGGAGAGTGTGTGTGCATGCTGTCACCCACACATACCTGCACACAGACCTCTGCTTTTTTAATCTATGTGTATTGAAAACCACAAGTTTACAATGACCCCAATACCATGGGGTTCTTGTTGGTTTTCCATTATGTGCACCTCTTCTCTGGCAGAAGGACGCTTGGCCCCTATTATCCTCATCCAGTAATGTACTTGACCAATGCCCTTATATGCGGAACCCTCCCCCTATAACATCACCCCTCTTCCCAGCACAGATGTCTCCCTCATCACATGACCCCACTGTGGTCACGCTACTCAGGTTCTGACACCCACGCTTGGCTGCTGTACTCCACTTGGAGCCCCTCACCCTACTGCCCAGGGCTCTGCCTCCCCCTGCCAACCACTTGCCAGGAGAGTGTTCCCTTCAACCTGCCTTGATCAACACTGCATGAAAGACTGGGTGCAGTGGTTCAATTGGCCTCTCTCTTTAAGAGCCAGGACCCCATATAGGTGCCAGTTCATGTCTCTGCTACTCCACTTCCCATCCAGCTCCCTGCTTGTGGCCTGGGAAAGCAGTAGCATGACCCAAAGACTTGGGATCCTGCACCTACAAGGGAGACCTCGAAGAGGCTGCTGGCTCCTGGCTTTGAATCAGTTCAACTTTGGCCATTGTAGCTATTTGGGGAGTGAACCAG
The DNA here is from genome assembly GCF_017591425.1 of Ochotona curzoniae. Lineage (NCBI taxonomy): Eukaryota > Metazoa > Chordata > Mammalia > Lagomorpha > Ochotonidae > Ochotona > Ochotona curzoniae. The sequence continues at coordinate 986,005 of NW_024466999.1, read as the reverse complement.
CAGATGGAAGATCTTTCTATTTCTCTTCTCTGAAAATCTGCCTTCCCAATAAGACATCAAACAAAATAATACAAGAAACCCCTACTCCATGCAGGATTATTCCCCTACCCTTACCATGCTCACACTCCCAGCCCTGCCCAGGTCTGCATGCTCCCCCCACCCCAACCCAGGCACAGACCTCCACTGCACTCTGCCCAGAGAAAGGCTGTAGACAGGGCTAGGAAAGCCTTTTGAAGCTTCTGGTTTTTGTGTGGAGAGTAACTGGCCTGTCTGGTGCTCCCAGACTACCAGTCATGGAGGACAGCCCGTCCTCTTCACCTCCCTAGCACTGCCTTCTCCAGTGTCACCAACCCATGCCCTGGGCAGACAGCTCTGGTTACGGAGGATGGCAGGGAGGAGGGAGCACCCAGGAAGCCACACACCTCCACCATGTATTCGGATGCCCACACAAACAGATGGTGGAGGTGCCTTGTCCAAAAAAAATCAGGCGGTTGCTCAGGTGACAGGATTTATGGCATATTGAAAGCCCGTGTGCCCTAAAATAGCGCTCCTGCTCAGTCTGCACTCGTGGCTGTGTTCTTCAGCCTAGGACCTGACGCTTAGCGCTGCCGGGTCTGGGGCAGGTGTGCTGATGAGGTGGAGGGGGCAGGAGGGCAGCAGCAGCACTTGGATGGATGCTCACTGCCGACCATGGCTCCTTCCGACACTGGCATGATTTGTTCCTCTAAAGTCATAATTTCTTTTGGTTTTACTTGCTTATTTGAAAGGCACAGAAAGAGAACAAGAAAGAAAAAAATATTTTCTATGCTGGTTCACACCATAAATAGCCACCAATGGCTGGGGTTGGGCCAAGCCAAAGCCAGGAGCCAGCCACTCCATCTACATGAAAGCAGAGGCCCAAATATATAAGCCATCTTCTGGGGCCAGGTGCAGCAGCCTAGTGGCAAAAGCTTCATATTACATGCACGGGGACCCCACATGGGCGCCAGTTCATATCCAGGCTGCAGAGGTGTGCCAAACCTTTCCAGCTCCCTGTCTATGGCTTGGGAAAGCAGTAGAGGATGGCCCAAAGCCTTGGGACCCTGCACCTGCATGGGAGACATGATTAGAAGCTTCTGGCTTCAGATTGGCTTAGCTCCAGCCATAACGGCCACTTGAGTGAGCCAGTGGACAGTGGATGGAAAATCTTTCTATATTTCCTTCTCTATATATATCTGCCTTTCAAAAGAATAATTTTTTTTAAAAAGTGCTGTTTTTCACTGATGCATGAGTAGGGTGCTAGATCTGAAGTGGAACAGCTGGGACCCCAGCTAGTGCCCATTGCAGATGCCAGAGTCACAGGCAGTGGCTTAACTCACTGTGCCACAACACCAGCTACTGAAATGGCTTAATAAATACATATATATATAAATATATAAATATATATATATAAATACATATATATGTAGTATGTTTAAAGAGAGAGAGATCTCCCATCTGCTAGTTCACTCCCCAAAGGTTGCCAACAGCCAGAGCTGAGTTGATCCCAAGCAAGAAGCAAGGAGCCAGGAGCCAAACCCTCACCTTTTACTCATCTCATAGTACTTCCCAGGAACCCACCACCCAATGCTAACTGGAGGTTCAGCACACAAAGCTGACACAACCGCGGTTTCGTCTCCCGTGCAGCTCCCAGGCTAGCGATTGTTAGATTAGTTCTGAATAGGTCAGACATGGATGCACACTGTAACAGTGCCAAATAGTTTAAATATCAAGGACAGATGTAACATGACACAGGCTGCTGACAGATGGAGCAAAGCACCCCGTCTTTAAAATAAATTACTGCCTTATAAAGGAACAGTTTTAAATTGTGGAATTCTTCCCACAACAAAAACTCCAGTGTCTCACATTGCGCCTGAATTTTCCAGAAGGACTTTGTAAAGTGTCGCTGGGGGAGGTGGGTCTGGGGATTGTTGGGGGAGGTTGGTGATCACTTAGGAATGTTGATTCAGAGCCACGCAAGAAAGAGGGTCAAGTGCCTGTTACAGAGAGACACGACACAGGACAATACTGCCACTGTCATTTATCTGCAGTCGCCTGATGAGAACAATCACAGTGGAACACAAAGTGAAATGTTTGCAGCGCTAAAGGAAAAATGCTACCTTGACCCACAGAGCCTGCCGAGCAAAGCCTCCCTCCAAGGCCGAGAGAGGCACACTGGTCCCTAGTCCTGGATGGGCACCCTATGGCAGGTTGAGCACCAACAGCTCCTCTCCTCACAGGCTGTGGCACTCCTGGGCTCAGAGCCTGGGTCTCAGCTGCGGCCCAGCTCGCCAGCATAGCACACTGGATGCCCTCAGGGGAGTTGTGGCTTCCCAGATCCTGGGCACTGAACAGCATCCTTCTGGGTCAGTGCCAGGCAGGTACCCATCCTCCTGATCTCTGCCATCTGCCTTCGGGATGAGATGGCAAACTAGAGTGGAATGCTACAGGCAGAAGGAGCATGGCCTGAGGATGGCAATGCTGGACCCACAGGAATTAGGGACGACAGCCACCATGCAAAGACCCACCAAGCGACAAGTGCACGTGCACCTCTCCCAGTGTTCATGGTGACTGGAAAGAAAGCTTCTCCCCAACTTCACAAAGATGGGGTCAGGAACCTGGCAGGGTGAGTCTTGTGCGTAACGTTTCTTATCTGATGGATCACTTGTGTTTTGATTCATAATATAATGTGAACCTATTGGAGCCTGCACTCTCCCTGCATGTTCCAGCTGTTTGCTTCCCAACCCAGAGGAGGCAGAAGGGAGTCCAGAATGGCCAGGGGGTGGGGAACTCAGGCAGGCTGGCACACAAAGCAACCTTGTCCACACCTGTACTGAACAAGTCCAATCTGGCCTGCTACAGTGAGCCCTGTTGTTGTTCATGCTGTAAGCAGCTTCCCCAGGCAGAAGGGGACAGGCACGCCATCTGCCTTTCCCAGCCAGGTCCTGTGCTTGCAGCCTCACCCCACCAAATGTGACATGCTGGATATATCCTCTGCCTCTTATGCTCACCTGACAGCAGTAGCTGCTCCACCCGTGACAGCAAGAAGGCTGAAGAGCAGCACGCAGCAGCTCAGGCCCACAGTCAAACACAGCACCCATGCTGTCATTTCCCCATCTGCTTCCAGTGAGCAGGAGGAATACCAGCAGGGCATGGCCACGAGGTCAGGCTCCGCAGCGGGCATGCCAGCCTTGTAGCTGTTCAGTCTGTGCCTCATCTCCTCATCTGTAAATGCAGGTGGAGATGACAGCAGTGCCTGCCTCACAGGGCTGTGGTGATTGGGGGCTACCACTCTGGCACTTTCATTTGCTACCACAGTGGTACTATTGCTGTGACCAACGCAAATAACCCCAAACCACCTGGCAGACCCCCCAAGATCTGAAAGACAGCACCCTGACCAAAGACTCAAACCCGGCACCACCATTGTGGGGAGAGGCTGATGGACATGCTCAGCCTCACAGAGAACACTGTGTTCTCACCCAAGTGTCTCCCCAGAATCGTCCCACGTCAACAAGGTAAACCCAGAATGCAATTCTATAGGGGAAAAATAAGTTTGCAGTGCACAACAGTGTGTAGTGAGAGGGAAAGAAGGCCAGGGGAGAAGAGAAAGCAAGCACACATGGTGAGCAGGCTAACAGTGGTAAACTTGTGTAAAGGAATCTGGTGCTCATTTAGAACTTCATAAAATAAAAGGCTGGGGAGGTAATCTGTGTGATAAATCAACTTTAAACAGCAAACAAAACTCAATATGCTTAAAGTCAATTCAGTCAACAGAAAAAAGCAAAGGAGCCAGTGCTATGGTATAGTAGGTAACACTACCACTTGTAACACTGACACCCATGACACCAGTTCAAGTCCCAGCTGCTCCACTTTCACTTCCAATCCAGCTTCCTATTAATGTATCTGGGAAAGCAACAGAAGGATGACCCAAGTGCTTGGCCCCTGTACCCATGTGGGAGGCCTAGAAGAAATTCCTGGCTCTTGGCTTCGAATCAGCTCAGCTCTGGCTGTGGTAACCATTTAGGGAGTGAACTAATGGATGGAAGATCTCTCTGTCTCTCCCTATCATCTGTAATTTTGCCTTCAAAAAAATCTTATAAATAAATAAAATAGGGTTAAGCTGCCACCTGCAATACTGGCATTGGTATGAGCTTCAGTTCAAGTCCCAGCTGATTTTGCTTGGGAAAGCAGTGCAAGATGGTCCTGGGACTTGGATCCTTGCACCCCTAAAGTGCAGAGACCAGAGAGACTAACAGACTGTTAGCCTCAGGCTGGCCCAGCTCCAGCTACTGTGGTCATCTGGGAACCGAACCAGAGGATGGAAGAAGTCTATTTCTCCCTCTCTCTGTAACATCTTTCAAATAAATAAATAAATCTCTATAGAGAAAAAAAGAAATCATTCTTCTTGGAAAGATTGTTGGCACCCTACTTAAGTCAGTGAGGAGCTTGATGGTACAGTTGCTCTGAAGTCCTTTCATAAATCCCCTGGGTTGCCCACTGAGTCAGGAAAAATCACTCAGTGCAATTCAGACAGGAGGAAGACACCCAGGCGGGAAGAGAGTGCAGCAGACAGCTCACACACCAACCCCGCACTCCACACACAGCTGGGCACACCACCACCACCTTCAACACTTGGCTTCATGGCTTTTCAGAATTTCTGGTAATTTCAAGTGAGCGACATTCACTTTTAGCTACCTAATCTGACACCTCATATAATCAGCAATTCAATGTATTTCCGGATAATGATTTATCATAAAGAAAGTCACCAAATACGTAAGCAGTCTGGATTCATGTTTATTGAAGCCAGTAATTAGACATTTCCCCCGAGCACTAGAAAGCAAGGTTCCACATGACTGCATACGGCCCCCAGATTGAGTCATACCCCTGTCTAAGGCTGGTGGGGGACAGATAACCTGCAGTCCTAGTTTGACGTTAAAAACACCAATAAACTTAGTATCTAGATGACAGCGAACTTTCACTTACAGCATCAACATGTTATGATCATGATGTACAGAGCAGTCACTTTCAACTTTGTTAAATTAATAAAACAGTTTAAATACTGATCTTAAAAGGCCAAACCAAAAAAAAAAAAAAAAAAAAAAAGCAAACAAAATAAAATAATCTAGCAGCATACCTGTTGCATTTTTTTAGAAAAGACCAATTCATGGGCCTTCATCTAGGCCCCCTCTTCAAGGCTGGGCTTATTTTTCTTTGATTTTTCCATTTTAAAGACAAATAGTAGATGTGATTATTATAATGTGTATAAATAGCCATAAAATTTTCTTTAACAGTCTACCATACAAGTGTATTCTGCAAATAAAATGAATCTTACTTTAATGAGTAAAGGCTATTATTTGGCCTTTGGTTCCAATGCTTGAGAACCCTAAAGTAACAAAGTCCTCTCTCCTTCCAGCCCAGGAAGAACCCTGCAGCTCCTCAGGGTAGGTTGGCTTTGGCAAGCACTGAGCACAGACGCTGTGCCCCAGTTACTCCCGCTCCAAGGAGCAGCCCTCTGACATAAGAGCCAGGAAGTAGTCTCCATGAATCCCTTCCTTCCCAAGACCGGTGTCTGGACCTTTTTCTGCGTGCTCAGGACATTTGATATTGACACACAAAGTGCTTATCAGTTCAAAGGATAAAAAATAAAAACAATTTAAAATTCTGCATTAAAATTTCAAACCACACCACATCCCTCTTGGGCATGTGCCCTTCCTAAAATGCTTTCCGACTCCTGAGGTCACTCATTTTGCCCCCGCCTGCTGCAGAAGCAGTAAGTATCCCTTCTACTCCCTGCCCTTTGGTGTGGCCACAAGCTGTTTGGACTCTGTTGGTCATCACACCATTACTATCATTCCACAGAGTTTGCCATCATCACCTAGACAACCTGATAATAGGAAGCCACAATATATTAAAAGAAAAAAAATTTAAGAAAAAAATAATATATTTCAACAACAAAAACTGGCACAAGAAACATATTTTTGCTCGTCAGAAAGGCAAGTAAATACTCAACTTTCTCATCAACAGTGTTCAGACCTTATAAGCAAGTCAAGACAGTTTTATGGGTCTTGTTACATCACACAGGCTATGCTGTGATGCCCAGCACATTAGTGGTCAGTCAGAGCAGGTATGTACATATCATAACATTACAGAAGTGATGCTGAGACAGGACAACACTCATAGGAAATGCCATGTATGTGAAGTGTGGTTCTCTCCCTTGGTTTGACAACACAGTTCATGGTAGTGTTTGCATCTCAACGCTGTATCATATATAAAATTAAAAAGTGCCATTCCAAATTCACAGAACTCAATCCCAGAATAGTGATGTGACATGACAATGTGCATGGATTTGCCCTAAATGGGAGATATCTGAAACTATCATTTCCATACGAAAACAAAGTGCTACATTTTATGTAAAACACAAAAATCTTTAACTTTCATCTTCAGTAAAAAAGACTCCCACATATTTGTCCACCTAATAGCACTGGTCAGACCAGGGAGCCAGGACTCTGAAGGTCCCCCAGCTAGGAGGCAGGGCCTGCTGCGAGCCAGGTAACTGGAGTGCAATGGCCTGTGAACTGTCCCCACACTGTGCAGCGCACTGCACCACGACAAAGGGAGGGCGGTCACCCCATTCCTATTATAGGCCAGCCTGTGGTAGTTAAAAAATAATTAATAACAATTTAAAAAGCAAGAACTATTTAGAAAACACAAGTTAAAGTAAATTAAACTGCTGACTTTGAATACATTCTGCAGTGACTGTCTGCCCCACCACGCATGTGCGTGGAGCCTAGGGCCTCCCATCAGAACATGGCTTGGCCAAGTATGTGGACCCTGGGCAGCAGCGCCAGCTGACTCAGACGCCTCGCACTTAACACATCTTTATTAGTGCAAAATGCTTCAAGAACAGGTCTAATTCCCATTTGCTTAGTGTTTAGTTTGGAAATGTTTCTAATTGGTAAGTCTTAAACAATGATTACTCGACTTGTAAACACAGTCTGTTAACACTGCTCACCTCCTACTCCTCCACCTCCCTCACGTTCAGCTTCTCCATCATCACTTCTCTCGCTTCCCCCTCCAGTCGCTCCCTTTCCTGCACTTTCTGCTACTTAATCTGCCTCCAAGAACAAGTGAATTTGCTAACACACAAATGGTCAGACACCACCCTCTCAGGTCAATGATTGCCTAGGCTCTTCTGCTCCACCCGACAGGAAAGGGGCCCTCCCTCTCTCGCTCTACTTTCCCTCCACAAGAAAGCAGCGGCACTCCCTGCCAACGAGAGCACAACCCAAGAGTCCAAGGGTTTTCCTTAGTAAGGGGTCTGACGTACAACCTTCCTCAATGTGTATTTCACACCTGGACAAGCCAATGAAGTTTTTTGTTTGTTTAGAGTTCATCTCCCCTGCCCCAAAACTGATAGCATGTGCCATATCAGAAAAATCCTGGTCTTAGCAGATCAATATACAGAGTTATTTGGTCATTTGACATATGCACTTTGTAAGGAGGATCAGGCTTCATTTTCTGTTGAAGAGTTTGTTACCATGGAGTCTGGCTTTCGAGTCATTCTATCCAGTTCTTCCTGAACATTTGATAACACAGTCTTTTGTCCTAAAAAAAAGAAAGAGAAAGGACAATGGTATGAGAAAACAATCTTTACAAAGGGACACTTCAAAAGAGGCAGGCTTCTGCAACTATGTGTGGCAGCAATGCTGAGACCTGGATGTACTTTGTCTCCCCAAAGTCCACGTGCTAGATGGAGTTGGCACAGCAAAATGGAGGGGTAAGGGGGACACACGAGGGGCAAGGGCCTTGGTCTCTGGGGTGGGCTCACCAGGGGACTGTGGAAGCTGCAGCTGGGTCTCTGTCTTTCAGTTCTGAGACAGGACCCTTTCTCCTGCCACACACCAAGGGGCCCAAGCCAAAGCCTGGACCACACCATCCTATGAGCCATATAAACCTTTGCCCTTTATTTAACAAGCAGTGGCAAAACACAGAAAATACAGATAGTAACCTCAATGGGAATGAGGAAGCTTGTTCATTGCAGAAACTTAGAAACCGACTCTAATTCAGCCCTCCTTGATTCTCAATGTCTTAGGTCTGTGCCGAGTCCTGGCAGAGGGCACTTTGGGCCACAAACACAGGCCTTTCTAAAAACTTTTAGCCTGCAAATTCACATCCTGCACACACCACCTGGAAGGGGCAGAGGGTCATGCTGTCACAAATGCCTTTTTGCCCTGCACAGACATACATGTGGGATTTGCTTCTAATTTCCATAATCTAGACCAACTCCTATAGTCAGCCGGGAAACCCTTTCTAGCAGTAAGAGCCAAGACAAATGCCAGAGCGCTCACAGAGTTGGTGCCCACAGCTTTCTGTTGTCAAACATCAGCTGGGGTCCAGAAGAGCAACCTGAGCCACCAGATGAGACTCTGAGTCACAAGGGTGCCCTATGGATGGATTAGGAACCTCCGAGGATCTCCTCTGCCCTGAGAAGCAGTCTGGAAAATACTGTAATAATACCCCTATGGTCTATGGAAAATTAAAAGTAAAGACCTTTTAAAAATGCATTAATTGCCAAGAAACTTGGTTCTTTCCACAGATCTCCAAGACCTCATATCATCCTAAAGGCTCCCAGGGGAGGTGAGGCAGGCGGGCCACCAGAGATGTTATATGTGATGGAGGAATCTGTGTGTGGGAGGAAGAGACCCTTACATGTGTTAGTAAGGATTCACAGCCCAAGCCCACGGTAAGCCTGGGGACAGTGACCTCAACAGAAACCCTATACAGCACCACAGAAAAGATGAAACAGGATAAACGCCAACAGTCCACTCTAGATCCTGTTACATAAACCTGTGGGAGACCGTGAATTTGGACTGGGTACCAGTTCTGGATTCAACACAGACCAAACCATTTCAGAATCTAATCACAATAACCAATCTTTGGCTAGTGGCAGGAAGGCCTTCAGCAAGTTACGTAGGCATTAACCAACCATCTGGCTCACAGACCAAGCAGTATCCAAGTAGGGTGTTTTCTGTATCTCACTTCCCTTCTCTTCAACTGCTGCACTTCTCAGAGTAAGCTCTGCTCCTGAGAAGTATCTGACTTGCAAACTGTTTTTGCTTTACTCTACTGAAATGAACTCGGCTAGTTTTCATTGCTCTAAGGAACCACATTGCTCTTTCAACAACCACAACCTCTAATAGAGCTGCTACAGCAGCAGGGTCACATTCATAATTCACTTACTCATTCAAAGGACAGGTCCAAAGAAAGTGAATGGGCACGAATTATACACAATATGGGCAGAGGGAACCTCCAGGACTAAAATGCTCCTACTGCTCAGTATGAGGGGGACCTGTTTCCCTGCTTGGCCACTCAGGAGCCTAAGGCTCTGTAAGTCAGGTGTGGGTGGGCACTCCTGTCTGCTCCCCATCCTCCCAGCCCTGCTGAACAGCCAGGGTCCCAGGTCCCCGGCACCCAGCTCTACCTGACTTCTTGGCTGTGCTCTGTGCCCCTCCAGCACCAGGACTTCCAGGGGAACCGGTTTTTTTACTCAAAAGACTGTTGAAGAAGCTGGCCAGCACGCCTTCACTGGCTGCATTATCTGTGGGAAAAACAGAAAAAAAGCACTTCACAAATTGGATGACTTAATTAAACAAAAACTGGTTCTTACTGGAATCAGTCATTGTGGTTACCATCTTCCCAGACTACCAACTTCTATACTGAGTCCTTATCCAATGCTACTGCTGAGGCTAAGTAGGTGATAGCAGCAGTACTAAGCAGAAACATGTTACATCTGTCTGGGAGCCTAACAGATGACCTGTGCTTCACGCCATATCCTTGTCTGCAAGACAGGATTTTTTTAAGATTAATTTTTTTAATTGGAAAAGCAGATATACAGAAAGGAGAAACAGAAAGATACTCTGTCTGCTGGTTTACTCCCCAAGTGGCCACAACAGTTGGAGCTGAGCTGATCTGAAGCCAGGACCCAGGAGCTTCTTCTGAGTCTCCCATGTAGGTGCAGGGTCCCAAGGCTTTGGGCCATCCTCTACTGCTTTCCCAGGTCACAAGTAGGGAGCTGGATGAAAAGAGGAGCAGCTGGGACACAAGCCAACATCCATACAGGATCCCAGTGGATCTAAGGCAAGGATTTACCCATCGGACCTAAGGCAGAGCTCTTAACAAGGTTTCTAAGCCTAACACTCCAAACCTGCTGAAAAAGGTACACATCCTGAATAAACACTCACCAAGCAGGTAAGAATTAAGTAGTAATAATACAAATGAGAAACAAAAGTAAGAATTCGAGGCAAGTGTTGTGGGGCACAAAATTAAGCTACCACCTGGGACGCTGACATCCCATACTGGAGTGTGCATTCAAGTCCTGCACTCCACTTGGGACCCAGCACCCTGGGAAGCACAGCAGCTAATGGCTCAGATGTTTGGGAATCTGCAAACCACATGGAAGATCCAGAGGAAGCTCCTACCTCCTGGCTTTGGCTTGACCCAGCCCTGGTCGCTGCAGGCATTTGGGAAGTAAACCTGTAGATGAAAGGCCCCTCGGTCTGTCTACCTTTTGGAGTAGGATGGGATTAAAAATCAAGAATTCAAAATACACATTTAATATGAATTTCTAATTTGGAATCCTCTATGAGGGACTGTGTAGAACCTAATCATCATTTTTTTCCTCTCTCTTTTTTTACACTAAGTCAAATATGTGGACTATCAGTTCAACAAAGGAATAAATAGGCCCTGGTCTGGCAACCATGAACCTCTCCCTCTGGGAGAAGAGAAATGGAAAGCAGTCCACCCTTGGGAAGAAAACAGCCCTGCTTTCAGGGGCTCCACCTGAGCCCCAGCAGGGAACAGCTCTCCCCAGGCAGATGGGATACATACTTTTGATGTTTGGGTCTGGCTTCTTCACTGACGTGCCAGGGGAAGCACTGGGCACACTGGCTGGCCCTCCTCGGCCCTGGGTCCTTGGAGAGCCAGAGGGTCCTCTCGCAGGGGATTCCTAAGTCAAAAAGCAGCCCAGATCACATACAGGCATAAAAATAACAGCCAACACATATTCCAAAAATGAAGACCTGATTCCCCTGGCTCCTTCCCAGTCTGGGAGTAAGACTGGAGTCTGCTCCCAGCCTAGTCCCTTTCTAGACCTCAGCTTCTCAGAGAAGAGTGATCGTGAGAGCAAAGTTAGTTCACTCCCAGCTGTCTTCCTTCATCACATTCCATGTTTCAAGCTGTGGGGTTGGCTATAGGGAAACCAGATTCCCTCTGAAAATTTGAACACACACACAAGTAATAGCATCAAGTTTGAAGCCACAATTGACACTGGGCCTTGACCCTCTGTGTAGTGTAAGATACTCACGGAGGCTCTTGTGGCCGTGGCTGGCTGCTTGGCAAGGAGTGACTGCAAAGAGAGGGACAAACTGCCCATTAACCAAGGCCCGCACAGTGTACAGGTCTGGAGAATAATTTACTCCAATATTCCACCAGAGGGCACTATTAGCAACAACAAAGTCCTAAGTTTTACGCTGTAATTACAAAACAAAAGCAGCAGTGGAATGGTGAATATTCCAAGGAACCAGTTAAGAACTTAGCAAAACCCACTCTGGCTCCTGCTGCCAGCTTCCTGCTTAAGTCATCCAGGGAAGCAGCAGTGATGGCTTAAGTAGTTGGGGGCATCCCTGCATGGGGGGGTTGGCGCTAAGATCTGAACTGAATTCCTGGCTCTGGCCTACTCCAGTCATAGGGAAGATAACAACTTGGTCTGCTGCTTGAGTTAATAAATTTTAACAACCCTGTGACATCCCTGTCCCATCAGGCATACCCAAGACTGTAACAACAGCCCAGGTAAAAGAGGAATGAAGTTGGGTTAGTGTTCTAGATTGTCAACTCAGGGAAGTTACCATCATTACTCACAAAATAAGCTTCACCTGCTTTCCTGAACGGGGCTGTGCACAGCTTTGCAATACAACAGAGGTGAGGCCGACTTGACTGACTGTCCCCAGAGGAAGTAGGCCAGAAAATGAGTCCTTCCAGAGAAAGGACATTTAAAAGACACTAACACCATGCCTGCAGGACAGTCTGCACAGCACGCAGGTAGGCACTCCAACCGCAACTCGCAGCAAACCAATGGGGAGAACTGGAATACTGTCAGCTCCTTGACTGTCAGCCTCCTAGCCCTGCCCTGGAGCTAGCACCTCCCGCACGCAGCAGTCACTGTTCCAACCTCACAGCCTTCTTACCTGTTGCTTCATTAGGAACACCTGCTCATCCTCCGCTGCTAACTCTTTGTCATGGACCAGCTGTGAAGTGACATAGGTTTATGACCACAGGCCAAAAACATTCACAACTACCCTCATGATTCATGCTTCAAGGAGAAGCTTGGGCTAGGACCTCCACACAGGGCCAGGGGGAATCCCTGCTCAGATCATTTTCAAGCCTGGCACAGACCCCTCCCCAAACCAGCCAGAGCAGGTGGCCAATTACTGTCTTTGAGTCTGGCAGGTGCAGAATGCCACCTCCCAGGAGATCTACAGAATACCCTAGCATCAGAGGGTTTGAAACAGCAAAGCAGAGGGGGTCACAGTTGGGTGTAGACTTCGTGAGCCGCCACCAGCTTCAGGGGCATACTGAGTATACATTCATTCCTGGCCCACCACCCCAGGCCATCTGCACACCAGACCTTGTTAAAGACCAACAAAAAAGCTCTGGCATGACTTCGCTTTTTTCCCCCCATAAAGTAGCAGAATAGGTAAAAACTGCTTCTTTGCCCATTTAAAATATTTAAGCCCTGCAAAGCATAAGCAAGCAAAGGCTTGAGTACCTTTCTCACAGGGGGTTTCACAATAAAGTCTTCATATGCATCTTCTGGCTTCACAGTTGTGAAGTTTTCATGTAAAATAGCGATTTTCTTCTCATTGTCCCAGCCTGCAGGTCTGAAGCAAAGACAGGGCCTCACCAGCTTTTCTTGGGACTGCCTCCAGGCACCAGCAGAGCACACCTCTCCTAGATGGGGTCTGTGCAGGCAGCGGCTGGCATATAGATTCCAACAGTTAAGCAGAATTCACTGCAGAAGGAGCCAAGCAGGTGACACTGCCTGTCCTGCTCCACCCAGACCAGCTCATGAGATGCAGGCCTAAGGAGCCAGTATGGGATGCAACCACACACCAGATGTGCAGAGTCACCAAACCTACCACAAAGAGCCAGATTAACAGGCCTATCTGGCAGAGGAGCATGCGGATAGCAGCACATAGCAGAACGCTCAGCGAACAACTCTTTCCCCCAGGTGGGAGTCCTAGAGGATCCTTTCCTGCAGGAAGTGAACTTCCAGGGACACCCTCTGTAGATGTGTTCATTCATTTTGCTGGCATGCGAAGATGTGTCTAGAAGTCTGTGTATAACCTACAACCCAAAGAGTCACTGAGAATCCTACATGGAGGCTGTCCCTGCTCAACACCACAGGGTAGGATGGCACCTAATTTGCAAGATGGCTGAAGCCTAATTTAAGAGAGTGATTATTCGGGGCACTCCACCATAATGGCCTTGCCAAATACAGCAATTCTCAGATAAGAAACGGAACCAAAAGCACAAAACAAGGCATGCCCAAGATGCTCAAGACACGGCAAGACCCACACATCCTTAAAGGCTCCTTCATTGCTAGCACCCCCAAAGTCTCTGATCCCTTCCTCCTTAAGACCACACGTGGTGTAGGTAGGAGCGATTGACTTCCAAAATCACACCACAAGCTCCCTGAGCCTGTGTCTCTGCTGCCTGCAGAACGCCCTGGATGACTTTCTGAAACAGGTGTGCTAGATATAGCACTTGGGACACCTGTGTCTCAGCTCCAAGTCCCTGGGTGTGAGTGCTAGTCCTGCTGCCAATCTAGTTTCCTGCTGGTATACACCCTGGATGGCAGCAGCGGCGGCCCAAGAACACGGACCCTCACTATATCTGGACGATCCAGATTGAGTTCCAGGCTCCTGACTTCAGCGTGGCCCAGCCCATTAGTGCAGAAATGGGGATTTGTCATTCAATAGATAGAAGATTCCTTTACACAAATTAATAAAGACAAAATCAGGAGGAGGAGGCCAAATGAGGCCTTCCTACAATGCACACAAAGAAGCATATTTGATTCAGGAAGAGCCCCTACTGCACCTGCAGCCTTTCACCTTCTATCCCTGATCCCGCACCGCCTGGGAGACCCACCACCCTATCTTCCAGCATCCCCCACTGCCTTTCCTGCCACAATGCCTCCACTACTCTAACATTGATCTTCTCTTTAGCTACGTGTGTCCTCTGCAGGACTATGAGCAGGGCCCACTCATTTCTCTGTGTACAGCAGAGCACCTGGGGACTCAGGAGGGGTTGGGTAAGCTTTGCTGAATGAACACATGTAAATGCTTTTAACCCATAAGGATCCCAGCCCTGAACATGCACCTAATGGAACGAGTCTTTTCTGAAAGCACAGGATCATCATCTGTCTATGCTTTTTATTAACATCTGGGGTTCTCCCATGAGCACACACACCTGTCAACAGCCATCAACTCCAGGGGCTCCCCAAGGGTGAAATGCCAGAAACACAGCAAGCCCTCAGCACCACGAAACCCACGCTGACAGGTACATGGAAGGATACGAGCAGTCGCCTCTGCCAATGAGACCACGCACTGACGCGTACTCAGAGTCGCCAAAGAAACATTCCATAGAGCTCAACTCCCTCTCCCCACCAGGCCTGTATAGACCGGACGTATCCCACATAACTGGCTGACATCCTGGCAATGCTCTGCACAAAGAAAGTCCGTACCCCTGATGGTACCCTGTGGGAGTTCACTCTTGGATCTCTGCCTGCTTGACCTATGTGGCAGGTCTAGGCACGCAGCACACTGTGTTCCCGGGTAGCCCCTGACAATGGTTTTGGCTGACCGAGACCTCAAACTGGCCTGTTCACTGGTCATACAGGCGAGGGCTGTGGGCTGCATCACAGTCTCACTTCTTTGTCCTTAGACAAGCTGTGATGGAACCTCTTTGATAAGTAACTCTTAGAAGTCAGGTGCAATCCGCACTACCTGCCAGCCTGGCTGGTATACATGACCCACAGAGTACCTGCCAGTCATGCATCTGACCTATGACTTGACAGGAGGGACTAGAGAGACGCACCTTCTAGCCAATTGCAGTGCTGCTCTTAAGTGGGAACAGTCTGGAGATGCCCTTCTGCCTTCCCCTTTCTTAGTCTATATAAGTTTGTGCTTGCATTACAATAAACAGACATGCTCAATCAGACTGTCTCCGTTGATTCTTGCTGCGGCTGAACACCATCACTTTACCCCCTTAGTGGTTGCAGAGGCCTGCTGGTCAGGAAACCCCGAGCAGCATCCCTCTTCCCTCAGGCAGAAAACTGCACAAGCCAGAAAGCAGCAGAAGGTCAAAGGTGACGCTCTCTAACCCAATGCAGCGAGTGCCAGCTACGCATGACACAGCCAGATGCACCTTCCAAGAAACATGCAGAAACCAAATGAACTATAAAGAGAGGAGTCTCAAAGTGTTACCACTGAAGAACTCACATAAAAACTGCATCCTTTTCCACAACTAAGGCAGGTGTGGTAAAGTGGAACCCGTATGTTTTATGCACGATGTACTTATACAGTAAGTCGAGGTTTTTCTCTTCTTTCACTGATGTGTAAATCAAGGCAGCTCCATCTAATCAATCTGCTTAAGGAAAACACTCAGCAGAAGAGACAAAAAAAATCATACACAAGTACAATTCTAAAAATAGTGGTCTCACAGATTAACCAATTTGATCAATACAGGAGCAACAGAAAGTATTACCAGTTAAAAAGGTAGAAGCTAGTGCTGTCATAGCAAGGTAAGCCACTGACTGCAATCTTGCATACTACAGGCACCGGTTTGACTGTTCATTTTTCATCCAGCTCCAGTAATGAGCCTGAAAAAACAGAGGAGGATGACTCAAATGCTTGGGCTCCTGCACCCGTGAGGGAGACCTGGATGTTGTTTCTGGCCATTGCCTGGCCCTGGCCCAACCCCAACTACTGTGGTCATCTGAGGAGTAAACCAGCAGATTCAAAATTCCCTCCTTTCTCTTTGTTAACTTATGACCAAATAAAAAAAGGCAGGGGGAGGCTGGCGGTGTGGCAGAGTGGGTAAAGCCATCACCTGTGACCCCCAACATGCCATATATGTGCACCAGTTCTAGTCCGGGCTGCTCCACTTCTGATTCACCTCCCAGATAATATGCTTGGGAAAGCAGCACATAGCCAAAGGACTTGGACTTGTGTACCTCACCAGGATGAAGCTCCTGGCTTCAATGTGGCACAGCCCTGGTCATGTGCCCATTTGGGAAGAGAACTAGCAGATGAAAGATAATTCTCTAATTTTGTCTTTCAAATAAATAAATAGGTAACTTTTAAAAATGAGAAAGGTCGGGACCAGCACAGTAGCACAGTAGGGATCCCATATGGGTGCTTGTTCATGTTCCAGCAGCCCCACTTCCCAGCCTATGGCCTGGGAAAGCAACAGAGGATGGCCCAAAACCTTGGGACCCAGCACCCATGTGGGAGACCTGGAAGAAGCTTTCTCTTTGGATCAGCTCAGCTCTGGCTGTTGTGGTCACTTGGGAAGTGAACCAGCGAATGGAAGATCTTTCTCTCTGTACATCCATCTCTCTGTATATCTGCCTTTCCAATGAAAATAATCTTTAAAACAATTGTAAAACAAATCTGGTAAGACAATTACATATCCATTTCCTCATAATGAAAAACCATCAAACACATAGCATTAAAATGTAATCAAGGGGGCCCAGCCCCATGGCCTAGCAGCTAAACTCGCCTTACAAGTACCAGGATCCCATATGGTCACCGATTCTAATCCTGGTAGCTCCTCTTCCCATCCAGCTCTCTGCTTGTGGCCTGGGAAAGCAGTTGAGGACAGCCCAAAGCCTTGGGACCTTGCACCTGTGTGGGAGGCCCAGAAGAGCTCCAGGCTCCTGGCTTCGGATTGGTGCAGCACCAGCTGTTGCAGCTGCTTGGGGAATGAATCATCAGACAGAAGATATTTCTCTCTGTCTCTCCTCCTTTCTATATATCTGACTTTGCAATAAAAATAAATAAATCTTTAAAAAAAATTGTAATCAAAGATAGGCACAAGGGGTCAATGTTGTGCTGTCAACAAGTTGTTGCCACCTGTGATGCAGGTATGCGTATGAGTGTCAGTTCAAATCCAGGCTGCTCTAATCCAGCTCCCTGCTAATGAGCCTGGGAAGGCCAAGGAAGATGACCCAAGTGCTTGGGTTCCTGCACATTATGTGGGAGAACTGGAAGATCCTGAGTACTGCTTTCATTTAGGTCTAGACTGCAGCCATTGAAGAGTGAACCAATGGATCGAATATCTCTCTTTAACTCTGCCTTTCAGTTATATAAATACTTTTTTACCCTAAAGCACAAGTCAATAAGTCTCAAATTCCAACACAGCAAAAGATACAAGCAATTTCCCTGGGGTTGCTATGGTGCTTTACCCCTTTGGAGAGAGGTCCATGCCTGTGGGCCCCGACCCAGCGCCCCAAGGATACACTGGAGGCAGAACCTGCGCAGGTGCGACTGGATGAAGTCCAGGTGCTCGTCCTTGTAGTCGTGTTCCTTTTCCAGGACGCTCATGGCATCACACTGCAGGGGAGACACCAAGACAAAGAGTTACTGTCCGCCCACTGAGGCCTTCTTCAGCACCAGCTTCAGGGTACTGAGGAGGACAGGCGGCCAAGCACTAAGTCACTGGGGAGTTGTCCCTTTCATTCTAGGCCTCAGTTTCTCTACAGACAGGCCCAATCAGTTTACAGTAGCTCTCAACACAGAACAAGGTCTCATCAGGCCCAAGGGTCATGGCTGTGACTGCTGGCCGCCGGTTTCCATTCTCACTACCAGGAGGAGACAGGCACACCCCATTGTGGGGCAACAGGTTCATTTGGAACAAAGCACTTTGCAATCCAAAATGTTTTTAAAACTATTTTTCCCCTTATGTAAGAGATGTTAAGTTTGTTTCTCTACAACTGAACTTAATTCCTATTTCCAACTCATTCTCTTTTTCATTACCAGTTTGGGTGACATGAAAACTGCTTTTGGGGCACGCATTTGGTATAAAGGCCAAGATGCTGCTTGGGACTTCAACACACCACACAGGAGAGCCTGGGTTTGTGTCCCAGCCCCACCCTTGGTTCCAGCTTCCTGCTAAGGTGCACCCTGGGAAGTAGTAGGTGCTGGTTCAAGCAGCTGGGTCCCTGCCAGCTATTGTGGACATTTAAGGAGTGAACCAGCAGATAGGCTATCTGTCCCTCTCCCTGCCTTTCATAAAGTAAATAAACAAAGCAAACAAGCTAATATCTTACAAAGAAAGTCAACAGTGTGCCACAAGAGGATTAGCCCAGGCCAGAAACAACCTGAGCAATCTCATTCCCAGTAGCATCATTAAATGACAGTTTTCCAACCTGACATTCAATGCCATCTTGATGAACCACAAGTGAGACCAATGCCCCCTTGTGAAAAAGTTTTATCTAAATGTCTCCAACTTTCTTGACAGCAGTGACAATTCATTGGTCACCCAGCATGCTAGGCCCCCCTGGCCCACACCTTTGTGCACACCACCAGCACGGGAATCCCCAGGTTGTGAGTCAGCACGTTGTCCCCCAGGGGCAAAGCAACGCTCTCCTCATCTGAGCCTGTGGTCAGAGGGCCTCTTCTCTGGGGGGAACCTTGACAACCTTCTTCGGGCTCAACATAGTCTTGAAAATCTTTCACAACTAATGGAAAAAAGAAATAAAATCATATATACAAATACAACACACATTAGCTTTAGCAAACTGAGAGAGGCAGCATACCAGCACAGAAAATAAGCAGTTCCATGTGACCAACCTCCTAGTTGCATCAGATTGTATCATCACTTCTCACCACATATATCCCCTACCCTGGCTAATGAGGGCCTTCAACTTGCGAGTAGTCCATCAGCTCTGTTAAGCCAAGAAGCCCAAGGCCCACATGCCTGCACTCACTGTGGGCGCTGCAAAGTTGACCTGTCCACGGCACATGGACACAGCGGTTCAAGTTACTTTGAGTGAGAGGAGCAAATAGGCAGCTCTACTCTTCTAAGCTCAACAGGACTGAAGGACCCAAAGGCCTTTTGTCTCATCAACATCACAGGAGGCAAGTAAAGGCAAAGGACAGAACTGAAGCTGTGTTTGGCAGGTGTTTGGCACACCCTCTAAGAACCACCTGGGATTTCCACATCCCCTACTGGAGTGGCTGTGTTCAAATCCCAGCTCAGGTCCCGATCCCAGCTTTCTGCTAATGGGCTCCTTGGGAGATGGCAGGCAACAACTCAAGCAGCTAGGTCACTGACACTGACATTGGATACCCAAACTGTGTTCTAAGATCCTGGCTTTTGTCCTGACCCAGCCTCAGCTGCTGCGGATATTTGGGGAGTAAATCAACTGATGGGAAATCTCTTTTTTCTGTCTTTCACAAACATCACTGAAAAGAATTTATAAGAGGCCCAGGCAAAAACATATACACTTCACACACAGCTTTCAAATAATGCATTTTAATTTTTTATTGACAAAAACTTTAGGTTATCAATACAAGAGCTGCAGACATTACCTGGGAGCTCACAGTGTTTCACAGAATATTGGGTAAAAAAGAAACTAGGCCCTAAGATGTGGCTATAAGACAATTTCTCTTTAATTAAGTTTATGTATATATTCTAGTATCTACTCAAGTGATGCCTTAGTTTAAACAGAAACTTAACATAGTTGTTGAAGGGGCTTAAAAGAACCAAAGATTCTCACATTTCCTTCTCAAAAACATTGTGAGCAGCCTTCACATCAAAGAAAAATACAATGGCTCAACTGTCTGGGTGAGCTCCCAAGAGGCACCACGGCTTTCCATAGAGCCATATCCCAGTGGGAAGGGAGGGGGCAGTGGGCAGTTGAGCAGCCTGCGTCATGGACTTCCATTACTTAGCAGCTGCCCTAACTCCACAGGATCCTACTACGGAAGCCAGGGCAGGAGGAGAGTTCAGGAGCCTTGGGTCAGACCATTCCCACCCTAAAGCAACAACTTACCTGTGGCTAACAGCAGTAGGGGATTCACAGGTTTTTAAGTAACTTGTCATTTTACAGGTAGGAAGGCAGAGGCAATGCGCCTACCATACACATAAGAGAGGCCCAAGAAAGAGTGTGTAATTTAGATGTAGGATGTGTAAAATTTTGCTTAGCTCAACACAATCCATAGTGCTAACTATATGTCTCCCAACAGGTAATGGCCAGTGTCTCCCAGCAGGAACCCTAAGCTTCCCTTCTGACATGAGGGAGCAGGGAAAGAGATCACAGGGAACGTGACCCCTGCTGCTGCCGCTGCTTGGACCTTATCCCTCCAACCTCACTGACCACCCACTGGTTCCACAGTTCTAATGACCCCCTAGACTCACATACACAAGAGATGCCCCAGACAGAAAGCATCACATACCCAACACAATGAACAGAATACCTGGGAAGTGATGGCCTGTGAACACAAGGTTGCCCAATGCTTTATTAAAATGTAAGCTAACCCCAGCCCTAACAAAGGCACTCCTTCTACACGTGGCACAAAGACATCCTGCCATGCCAAACCCCTCTAAGAAGGGACAGTGAGAGCAGAGGCTCTGGGCACGTTAGCCAGACCTGAGACGCAGGCAGGCATGATACCAGCAACTGCTATCTGCCCCCAGCATGTGCTCTTCTTCCCCTTCAAAGCCAAACAAAATGCTTTAAGACTCCAGCCTTAAAACACAGGGCTCCGCAGGATTAAGCCTAAATTTCCTGGCCTCCGTAACAGATTGATGAGTGCCCTTTGGCCTGTCCTTCCACTTCCTCCTTCCTGCTGCCTGGAACATGGGTGTGAGAGCTGAAGCTCCAGTACCAGGAGGAAGACAGCCACACCTAGACACAGCAAAGCAGCAAGGCCACAGGAACCCAGGTCCCCAGCCTGTCTCCCTGGCTAATTCCTATCCTGAACTGCCTCACTGTGCCAGCACACCTGTGTCCTGTAAATACTAGCATTTCCCAGGTGTTCTGCTACATGCAGAGGGAACACACCCCCAAGGGCACGGCCATCAATAACTGAGACCACAGAAAGAAGACAGGGGTTCAGGGATGCCCAAGAGCCCCAGAAGCAGACCTTTATCCAGCTGTGCCCCAGCACACTGTGCAGCACCTGGTCTCGGGCAGATGCTTCCCTACCTGGGAAGGAACCCCACTCTTGGCTCAGTCTTTCTCCTTTTTTCTTTTAACAAATCCTTACAAGGTTATCCCTGTAAGAAAACAGGTTCAAAGAGCCGCAGTCTGCGGCACACTAGCCCCCTCTCAGAGCAGCAAGCTCTGATTGCACTGGATACAGATGGCCCTTCAGTCCCACGTCTACTGTGAGAAGCGGCCTTTAAGGTCTCTATTTCACAGGCACAGAAGCTTTATCTGGAAAGGTCAGTGGCCGGAGACAGACAAGCTGAGCTGCATATCAATAACGGCAGCTCATTCAGGAAACCCACAAGCACACATACACACAGAGAAAAAGGTTAAAACTCCGTTTTAGCTACTGCGGGGCTCAAGCCAGACAAGGTGAGTACAGGAAGACACACAGCAGGAAATGTGATTTGAAAAGCAGATCACAATTCTTGAATCTTCCGCCAGCAAGAATGAAGATGCCATGTGTCGTGCCCAGCAGCCCTCAGTATTCACAAGAGGGAGTGATGTCATCCTATGGCAACAAGCCAGAAGAGGCCAAGCCTCCCCTAGCTAGGACAGCTGCAGCTCCAATGCTGGCCCCTCCCAGTTCCCTGGCAAGCGGACAGAAGGTGATGTAACCGCTCAGAAGCAAGGGGAAAGAAAAACAAGCTTCTGAACCACAGCAAACGGGGAAACCAACTTCCTTTTATTTCCAAGTTCTTTGTTCTCTTAAGAGCTTGGGACATCCTCAGGCTTAAAATAGCCTTTCATTTCAAGAAGCACAAAAATGACTTCCTATCTTGAACTAAAATTTTAGAACCCAGTACTAAACTGCCAGGAGCCAAAGAATTTGTCTCAGGTTTGTCTCAGTAGGGCTTCCCCGAAATGCGCCCATGACAGGGACCCCAGAGGAACTCCAAAGCAGGATTCAAGCTGCAGAGAGCACCCCACATCCCCAACACCCTCTGATGCCAACTCCACAGGCAGAGAAAACACAAAAGCTTGACAGCCACAGTACAGAATCTCATTTCAGGGACCGAAGGAAGAAATCTCCTTTGAGAACAGACCCACTAAGGTACCAGGCAACACTGCCTCCTCTTCTCCAGTTGTGACACTGAGCAGCTGAAATGTGCAGTGAACTTAGGACACACACAAGCAGGGGAAGCCTCTCGCCTTCCACAGAGTAGGCAGGCAGGGTCATCCAAAGAGAGTGCAAAACTCAATTTTACTTACACTTCCGTTCTAGCTCCCGTATTTCTTCTGGCGGAATTTTCATCTTATCAATGTGCTCACGTAAAACACTAGCCCATTTCTGCAAGGATTCCATCACAGTCCAAGGCCTAGACATGTCTGCAACAAAAATGACCAAGGTCTCCGGCAAGGATTCCGCAGACATTGCGAATTTCAGCAGGCCTTTGTGGTACAGGTCTCCATCCAGAATCCAAACATTACAGCGTGTGTGATCTGAGGGGAAAAAAGAAGCTAGGCATAAAGGTAAGGCATCTTATTATCATTAAAGATTTTATTTATTTTTATTGGAAAGTTATATATACAGAAAGGAGGAGAGACAGGGAGGAAGATTTTTCATCCAATGATTCACTCCCCAAGCGACCACAGCAGCCGGAGCTATGCCAATCCGAAGCCAGGAGCCAGGAGCTTCTTCCTGGTCTCCCATGTGGGTGCAGAGTCCCAAGGCTTTGGGCCGTCCTCAACTGCCTTCCCAGGGCACAAGCAGGGAGTTGGATGGGAAGTGGGGCCACTGGGATTAGAACTGGAGCCCATATGGGATCCCGGAGCGTGCAAGGCAAGGACTTTAGCTGCTAGTCCACTGTGCCAGACCAAATTTTTAAGACTTTATTTTATTGAAAAGACAGAACAAAGAATGGAAGGGAGGGAGGCAGGAAGAGAGAGAGAAAAAAGAGAGAGCCATCCTATCCACTGTTCACTTCCTAAATGGTCACTCCAGCCTGGGCTGGGCCAGGCCAGGCCAAAACCTGCAGCCAAGAACTCCATCCTGGACTTTCACATGGGTGGGAAGGGTCCAAGTTCAAGGACCATCTTTCGCTGCTTTCCCAGGCACACCAGCAGGGAACTGGATTAGAAGCAGAGCAGTCAGAAATTGAACCATAGCTCCTGGCACCGTGGCCTAACAGCTAAAGTCCTCGCCTTGCAAGTACCAGGATCCCATACGGTCACCGGTTCTAATCCAGGTCATTCCACTTGCCATCCAGCTCCCTGCTT
Organism: Ochotona curzoniae; assembly: GCF_017591425.1. NCBI lineage: Eukaryota > Metazoa > Chordata > Mammalia > Lagomorpha > Ochotonidae > Ochotona > Ochotona curzoniae. Next base: position 962,493 of record NW_024466999.1, on the reverse strand, counting down.
GTGGCCTGGGAAAGCAGTCCAGGACAGCCCAAAGGCTTAGACCCTGCACCCGCATGGGAGACCCAGAAGAGCTCCAAGCTCTTGGCTTCAGATTGGCGCAGCACCAGCCGTTGCAGTCACTTGGGGAGTGAATCATCGGACAGAAGATCTTCCTCTCTACCTCTCCTCCTCTCTGTATATCTGCCCTTCCAGTAAAAATAAATAAATCTTTAAAACAAAACAAAACAAAACAAAGAAATTGAACCGTGGGCCCAGTGCAGGAGCCTAGTGACTAAGATCCTCACTTTGCATGCACTGGGATCCCAAATGGACACTGGTTCGTATCCTGGCTGCTCCATTTCCCAACCAGCTCCCTGCTTGTGGCCTGGGAAATGAGTCCAGGACAACCCAAAACCTTGGGACCCTGCACTTGAGTTGAAAATCCTGGAAGAAGTTCCCTGCTCCTGGCTCTGGATTGGCTCAGCTCTGGTTGTTGAAGCCACTTGGGGAGTGAACCAGTGGATGGAAGATTTTTCTCTCTGTATCTCCTTTTCTCTGTAAATCTTTCAAAATAAATAAATAAATGAAAAAAATCTTAAGAAGAAAGAAAGAAAGAAAGAAAGAAAGACAAAGAAACAAAGAAACTGAAGCAGAACTAGATATGAAATGCTGATATAACAGGCAGCAGCTTAACTACTGTCACAACGCCAGCCCCAAGACAGTTCACCTTCCAATAAAAACCAAAAAGAACCAAAAATACCAATGTTCACTGTGCCCCAAGCCAGTGGTTCCAAACGCCTTTGTTGTGTCGGTTCCATGAGGCAATTTTTCACACACTGTGAACGTGCCAGACAGGACCTTTGCAGTTTAATGCTAAGATAAAACCAATACGCACATAAATCTGGATCTGAATCACTGGATGCCTGATGATATGACAATGAGCTACCTTTGTTGTGACAATAATGTGGTCATACTTCTTAAAAATCCTCATCTTTTAGACACAGAAGCACTTGTAGATGAAATACCTAAAATCTGCTTCAAATTAACCCAGGATGGACTTAAGGGAGAAAGGAAAATCACATTGGAAATAAACAGGCCAGAATTCATAAAAGTGACAGACACATTATGGCTTGGGACACTGGATTCTACCTTCACACATATGTACACATACACACATATATTTGTCATAATCTATTAAAGCGCAAACGTTGACATTTAATGCAGTGTATGCTTCCAAAATCAAACCTGAATCACCAAACTGTACAGACTATTATTCAAACTGGTAATACATTTCTGGAAAATATATTAACAATTACTCTTCAGAAAGAAGCTTGAGAGAGAAATCCTGCCATGAAAACTATCACTTTGTGAACTTTTTTTTTCCAATAAATTCCAACATATATATTAATTTTGTATAACCATTAATATACTATAAAAAAATTATATACTCCTGACTTTAAAAAGAATAAGGCATCTAAATCTAGGTACACTTTCAATCCCAATATTGAAGTATTTCCCAGCAGCTGTGGTCTGGGCTCTGGAAACCCACTCTACAGAGCACTGGTCCACATGCAGACATCAGCAGATGTGCGGCCCTTAAGGCCAGCAGTGGGTCCTCTTCCCACTAACCCAACTCACACACGCGCATGGAGATCACACACACACACTCACACACACATCATGTACCCAACTTGGGCTGGCAGCTCTCCGTTGGAAAGGTGTAAGCCAGAGACCACTATCTAATGTGGGCCTGAAAAACATGCTGTCACACCAGTCACACACACGATCAAAGGGCTCTGCGGAAAGCTGTATAATTAAGCACAGATAAGGGCAGCTCTTCCATCAAAAAGCAACTCCCACATAGGCAGCCTTAAAAACAATCTCATAAATGCAGAGCTCAAGAGGTTTTTAAGGTCATCCTAAAGCTGTCTGTAACACAAGTTTATATGTATTTCAACTCCAAGGCACACATGGACATACGGTCAACATGCAGTTTCGGTATGAAATATGCGGGCCCGGTGCGGTGGCACAGTGGTTAAGGTCCTCGCCTTGCACTCCCGGGACCCTTCCAGCTCCCTGCCTGTGGCCCGGGAAAGCAGTCGAGGACAGCCCAAGGCTTTGGGACCCTGCACCCGCACGGGAGACCTGGAAGAGTCTCCTGGCTTTGGATCGTCATAGCATTGGCGTTGCGCTCACCTGAGCAGTGAATCATCGGATGGAAGATCTTCCTCTCTGTCTCTCCTCCTCTCTGTATATTTGCCTTTCCAATAAAAAAAATAATAAAAATAAATCTTAAAAAAAAAAAAAAAAGAAATATGCCTTCACCATCTGGAAACAGAAGAGGGTCCAGAGACCCCCAGAGTATCTACAGCACTTTGTTCCTTCCAGAGGAACACAACAACAGCGCACCAGGGCTGTTCTGGGTTTCAAACTGCTCCTTCACCACAACACACACCAATTCATTCCAACCACCTGCAAGACAGGTATCATCACCCCAGTCCACAAATGAGGAGACTGAAAGTGGTGAAGTCAACTACCCAAGGACGCACAATGACGAACCACAGAAGTGGTTCAAACCAGTTACATGTCACTCCAAAGCCCAGATCCACAATAACCAGGCTGCCCAATTAAGACAGGAAGCAGAGGAGGCAAACATATGGGCCCATTCGGCCTAGTACAATAGCCTGAATCCCAGCCTGGCTTGTAGACTCCAATGGTCCTAGATGCGTCAGGTCCCCAAACGCTTGCTTCTGTCACTTTTACAGAAGCCCTTGGCAGTAGGTCAATCTCTTGCCTCTCACCTTCCTTTCACATCCTCAGGGAATGCCGGGCAGGACAGACACAGCAGATATAAAAAACCCCAGGGTTCTAAGATGACTGCTGAGTTAATACTGGTACTGTGTGGATAATCAAAATTAACAGGAGACTCTAGCCCATGCCCTCTATGAAATGGCTCTTGGAGGGGACAGAAATTCCAGTGCTGGAAAAAAAATCTGCTTCAGGTTCTTTAGCAACAAAAAATTGTGGGACCAGAAAGTGCCCACTTACATAATCACTCTTTAATCATGAGCCTTGCTGTTTACATAGGTAAAGGAAATTTAAAAGAAAGCAATTTAACCAATATATACCTTCTCAAGTATACCAGTAACTTTCCTACCAAAACCAACCACCTAGGCAACAATAATTATTGACTTCAAAATCACTTAAAAAAAAAAAAAGTAAAACCTAAAATATGGGATTGATGTGACACAGGAAGTAAGGCTGCCACCTGCAACACCAGCATCTCATATTAGCACTGATTCATATCCTGACTGTTCCACTTCCCATTCAGTCCCCTGCCAATGGCCTGGAAACAGCAGTAGAGGAGACCCAAGTGTTTGGCCCCTGCCACCCAGGTGTGAGAACCACATGAAGTTTCAGACTCTTGGCTCCATCAGGCCAATCCTGCCTACTGCAGCTACCTGGGGAGTGAACCAGCACATGGGTCTCTGTCTCTCCTGCTCTGTAACTCTTTTCAATAAATACATAAACCTTAAAAAAAAAAACAACAAACAAAAAATTTAACATTATACAGGAGGCATTACTGATTAGTCGTCACTAAAAACCATTTTTGCCAATCTAACACATAATTATGAGAAGGAATGATAAAACCTTTTTTTCCCCTTCATTTGTGACAATCTTTACATAGTTAATTAGGGCACAAAGGTTCAAGGGCTACAGGAAAGTGGGTAAGACTATTATTTTCACATTTTTTTTCCTGTATCTGGGGTAAAGGGGAAGATAAAGGGAGAAGCCCCACTCAGTCTCCCACCCATCCCAGGTCTCTGGATGTGGGGCATGCTCCGAGGGTCTTGCTAAAGTGGTTTTCCTAGTTCAACAGTTATGAATTGCTGCCAATCTCCCCAAGGAATGATAAAAACTTCTCTCATCCCTGTGAGTTTTCCCATTCTAGCTCCTGTGAAAGCAGAAGTAATTACACCCACATCACACCTTGGGGATGAGAACTCGCAAAGCATTCATGCCCAAGCCTCTACCCCCGCCCCAGGAACCCAGACAGGAGCACTCAGCAGCCACAGATAGCATCAGCAAACGTCTTCCCTTGAGAGGCCACGCTGGGACCAGGCAGAGGCTGTGGGTTACGGAAACTCCATAGCTTTTTAAAAACAAAATTTTCACTGCCAGTCTGCATATGTCAAACTCGTCTCTTTAGTCTCTCCTCTTCAGCAGGGGCTGGCCAGAGCAGTGGCAGCCAGTCCCATTCTGGTGTTTGCAAACAGAGGAAAAGGCGTGAAGTTCTACTGAAGACACACAGTTCATGCATCACTGCCTTAGTTCTCCCAGACCTTCTGCCTACACTGCCTGGCAAAAGGTGGAATGCTGCCCAGATCCCTGCCCACTCACCATCTCGGTCCTCATCATGAACGCTGAGGTAGAGATATTCCAGGCCTCTGCCCTTCTTGCCATGTTCAGCCCCTTGTAGTTTCGTCATGAGAGTTGTTTTACCAGAACCATCTTCACCTACAATTGATGGTTGAGGGAGATGAAGGTGTACAGTTTATTTTGAGCAAGGCTAGGGAGTCATGGCACGAAAGTCACAACTAAGAATTCCATTCAAACCCTGCCGCAGGGGATGCACCTGCTTCAGTAAACAGCTGATTTTGCTGTATGAATGCTTGGGGTGGGAAAGGTGGCCGATCCCCATGCTCTAAAGACATTCTACCACATTCTACCTCACGTCCCGAGAGAGGAAAGCTATACGGCTGACAGGATGTGCATTTGGAGAAGTGCAAGTAAAAGGTGGGGCTAGTGTCTCACAAGACAAACTTTTCTCATAAGAATAACAGGAAACCTTCAAAATACAACTGGCCTCAAAAATCTTGGAACTGTGAACTAAAATAGGTCTGCTCCTGCCCCACAATCACGAAGAACAGAACAGACGAACAGAAGCCGCTCCACGTCTGACCTTAGTGCATCTCCTTCACAGCCTTCTGAAGGCTAGGGAACTGGAAATAATTACAGGCCTAAGCACAACTCTCAAGTATAATCTTGGTAATTACTACCGACTTCCTCATCTCCCTCTGCCCAACTAACTACAACCCCTCCCAACCTTTCTCAACAAACTCTAACCCAGCAAGCCCCCCTAGGCACTCCTGGGGCTTGATACATGGCATCTCAGGAAAATGGAGCCACTATCTAAGAATCCATGCCCACTCTTCCCACCCACGGCCATTACTACACAAAGGCTGTCCTCCTGCGGGTGGACCCGGACAAGAACTCATCCGCCTCACTTTGCACCTGCTCTTTCTGACCCTGGGCCCCTCTCTGATCACACACAGACCCTGAGGCTTTTGAAGGATCCTCTGGTGCCCACAACAGTGGTCAGCATATGTTCACCTCAGAAGCAGAAGGAAAACCAACAACATGCAGTGCCTCCGAGAAGACCTGCATGCCCATGAGATAAAGGCCTGCGGCAGGGAGTACTGGGACTCGGTCTCTCCCAGTCTCCGCGCCCCTGCTCACCTTAACAGGCTCCTAGTACAGAAACTGCCCATGGTCTCAGAGCTGCTCACCGTTCTGTCACCCCTGGGCCACCGCACACTGACACTTATTTCCCACAACACCATCATCTGCCCACACCCGGCATGCGGCAGCAGTCACCAACACACATCTGTCTCTTGGTGGATGGAGGGGTTCTTGTGGGGGTGTCTCGGCGCTGCCTTTGCCGTCCCAGTCCCACCAACGGGCTCCTTTGGTGAATGTTCCAAAACTCCCCAATGCTCATGAGCAAACAAGGGAGCTGCCCCAGGAAAGCCTAGCAGTAAGGGCTGGAATACACGCAGGGAGGCCTCAAACGCCTGACAGCGCTGCTCAAGAGGACGGAGAAGGGCTGGTGTGGCACTTCCCACGGCTCTGAGCTCACAGCATCTCCTTTCCCGCCTTCTCCAGGTCACCACCTCACCGACTCACTGCTCTCTCCAAGCCCAGACACGGGGAGTCGGGGACACCTAAGGCGAGGGCGCAAACCAAGGCTGCGACCAAATCACTTCAGCAACACACCGATAGCCCCACGCAGCCACACCGCACTCTCTCCCAAGGAGCAGCATCCAACCCCCGACTCCTAGCCGGGGTCGCCAGAGCCGTCCTGCACAGGACACCTGCTGCAGGCGGCAGGTGAATGGGGGGCGGCTGACATCTGCCAGAGAGACGCCTGCCTTGCCCACCCCAAGCGCCCCTGGGCAACGCCCCGGCACCAGCGCTCACCGAACACCAGGATGTTCTTGCCAGACGGCAGTTTGGACCTGGCGCGGGTGGACACTTCGCTCAAGATCGAAGACCTGCAGCGACAACGACAGGGGCGGTCAGCCCCGGGGCAGACCTAACCTCCCGGGCCGCGATGGCCCCTCAAGTGCCGGTCCCACGGTCGCCCCCGGCCTACCCGGCTCCCGCCCAGGGCAGGCCCTCCTCGGCCAGGCCTGGCCGCCCGCGACCTCACCATAGACTCTGACCCTCCTCCTCTTCGCTAGTTAGGTCGCCGGCGGCCGCCACCGCGGGCCCGTTGGGACCCAACAGCAGCTTCTTTTCTACCCCCACCGGCGCCATCTTGCCAACTGCAGCCACAAAGAGGGCCCTCCCCCGGGCCTGCCGAGGACCCGCGAGGACCCCGAACCGGCCGCCCGGCGCCCGCCGCTCCCCGCGGAGCTCCGCCACCACCCGGCGCCTCTCCCGCAGGGGACGCGCCACCCAAAGCCGCCTAAAGGGCCGGAGGTGGCTGCGGCCTCCCCCGGGGTGCGAGGCCGCTGGCGTGGCGGGCGGCGGTCAGGCGGTCGCCGGGGCAGCCCAGCGCGGGGACGTGCGGCGGGGGCGGGCACCGCCCGGCCAGAGGGCGCGCTGGCGGCCCCTGCCGGCCGAGGGGCGCAGCGCCGCGCCCCGCCCTGGCCTCGCCCAGCCGGCCGCCCCGCCGAGGCGTCGCCCAGAACACGCGCGGGTAGCCCGGGCTTTGGGAGACTCGCGTGGCCGCAGCCTTTACCCAACCCTGATCACACATCTCGCATCACACATGTGTCGGCATCACACATCTCGCTGAACCTTAGCCAACTCTTATGCATGAGAAAGTTCAGGAAGCTCGTCCAAAGTCCCAATGTTACATGATAGCGTCCCTTGCACTCTGATGGACAGTATTGGGCAGTCTTAATTTTTTCAGGAATTTGGCCTAATCCTAACCAAGTCGTGCACTGTAACACCAGCCTTAAGCACATCACTGTTAATTCTCACCAATCTGTGGCTTTTCACCTTCATAGGTGTTAAGGTTGTAAATCAATGTAACAATTCCACGATACAATTTTAGAACATTTATCATCCCAGAATGATTCCTTACGCCCACAGCCCCTTTTGTGAACTGCTTTTCCCACCCACCAGACAACCAATAATAAATACTTCCTCTATGTTTGCCTTTCCTGGGAAACCATCTATAAACGGAATGCCACAAGTGATCTCGTGTCATTTAGTCTGTTTCTGAGATTCAGCCACATTGTTTCAGGTGCATTTTGCTTCTTTTTTGGATGAATGTATCTCACCACATGGACATACCACATGCTGTTTACTCACTACTTGGACATTGTTGTTTCTCCCTTTTTGGCTCTTATAATGCTGTGCTCAACATTTGCACACCCAAGCCTTTGTGTGGAAATGTGATTTCTTCACTTTTTAATGCAAATGACTAAAGCCAGGCCAAGTGTATTGTTAACAGATTTTGACATTCGAAACTAAAATCAGCCGCTTTAGTTCTCTGTCAGAGTGGAAATGGGGAGATAGGTGGAAGAGAAAGAAAAAAGGGGGGCTGCAAAGGGAAGGGGAAAAGGCAACACAGAGGACCATGTAGAAAGAAAGTGTGTCTTCCGGTATGACCTCCACCTGAGGGACTGCCATTCTGCTGGCCGGAAGCAAGCTGGCACTACAAACACTTCTTAAGGATCACAGGAAGTGGAATCGGGCAGAAAAATATCTGAGCAGGACTGTGGTCCTGGCTCTACCACAAAAAAAAAAAAAAAATAGCAGTATGAAACACAGGGTTCCAAAAAGGGGACTATTACCTGCCAGCCCAGATCCAGGGTTTAAGAAAGAAAATGGCAGGGAAAAGTCATGAACAGTTATATCCCTGGAGGTCTGGGAAAAGCGGGCAGAGTGGTGGAAGTCATAGGCAAGAAGAGCCTGGGTTTTCACAGGATAAGAGATGGGGTTGAAAACTACAGGCACTGAGTTTGATCAGCAGCACCAGGTAAAATTCTCTACAGTGATCAGTTGAAAAATAAAGTAATAAAATGACACAATATATTTTGTGCAGGAATGTTGTGTAAGATACTACAGACATAGCAAATGCAGATTTCAACAGAATACTGGACAATTCTTACCATAAACAAGTGAGGGTACCTATCACATAGCAGCTAACACACTGTTGGGATAATCCCATCCCATACTGCAGTGCCTGGGTTTGAGTGCTGCTGACATTGCCAACTTGAGCTTCCTGTTAACGCAGACCCTGGGAGGCAGTAGGTCATGGCTCAAGTAGTTGGTCCCTGCCATCCACCTAGGAGACCTGGACTGATAGAGGCTGAGTTTGATCTGACCCAATACCAGCTGTTGTGGGCATTTAGGAGAGAGAGGAGGAGGAAGTGATTCTTAGACTGGAGCCCAGGACAGGCTCCTCGGTCACATAGCATGCCAAGAAGCATTTTCAGGTCCATAAAACCTCACTGAACCTAGCACAGAAGCTGATCCCCTACCTGGCCCTGCAGGCCACATTTCTGTTGGGACATATTTTACAAAGCAGTGTCTGGTGGTCAGCCTCAGGGGATGTGACACTGTCCCATTGCAGCATGAAATGGCACAGCTTGTCACCATGAAGGATACCAAGTGTGAGAGAAGGGAAAGGAATAATCACTTTTGAAAACCTAAAGCAAATAAACATATGCCAAAAAGAAGTGAACCAAATCACACAATATGGAAGCATTCAAAGCAACTGCAAAATCAGCTTTTAAAACAAGAATGTTAATTAACAAAATGTCAAACAACGATTTAATATGTGGGAACTCGGCTGAGCAGCTTGGGCAACTATTCTGTTTTTCTGAGTTCTGGGGAGGGTCTTTGGCAGTGAGTAAGACGCTGATTACTTTCCTCTCTGAACCATATTCTTTGAGCTTAAGGAAAAGTAAGACTATATTCACAACCGTTTGGCCTTATGATAAATTTTTCTTAACATTGAAAGTACATTTACCTTATAAACTGTTGCAATAATTACAAGAATTCCAGTATTACAAACTGTTTAATTATCATATCTCTGCTTCTACAAATTCTGCCTTGGAAAAGTTTAGACAAATACTTAAATTTTTTGTATTTTTCAAGGTTTTTTAAGAGATCAAAACTAAGCTATGACAATATTTTCTGCCAATCAGGGAGTTAGACACTTGGAGCTTTGGTCAGCTTGTGATATTTGTGAGCAAGGTCCACAGATGTCCGACCTTGTTGAAACGGGAAAGACCATAAAATCAAATTCCAGTGATTTCCCATTTTCTTAACTCCACTGAAAATGTAACTTATTTCTTCTTCAGTAAAATTTTTACGAATTCTTCTTTTTTCTGCAATTGAGAATTGTAGAATATATTAGTACCTGCTGAAAAAAAGCATTTTTTGAGACCCAAGTAAGTGCTTAACTTATTCCAAGGTTATGAATAACAGAGATGATGTCATATCTAGGTTACTCCTCATTGAGAAATCCAAATATAAAGATTTATTTATTATTATTGGAAAGGCAAATTTACAGAGAGAAAGTGGTATAGAGGTTCATCTTCGATCCACTGGTTCACTCCCAAAATGGTCCCAAGACTGAAGTTGAGTGTAACTGACACCAGAAACCAGGAGCCTCTTCCAAGTCTCCCACACAGGTGCAGTGTCCCAGGGCCTTGCATGCTCGAGAATCCCATATGGGCACTAGTTCATATCCCAGCTGCTCTACTTTCTTCCCTTTCAGTTCCCTGCTTGTGGCCTGGGAAAGCAGTAAAGGCCAGCCCAAAGCCTTGGAACCCTGCACCCGTTGGAGAGACCTAGAAGAAGCTGCTGGTTCATAGCTTCAGATTGGCTCAGCTCCAGCCATTGTGGCCATTTGGGGCAGTGAACCAGTGGATGAGAGTTTTTTGTCTTTCCTTCTCTCTGGAAATCTTTCCAATAAAAATAAATAAATGTTATATAAACATTCAGCTTGATCAAAACTCAAATTGGTTGTCCTATGGGAAATGGAAAGGAAAGGAAGATTTTAACTTTTTTTTAAGGGATACTTTCTGTAACAGAAAGAATGTATAGCTGGGGTGATGAAGTGACATGCAGGCTAATCCTTTGCATGCAGTGCAGGCATCCCATATGGGCACCAGTTTGAGTTCAGCTGCTCCACTTCCAATCCAGCTCCCTGATAATGACCTGGGAAATTAGTGTAGGATAATGGCTCATGTGCTTGAGCCCTGAACCCACATGGGAGTTCCTGGCTGTCAGTTACTGATCAGCCCAGCTCTGGCTACTGTAACTCTTTTAAGTTAAAAAAAAAATTAGAAAAAGAATACATAGTTGATATCTATGAATATAATTTTTTCTGATGATGATTACTAGCTAACCATTTGAGTTTTCATTGATTTTTTTTTAAAGATTTATTTTTATTATTTTTTCATTGGAAAGGCAGATATACAGAGAGGAGAGACAGAGAGGAAGATCTTCCGTCCAATGATTCACTCCCCAAGTGAGCGCAACGGGCCGATACTATGCCGATCCGAAGCCAGGAGCCTCTTCTGGGCCTCCCACGTGGGTGCAGGTTCCCAAAGCTTTGGGCCGTCCTGGACTGCTTTCCCAGGCCACAGGCAGGGAGCTGGAAGGGAAGCGGGGCTGCCGGGATTAGAACCGGCGCCCATATGGGATCCCGGGCGTGCAAGGCGAGGACTTAACCACTTGCGCCACCGCGCCGGGCCCGAGTTTTCATTGATTGTTAATTCCTGGTGGGAAGGAAGACTCTTCTATATTGCCAGTTAAAGTTACTGCTGACATCAGAAGGGTCAGGTATAGACATGCTGGGCCATCCTTATAAAATCTAGTATGTGCCGAGATCCCATATGGCACCGGTTTGTATCCTGGCTACTCCACTTTCCATCCAGCTTCCTGCCTGTGGCCGGGGAAAGCGGTAGAGGATGACCCAAAGCCTTGGGACCCTGCACCCTTGTGGTGACCTGGAGAGGCTCCTGGCTCTTGGCTTCAGATTGGCTCAGTTCCAGTTCAGCTTTGGCTGTTTGTAGCCACTTGGCAAGTAAACAGTGGACAGAAGATCTTTATTTCTTACCTCTCCTTCTCTGTGTAAATCTGCCTTTCTAAGAAAAATAAATAAATCTTTAAAAAGCATGATTAAAATAAAATTTAAAAGAAAAAAAATCTCATTCTTACAGGCCCAAACCATTAGCTATTTGTTCACGTTTTAAATAACCACAGTGCATACCTTTTCAAGCAGAAATGTCTTTCTAGCAGAAGGCTGAGAAATCAATGTAATGTTTCTTAACAATATCTAGAAAGCAAGTTCCATGAAGGCAGGGATATTTCTCTATTTTGTTCACCACTGTATTCCTAGTACCCAAAAGAGTAGCTAACAAATAATACACGGTGATCAGTAAATACCAAGAGAAAGAAAGATTCTTGGTAACAACCATTTTGAAACTCTCAATGAAGCTGCTCCTTATGTTTGAGTCTACTAGAAACTGTTTATCCAGAAACTGGTTTTAGCTTCATTTGCTCAAAATGAATTGAGCTCATTTTAATCAGGAATGGATAAATTAGTATAATTTTGGAGATACTGAGGCTGTATGGTTAACCAACCACCAGCCTTAACACTGTGGCTACCATTTCGCCAAGTCTTACACTTAACGTTTGCCCCCAAGCCCTCACATGTTCCTGAAGAGTATGGGGCAGTACGTAGATCTACAGAGTGTGGAAGGAGTACATAGATTCCTCTTCTTCCTGGATCCCCTCTGTGGCTGCTTCGTATCAGCCACCATGGAAGACTGGCAAGGATGCTGAACTACACAATTTCCCATTTCCACACTTTTCCTAGAGACCAATTCATCCTGATAAGAAAGCTCCCTGATAATTGAGGAAATCCTTCAGTGCTAAGATAGTACAGTGGCCACGTCCCAAAACGAAAAATACAAACTTAATTGTAAATAAATAAATGGTGGTAAATGTCTTATTAAGAAAGGGAAATTCGTTGACAGGAAAAAAAAAAATTGCAACATATCAAGTATTCCTGGCCTGCTTGTGAAAAAAGATGTAAAACAAACAGAATGATTAACTTTCTGAAAATTCCTTTCTAATTACTAAAAAAGCAAGCCAAATTATAAACTGCTCATCCAAAAAAGATGTGTGGTATCTATGAGCTGAATGCCACCTCAAATACTTAGGGTCACTCTGTACAATCAATGTTTGACCATCATTATGCCATTTCATGAGGCTCTGCAGGTGATTTAATTTCTACATCTTTTTAAATGACATGTTGCAGAAAAAACAATCTGTTACTAACTTAATGTCAAGTTCTTGACAAGAATAAGATTTCCAAAGGCAACATGTTTCTACAGAAAAACTAACCCTTTCTAATAATTTCTACAAAAAACATTACTTCAAAAAGTGGGTTCCTCTATAGTGATACTTAGCATTCATTCGCAAGCAGAATGTTTCACCTAGCAAAAAACTATATATTTGGAATTTCTTCCAAAGTTCTGCAAATTAAAAATAGTCAAATAAACATATGTGGAAAAATGCTTCCTGCATATACCAAGTACAAATGTCTCTGTAACAAATAATGGTGGCAGTATAGATTTATTCATTTTCAGATTAGTTTGATAAGCAAGGTACTATACTATCTATTCTTACCATGCATTCTAGCTTCATAGGAATAGAAAGAAATGTTAAATTTCTGATATTTGGAATGGTGATAAAATTGAAATGTTAACCCTTTAGTCAAATAAAATTCACATAATTAAGAATATTTTTTATTTTTAAGCAGGGTTTTAAGGTTCATACTACTTGCCTATTTGGTTTTGAACAACTGAGGCAATTGAGCTATCTACAAAGTCTCTCTGAAGCACTTGTGCATAGCAGAAGAAATGTGTTTTTTTTTAATTAAAATAATTGAAATAAAACTTCTGTAAGAAATGCGTTCTTAAAATAGAAATGTGATCCAGAACATAGACAAGGGCTTCTGGAAAAAGAGTTGCATTTGAATTTCAATTCCACTATTTACCAACTCCATGTACCTTAAAGTGGGAATAAAGGAATACCTACATTATAGTATTATAAAAATAAAAAAAAATACTATCTACAAAACACCTGAAACATTAGCAGGTACTTAGTGAATACTGATTTCCTCAGCTTCTTTCCCACTGGGTGAGCAAGCAACAAGAAATTCTCTTTGTTCCTCATCAGAGAACAGAATTGTCATTTAAAAGCCATGCATGATGCAACTTAAAGCAACCACACAGCTGTCCTCTTCTTTCTTAGGAATACATAAAATTTATTTAAAAATTAAATATATTCACTTATTCCTCTGGGAGCAGATTCAATATTGAGTTGTCGCCGTCTTCGTGGAGTCAACAGAATTTCTGAAACATATGGAACATATTTAGCACATTTAGTGTTTGAATCAGAATGCAGCATATTAATTCTATTAGTATAATACTTTTCTCCCCCTCCTAGTGGGAATCCTTACAGCATTAGGAAGAATTTTAAAAATACCAGAGAGCAAGACTACTCCCTGGGTTCACCTTAAAATTACTAGTTACTTAGAAACAGCTTTCTTCTTCTACATATTTTACTTGGGCTTTTAATATGCTTAAAACTTTAGATGACAATTCAGAAAACAGTCATAATTATACTTTCAAAGGTGCTGAATTAATTACTTTTGTTACAGATAAGTGATTTCCTTAGTTCATTTTTATATCTGTCTTCTGCTTCCATAATGACTTTGTGACGATCACATTGGTATGGGCAAGAGTGTAAGAGGTTGCTAAAATTTCGGCTATTCACAGATTTTCCCACGGCTATGCAACCTAAAAGAAAACAAATTAAATTGATGTACAAAAATATCCAATAACAAATTTATGAAAACAAATATCAATGATGATGATTGATGTGATATCAGGAACTTAAATATCTCAAGAAGTCAGGTGAGAGCAAAAACAACAAACACAGTCCAATGAGGTATGTGTTGGAATTAGAAGATGAGCCCAGAGTTACGTTGATAAAGGAGCATCTGACTTGGTCTTCCTCTGACTTGGTATCTGACTTGGTATTCCTCTTAGGAGGAATACTCAAAAAAGGTGATTCATAAGACTGGTCAATGTGGGTTTTTTGTTGTTAACATTTTAGTATAGAAATTTCAAATACAACATTAAAGGGAAGAATATGAGTCCTCAAGCATGATTTCCACATCTTCAATATCATGGTTACTTATATCCTAGCAACATCCGCACTTACTCTGCTCTGTCTCCATCAATGTGGATTAGATTATGATGCCTGAAATTTGGATTAAAGTATAATTTCATCCGTAAATACTTCAGTTACACCATTAACACATTATGAGTTAAAAAACAACAACTCAGGGCTGTGACGTCGTGAGTAACGTCCTGCATCCTGTGTAGGCACCATTTCGTGTCCCAGCTGTTCCACTTCCCATTCAGCTTCCTGATAATGTAACTAAAAAAGCAATGGAAGAATGCCCAAGTGCTTGGAAGCCTGCACCCAGGAAGGAGACCTAGAAGAAGCTCCCGATTCTGGGCTTTGTGCGGACTCAGCTCCAATCACTGCAGTCATTTGTCCTTGACTGCTTTCCCAGACCACAAGCATGGAGCTAGCTGGGAAGTGGAGCTGCCAGGACACAAACTAATGCCAATGTGGGATCCTGGACATGCAAGGTGAGGACTTTAGCTGCTAGGCTACTGCGCCGGTAGTTTGTACTTGTGATAAAAGAATTTCAAGGAATGATAATCAACATTTCAAAGAAGTGAAAGTGATTAGGAAAGGTTGACCTTTGGGACAGTGGTTAAGATATCACTTGGGAATCCACATAACATCCAGATTTGACGATCAGTTCTGCCTCCACTTGCTTCCCATTAATGTGCACCATGGAAGAAACGGGTGATGGCTCAAGTACGTCAGTTACTGTCACCCCGGTGCAGAGACTGAGTTCAGTCTGGTCCAGTCATGGCTGTTGCAAGCATTTGGAAAATGAGTCAGCAGATGGAACTTCCATGTCTACCCTGCTGCTCCAAACTTTAAAATCAATGAACAAATTATAAACACACATATACGATTTCAATAAAGGAAAGAAGAATTTTTCAAAGTAATTTGATTTGAGATTAAAAGGAAGTTTCAAGTAACCTTTAAAGTTTAGGAGAATGACAGTTTTAAAATATCATATTTCATTAAAAAGTTGTATTTCAGGATAATAAACTAAAACTGAAGGAAGCCAAGAAGGGAATCTGGCAATATGAGAGTATATGAATACTTAAAAGGATAGTAGATCAAACAATGTATTGGGACTTTTAAGACGAGAAAGCAGAGGACAATTTAGGGTGGACAAAAGGATGAATAGAAAGGGACTGAAAAGATATTTCAATATAAAAACAAAGGCAAAAAAAGACATGGAATTCATGTTACACACAGCTAGACATCAGCTTTAGAGTGACACAAATAATGTCTTCACCCAGAAGGAAAGCACGATAATATCTTCAGCTGAATATAGAGTGACTTCAGTTTTCTCCTTGGACAACACAGAACAAAGAGGAGATACCAAGGTGTAAAAGAGGAGGAAGAGACGGAGTAAGTGCTATGGGCCATTTACAAGAGTCCTGCAGGGAAAAAAGGTATGCAACACTAAAACATTTATATACTACAGATTTTAAAAAGATATTAACATTTCATGTCTATATTTGGAGAATAAGTCAGAATACATATGTATTTAGTTGCCTTTTGAAAACATAAAAAAATATTTACTCAAATTTATGGATGGTATTGTAATAAAAAAGGAATAAAATGACAAGAGAGAATAAAGTAATAAGGGTGATGACTGCTGATTCAGATAAATATCAGGAGCTCAATGTGTTACAAAAGATTATTTTATTACTTGCTTCTACAAAAAGAAATTAAGTTTAAGTCATACATGCATAACCATTATAAATTCTAGTTAACATGTATCAAGTAAAGCTTTAACTATGAAACAGTAGCAATTAAAACAGATTTACCTGAGCACCTATATTTCAATGTTTTGCAAGAACTGTCGGTTGCTAAAAAACTGGTGACTTCTTTATTTATTATATCTGAACATAATGTAAAAGGATCTGCAAAGGATTATAAAACACAAGATTTCTTGAATTAACTAAAAAGGATCTGACATTTACAACATTTATTAGGTATCAAGATTTTCATAAAGTTTTGTGCAGTACTACATAGCCAGTCTTCCTGGTAGGTAAACAAGAAAGGTTCTGGAGAGCAATATAGAAGTGACAGAGACATTTACACCAAAGAGACAAGTGTGTGACTTACACTTAGGAGTAAAGACATATCAATGTATATATTTTTTTGTTTTATTAGTCATCTAAATATCTATTTTCTTAAAAAAAAATGAAGAAGAAACAGTTTAAATCATACCTGTAACAGGTAACTGCTGCTTTCTATTTTTGATAATGTGAGTTGGATGTTTAAAAACTTGGTCACTAGAAACAAATAGATACCAAATTAACAAAAGTAAATACCACTATTGTAGTAAAATGGGGAAAATCTGTCGGGGGGTGGAATGTGAGCCTATATAAAATTGTACCACATAATTCAGAATTCAGAATAAAAATATATTAAAACAAACAAAAAAGGTAAATACAACATTGTACATGTGGACAGACATTTTGCATCAGGTAGAATTACAGGGCTAGAATTGCAGCACAACAAGCTAAGCTGCCACCGGTGATGCTGGCATCCCATCTAAGTATCTAAGTACCTTGAGTCTTGGCTGTTCCACTTCTGCTCCAGCTTTCTGCTAACATGCCTGAGAAAGCAGCAGAAGAGAGTTCAAGTATTTGAGTCCTGGCCATTTCTGTGGGAGACTAACAAGGAGCTCCTGGCTCTAGGCTTCAGCATGTCTCACCCCTGACCGTGGTCTCCATCTATGAAGTGATTGGAATTGCCTTTCAAGTAAATAAATAAATCTTTAAAAATTATTTGGAAAAAAAAGATTTATACGGGGGAAAAAAAGACTTATATTGGAAGGACAGATCTATAGAGAAGGTAGAGATAGAAAGATCTATAAGAGGATTCACTCACTCCTCAAGTGGCCACAGTGGCCATGACTGAGCTGATCAAAAGCCAGGAACCAGGGGCTTCTTCCAGGTCTCCCATGCAGGTTCAGGGTTCCAAGACTTAGGGCCATCCTCCATTGCTTTCCCAGGCCACAAGCAGGGAGCTGGATGGGAAGCGGAGCAGTTAGGACACAAACTGGTGCCAAATGGGATCCCGGCACATGCAAGGTGAGGACTTTAGCCACTGAGCCACTGTTCCAGGCCCATAAATAAATCTTAAAAGAATTGGTTTGGGCCTAGAGCGGTAGCCTAGTGGTTAAGCTCCTCACCTTGCATGCACCAGTTTGTGTCCCGGCAGCCCTGCTTCCCATCCAGCTCCCTGCTTGTGGCCTGGGAAAGCAGCAGAGGACAACCCAAGGCCTTGGGACCCTGCACTCATGTGGGAGACCAAGAAGAGGCCGCTGGTGCCTGGCTTTGGATTGGCTCAGCTAAGGCTGTTGAGGTAACTTAGAGAGTGAACCAGTGGACAGAAGAGCTTCCTCTCTGTCTCTCCTTCTCTCTGTATATCTGACTTTCCAATAAAAATAAATAAATCTTTTTTAAAAACTGACATTTGACAATTCTTCTGGTCTAAATATACATATAGCCAGAACCTTATAATCCTTTTTTAATTTCTAAGATATATTTTATTTTTCTGATAGGGAGAGTTACAGAAAGAGGGAGAAATATGTTCCATCTACTGGTTCACTTCTAAATGGCTGCACAAGCCAGGGGCTGAAGCTGGGAGCCTAAAACTCCATCCCAACTCCCACGTAGGTGGCAGGGGACCCAGGTGCTTGGGCTATCTTCCGTTGCTTCCCCAGATATCTTGGATGAACAAATGTGTTTAACTACACTGTCACACTGGTAACCCACAGTACAGAAAAAGTAAAAGCTATAGACCAGAAATCACACATAGCAATAACTATAGCCATAGATATCTACCCATGTGTAGCTATTTTAGAAATGCTACACAGAAGCAAAAAGACATTTAAAAGAAATGTAAATATGAAAAACTCAACTGATATATTTCCAACTCAAATGAAGCAGAGATGTGGCTGATCATAAAAGAAAAAAGAATGACACGATGTAAGACTTGAGTCAGAAGGCAAGAAGGCTGACTCAGAAGCAGCCGACTTATGTCACCCACATCCCTGAACGATCAAGTTAAAATGATCAAGAATGGTCTTGAAAAGGAAAGGTGCATGGTGATGGTGTACTCTACCCTACCCAAGGCCTTGGACCATTCTCTGTTGCTTTCACAGGCCATTAGCACTGAGCTGCGTCAGAAGTAGAACAGCCAAGACTCAAACTGGCATTCACACGCGAAGCCAGTGCTGCAGGTAGAGGATTAACCTGCCTCTGGCCTCCTCCCTTCATTATTCTAAGCATTAAACAACACGGAAAAGATTTCAAGAGGAGCTACAGCTGCAGCAGCAGTCCCACAGGCCACATGAGAGAACACAGAATTGTATTCAAGATTAAACACAGAACAAACAAGAAGAAGCCCAAATCAGATTGTCCTTTTTCCTTTTATCATGTTAAATTTATAACCTAGTCTGCTAAATTGCTGATGGACCACCAACACATGTATTGGCATATCAGGTAGAGGGTTTCAGTTTAGGTTTCTTTCCTTTTAGGTTTTCATCCTTTCTAAAATTCAAATTTATTTCAGTCAATTTAAAATCCTTAACAGCTCCTTATACACTGTGAATTTGAAACAATAACCCTGAGTACGATACCAAAGCCTTTCAGCAACAGGTCCTTACCTCCCTATCCAAACTCCTTTTCCAACATTTCCTATTTTAGGCTCCTCCCAAGGGCATGTTTGAAGGTGTCTACATTCATCTCCTGTGCCTAACAGCATAACACACAGCACTGTGTAGACATGCTTGATAAATGATTATTAAAATTATTAAACTATACCCTGGTAGAGAAATAAGATTCTTCTTTTCAAAAGTTGTTCCTTCAGGTAATTTTTGATTGCAGCTCAAACTGGTTTTACGTAAAGTTTGATTTTGTCCACTCTCCCTATAACAAGCATTAACCGGATTTGCATTTTTTGATGCTATCTTCATTTGATCATCATTTTCATGTGCTTTGGACATGATTCCACGGGGCACATGACTCTGACGTTGTCTGGACTGCCTTTTATTCTTATCCTCTGCTTTGTTTCTTTCACCAATACTATCCACGTGAAGTTGTTTCAATGTATTCTCAATATTTGTATTCATGATACTCTTACATGTTTCTCTTTCTTTACCCTGTGATGTAAAAATAACAATAAATAAGCAATTTAAATATAATCAACTTGTTTTAGAAATTGCTTTATACTTCCTTTAAATCATGCAGGAGAAGTTTATGATTGTCAGAAGATTATATTATAAAAGAAATAGTTCACATCAGAAAATGAAGGAGTTTATCCAACAAATGATGTTAGGACAATTTAGTAGCCATCAGAGGAAAAAAAATAAATGGAAATCTCACAATTTATATAACAGTAAAGTCAAAATGGACCAAAAACCTAAATATAAAAACATGGAAATACATTCTAAAAGAAATCATATTTTAATATTCTGAAGAAATGGAAGACCTTTCCAATTGTTATGCAAAAATAACAAATCATAAGAGAATTAATATTCTTAAGCATACAAAATATTTTTAAACATTTTGATAAAGACCAAGAATGTTGAGGTGATGGGAATTAAAAAAAAAGGGTGGGGACTAGAAGCAAAACTAAGTGACAATCGAAAGATCTGAAAGTGATTTATGTCTATATATACACATATAGAAAAATCATATCTAGGAAAAATATAACTCTTAAAGTAGCATTTATAAAATATGACTACAATGAAATATCAAAGGCAAATAACAGTGTAGAAAGTGGACAAATTAAACAGACACTTGATAGAAAAAACAAATAGCTCCTTAACACATGAAGAAAGGTTCCATCCCTCTTGTAACAAGAGAAATATTACAGCTACATTGAGATGCTTTTCTCATCACATTGGAAAGGATCAGAAACAAGCATACCACCAAACATGACTGGCAGGAGTATAAACTAGTCTCTATGAAAGTTTTTTTGATCATTTCTTGGCCTTTTGATTAAAGTTTTCGGTATCTTTCATAATAAAAGCTGTGTATATCTGTATAAAAACTATCAATTACTTTTACATGTGCACAATGTTAATGTTAATTGCAACAATATTTATAACACCAAAAGTTGATAATAACATTAGCATTTATCAGAAAAGCTAGCATACACATTCAATGGAAAACTTTGCAACTGTAAAAGCAAAGAGGAGGCAGGTGTTGAGTTAAAATGCTTGCGTTGCACATAGGTTTGAAACCCCACTTCAGCTCCTGAATCCAGTTTCCTGCTACTGCAGACTCAAAGGAACCAATGATGGTTCAGGTAGTTGTATTCCTGCCAACCAAATGGGAAACCTAGATTGAGTTCCTGGTTCCCAGATTGGGCCCCAGCCAAGGGCCATTGCAAGCACTTTCTGTCTCCCTCTCTGCCTCTAAAATAAAGTTAAGGGGGCCTAGTGTGGTAGCCTCGTGGCTAAAGTCCTCAACCTGAATGTAATGTGCCAGGATCCCATATGGGCACCAGTTCATGTCCTGACTGCTCCACTTCCCATCCAGCTCCCTGCTTGTAGCCTAGGAAAGCAGTTGAGGACAGCCCAAAGCCTTGGGACCCTGCACCTGCATGGGAGACCCAGAAGAAGCTCCTGGCTCTTGGCTTCAGATTGGCTGCTCCATGGCCACTGTGATCACTTGAGGAGTGAACTAGCAGACAAAAGGTCTTTCTCTCCAGATCTCCTTCTCTCTGTAAATCTGTCTTTCCAAATAAACAATTTAAAAACAAGTTTAACATATTGCCTAGGACTGCCACACCTCTTATTAAAGTGTATGGTTCTAGTCCCAGCTTCTCTGCTTCTGATCTGGTATCCTATTAATGCACACACTACTGCCTCAATACTTGGGAACTTATTGTGCACATGGGACACGTGGATGGGAAAATGGGCTCCTGGCTTCTGCCTGGCCCAGCTCCAGCCACTGCAGCCATTTGGGGAGTGAACCAGCAGACAGAAGACTCCTATCTCTGCCTTTGTATGTGTGTGTCTGTTGCTCTGCTTTTCAAAATTTTTTAAATTTACAAAAATAAATAAACAGAAAAAAGAAAGAAAGAAACTCTAGAAAGTGGGCTAAATGTGGAGCTAAAAGCAAAGATTGGGCCTAGTCTTGTGGCCGAGCAAATGAAGTTATCATTTGCGATGCCAGCATTCTGTATGAAGAATGCCAACTGGAGTCCTGGCTGCTCCACTTCCAATGCTGCTCTATGCTAATGGTTTGAGAAGCAGCAGCATTACATGACCCCAGTGCCTGGGCCTGTGCAACAACGTAAGGGAACTGCATGCAGCTGTTGGTTCCGGACAGCAGCCCTGCGCAGTCTCAGCAGTTGCAGTCATCTAAGGAGTGAGCCAGCAGATGCAGGATATTCATTCATTCATTCATTCTCAAAACAAAGAAATACATATTTTAAAAAATAACAGAAAACTTTCTATACTTTTTGAAACAAAGAAGCCAACCTCATTGTCTTTTCTTTCAAGGTGTTCCAGTTTTTGTAGAATTTCCTTTGCTCTCTTCCAGTATGGTTCAAGATTCTTTGCTTTCATTTCTGTGTTCTTTAATTGTTCTGTATCACTTTCATCAAAATATTCTGCTAAACTTAAAGATAATTTCTCAGCTTTGTAAAAAAGATGGGGGGGGAGGAAATGTGAATTTATTTATCACCAGAAATGCTATTTTAGCACTTTAAATAAAACAACTTTATACTCCACTATAACCCTTCTCTAAATTTTGTCCATCTAGACTACCTTACCTGCTTAACTAGTACTGAAAATACATGGGAAGCGTTTGGCAGAGGTCTCAGACTCTAACACTCATAAGTAAAATGTTTAAAAAGAATTACTTTCTCCAAAGCTTTTTCTACTCCAGGTCAAGGTCAGGTTCTCAAAAATCTGTGTTCTATCTTTTCACAATCTATGTTAAATTACAGTAACACATCTCTCTCTCTTTTTTTTTTTTGAAAGGCAGATTTGAAAAGACAGGAGAAACAGAGCTAGAGAGAGATCTCTCATATGCTGGTTCACTCCCCAAATGGCCACAATAGCCAGAGCTGTGCTGATATGAAGCCAGGAGCCAGAAGCTTTATCCAGGTCTCCAACGCAGGTACAGGGGCCCAAGGACCTGGGCCATCCTCTATTGCTTTTCCAACCTACAGATAGAGAGCTGGGATAAGGAGTGGAGCAGTCAAGACAAGAAACAACACCCAAATGGGATGTCAATGCTAGCACATGGAGGATTAGACTTTTGAGCCATGGAACTGGTACCACATGATCTCATTTTAAAGAACATTCCATTACTATCTCTAGTTAAACTAGACTTTAAAAATACACAGACTGTTTCTTATCACATCCCCAGTGCCTAGGACACTGCCTGGAACAAAGAAGATACACAAGTCTTTTTTAAATAAATAAATGAATGGGAGCTGGAATGGTAGCACAATAGGATAATCCCCCATTTTCATTGGCAGCATCCCATAAGGGTACCTGTTTGAGTCCAGGCTGTTCCACTTCCAATCCAGCTTCCTGCTTATGAGCTAGGAAGGCAGTAAAGGATGGCTCAAATCTTTGGCCTCTGCACCCACATAGGAGACCCAGAAAGAAGCTCCTGGACTCCTAGTTCATGATTGGCTCAGCTCTGGCCATTTCAGCCATTTAGGTAGTGAACTAGTTGATAGAAAACCTCTGTTTCTCCTTCTCTCTATAAAATCTGCCTTTCCAATGAGGGTCTGGTGGGTGGGTCCAGTGGCTAAATCCTCGCCTTGCATGTGCCAGGATTCCATATGGGCGCTGATTCATGTAATGGCTGCTCCACTTCCCATCCAGCTCCTTGCTTGTGGCCTGGGAAAGCAGTGGAGCACAGCCCAAAGCCTTGGGGCCCTGCATCTGCGTGGGAGACCCAGAAGAAGCTCCTTGGTCTTGGCTTCAAATCAGCTCAGTTCTAGCCATTTGGCTATTTGGGTAGTGAACCAATGGATGGAAGAACTTTCCTTCTGTATCTCCTTCTCTATGTAAAATCTGCCTTTCCAATAAAAGTAAATAATGGATTTAAAAATGAATTAAATGAAATATTTAATAATATGCTTTATGATTAAATAATTACCTTAAATATAAACTAAATTTCACACATACCAGAAAACATATGACTTATCTCTATTGCTGTTTTTTATATGCTCTCTTCCACATGTTTTTATATGCTGTCATGTTCAAATTACACAGATACTTCGATTCTTGCCATTTTTTTTTCATAATATACATTTTTTTAAAGTATTTTTTTAAATTTTATTTTATTATTTTTTCATTGGAAAGGCAGATATACAGAGAAGAGAGACAGAGAGGAAGATCTTCCGTCCAATGATTCACTCCCCAAGTGAGTGCAACGGGCCGATGCTTTGCCAATCCGAAGCCAGGAGCCCCTTCCGGGTCTCCCACGCGGATGCAGGGTCCCAAAGCTTTGGGCTGTCCTCAACTGCTTTCCCAGGCCACAGGCAGGGAGCTGGAAGGGAAGCGGGGCTGCCGGGATAGAACCGGCGCCCATATGGGATCCTGGGCATGCAAGGCGAGGACCTTAACCACTTGCGCCACCGCGCCGGGCCCATAATATACATTTTTTATGAACTTTTTGGAGGCACTCATATTTCTGCCTTTCAAATGGAGAAAGAATTTGGCTCTTTCAGACTAACATAAATTTTCCTCTATTAACTTGAGTTGGTATTTTCTTAAAGTAATATTAAACTTACTTATTTTTTTGCAATTGTAAAGCACAAAAGCAGCAGCTCTTTTTAGTTCCTCATTTTGAGATTCATTCAAGGCTTGTAGTATGAATGGAAGCCCATTGTTTTTTAAAAGGTCATACTGATTCTCCTCTGGAAAACATCAAAAATTGAAGTTGAAAATCTTTATCATAAATTATATAAATTAGGTCGTAGGTCAAAATTTTTAAGTAAATAAAAACATAATTTAAAAAATATTTTCAATTTAGGAAATCATTTATAGAAAATGCTTGAGTTTCATAAATGATGATCTCTGAAATGCTGCCAAATAGTAGTATCATAAGAGCAAACAAAATCCCCTTACTTGGTTTAAAAAAAAAAGTTCATCCTAACTTGCACAGACTTACAGCAACAATAGAAAAAATGAGGGAAGGAGAAGTGACTGAAAGGAGCAAGTAAGCAAATGGAAAAGAGAGAAGTGGGAGGGACAGAGGTGGTGGAGGAAAGTGGAGAAAGGGGGAGGAAAGCAGCTGGGAGAGTGGGAAGAGAGTAAAGAGGAGGAACACAGAATAGGGAGAAGAAAATAAAGGGACGCCAGGCAGGGAGAGGAAGAGCCTTTCAGAGTTCTCAGCAAGGGGGAGTAAGATTGGTACAGGAACTTAAACAGTAAACTAGACAATGGAGACAGAAGAACAATACTGAGGCGAAGGGGGCCAAAACTGAGAGAATTCATACTGGAACAGGGAGAAAGAAACAAGGAAGAGAAAGCAGAAGCAGAGCCGCAAACAATCTGTGAAGGACAAGGAGCTAAGACGATGGGTTTGGGAGCTGAATGGGGAGGAAGGAAAGGGAACAACCACACATTTCTATTCCACTATCTTAATAAGCAAACCAAATAAATACAATGCTTATTTACCACAATCCTCTGTGCAATGACCAAGAGCAAGCATGATACTGAATTTTTCTCCTGAATCCAGACTTTCATGAAGCAGTAATGCCAGAAGTTTTGAAACAATGTGGTACTTGGACAATATTGCCCCAAAAGTTGCTATTAATATAAAATAGTGAGGGAAAGGACAGTAAGTACAAATTTAAAACATAAATATACAGTCTATTTGTTTACTCAAGATTATATAACATCTAATTTACCTGTATAAATATGAAAGTAAGATGAAGGTTTATTGCAGTGACTCATTAATCTCTCAATTATTTTGCATAATTTTATAAACATAAAATAAAACTATCTTTCTAAAGTAGAATAAGCTTATGCTCCCCCTGTATATCCTTTTCTTATTTATTAAAACTGAAAATTATTATTAGGTGATCAAGGTTCTGCTATCATTAATGATGCAATAAAACATATCTGAAGCCATGCTGAGGTGTGACAAAGTTCAGGAAATTCATCATTTGAAGCTAAACTTCTCCAAAGCACACTCAGAATATAATATTGATGCCAATAATAAGGCTAAAAATCCCCAAGAGACACTGTCTCAACCCTTTTTGTAATCTCTAGAGCTCAACAAATGGCAAGTTTTCTTTAATCTTTTTTCAAAAACCATCTACGTTTATCCCAATTATTTTTATAAATAGAATTTCTTATCCTAGTTTATAGATTGTCATTCCTCAGTGCCAGTACATGCAAGAAACATGGGTTCAAGTGGTTCTGCCACTCATTCAGTGTTATAGTGCATGGGTAATTCACACCTTATACTTATCAGAATGATGCATATATTAATTCTTTATGTAATTTTTACAAACCTATATGTTGGATTTTTCCATTTCTTACATTTCTAAAATCTGCCTTGATTTCAAATCTAAACTCTGCATTTAACATTGCTCTTCAAGTGAAATAAAACTTTGAAAGTGATGATGGAGCTCAATTTTGATTATATCACCTGAATTTTAAACTTAAAGGCCTACATTTCAGTTTAAGGAAGTATAAAGAGTTGTGTTAGGGTCCAGTGTGGTAGCCTAGTGGCTAAAGTCTTTGCCTTGCAAGTGCCAAGATGCAGTTCATATCCCAGCAGCTCCACTTCTCATCCAGCTCCCTGCTTGTGTCCTGGGAAAGCAGTTGAGGATGGCCCAAAGCCTTGGGACCCTGCATCCACGTGGGAGACCTGGAGGAAGCTCCAGGCTCCTGGCTTTGGATTCGCTCAGCTCTGGCTGTTGCAGCCACTTGGAACGTGAACTAGCAGATGGAAAATGTTGTCTCTCCACCTCTCTGTAAATCTGACTTTGAAATTTAATAAATGAATAATTATTTTAAAAAAAGAGTTGTGCTAGATAATTTTTAAGATTAGTTTCTGTCTATGACAAACTAGAAGTCCAGATCATTTTACGTTCAATCTATTTCTTCATTCTCCATGATTTTAAGCAAAATTTAAATGTAGCAATTATAACTATTTTCACTCACAATTGTCAGCAATGCATGCATCCAGTGTTTTCGTCACCACAACAGCAAGATTAGCACTGGAGTTAGTCTTATGTGAATCAGATTCCAGCTGCACAAGAACTTGGGACAATACATCCAATCCACCCACAGTTACAAAGCATTTCTGTACATATGCTTTAGGAATAAAGTACAACAATCAATATCTCAAACAAGTATGTAACTTCATCAACTAATCTGCATTAAATGTAACATTGACTTTTTCCAAATATTAAGAATCTCAGAGTCAAAAGAATTAGAAAATTAGTTTCTTCCTTTGCATAGATTTATATCCTTAAGATAACTTATTTTGAGAGCATCTCACATCAACATATTACACTGCACTTCATACAACTTATTCATTGTATAAAAGACACATATTATTCATTCAAGTTTGGTTTGAGGAAAAAATTAATGTTACAGTATTGTAAAAATAGATTCTAGTTTTTGGAATTCTAGATATATATTCTTTTGCATGTGAAAAAAATAGTATTTACTTTTAACACTTGAATATAGATAAACATCAGCAATGTGTGGAAGTTCTAGTTGCTCCACACTCTCACCAATATTTAACACTACCAGTCTTTTAGCCACACTCCTGGCCATGTATTTCTCTGAAGTGTTACTTTGGATTTCTGTAACAGAATCTTTAAATACTTTTCAAGTACTTAAAATACTTTTCAAGTACTTCTTTAACAGTCATATCTTCTTTGGAGGCTTATCTGTTCATTTCTTCTGTCCACTTTTAAAATTATTAGTCTGTTTTACTATTGATATTTTAGTAAGAGTTTTTAACATATTCTGAATACAGTTCTTTATCAGAGTTAAGATTCTCAAACAGAGTCTCGTGCAATGACTCAATGGCTAAATCCTTGCCTTGCAAGCACCAGGATCCCATAAGGGTGCTGGTTCATGTCCCAGCTGCTAGGCATCCTATCCAGTTCCATGCTTGTGGCCTGGGAAAGTAGTGGAGGATGGCCCAGAGCCTTAGGACCTCACATTCACATGAGAACGCCAGAAAAAGCCCTTGGCTCCAGGCTTCAGATCCACTCAGCTATTGTGAGTGAACCAGCAGAGGGAAGATCTTTCTGTTTCTCATTCTCTCTGCAAATCTGCTTCTCCAATAAAAATAAATACATAAATACATAAACCTTTAAAAATAATTTCCTTTGGTTGAGTGTTGTAGTACAGCAAGTTGAGTTGCCACTTCTGATATTCACATCCCATGTTGGAGTACCAGTTTGAGTCTGAGATGCTCTGCTTCCCATCCACCTTCCTGGTAATCCACCTGGGAAGGCAAATGAGGATGTCCCAAGTGCTTGGGCCCCCAAACTTCTATGTGAGAGGACCCAGATGAAGCTCCTGGCTCTGGTCTGACCCAATCCTGGCTGTAGTAACTTGAGTAATTTGGGGGGTGGATTTGCTGATAAAAGGTCTCTTGCCTACATCTTATTGTTATTCTGCTTTTCAAATAAATAAGTACCTAAAAATAATTTCCTTTATGATTTATATTTTGGCTTTTAAAAATAATACTAAGTTATTTACCCAAATTTTAAGTTTTTTTCTAGATGTTTTATTTTTGTTCATTTCTAATTCCATAGTGATCTAAAATATACCCCATGGATTTTTAGTTCTGCTATCCAGTTTCTCTAATATCTTGGGGGAGCTGGTACTTGAACCGGCACCCATATGGAATCCTGGACTTGCAAGGTGAGGATTTAGCCATTGAGCCATGGTACTGGGCCTGAGATTTCCTCAGCTTCAAGAATGTAAATGCATCAACTATGATCCAAATCATTGTAACACTAATGAAACCATGAATTAAATTGTTATTTTTTAAAGTATGTTTCTTCAAATATGACCTAGACAATAGCAAATACTTAACTGTTATTTGCAAGAGTGAGTCCAATGAAAGAGCAAATAGGGCGAATTATCTCAGGTTTCATGCAGTTCATTAGCCAATCATTAGCATGTGAAAAAAGTGAGCAACAAAACCTTTGATTTTCATCTGAAAGACAAAGGCAATCATGTATGACACACTGAATATCAGTTTTAATATTTTTTACTCTAATTTTATAATTAAATGTTTGAAATTATTACCATTTTGAGGATTGTTAACACAGACACACAGAGTACTACATACTGAAGCCCACAACTGGTAACTCTGGAAAACGTTTTCATCTGACAAATCCAAATCATATTTTGAAAGAATTTTCCTATTAGGGTAAAAAGAAAAGGAAGTAAATTAATACAAATGTGTTAAGGTTTTAAATAATGACTAAGTAACAAGAATTTGTATTTGCTTACTTAAACAACTGTGACAGAACAGTAATGCAATCTGTTTCTCTCACGAGTGTTTGTCCAGTTCCTTAAAAAAAGAAAAAAAATATCATGTGAATGATTTTAGAAATAACTTTGCAAAAAAATTTTATATTCTGTAATTAAAATTTTACTATAATAGAAAAATCCATAATCAAGATTATGGAAAATGCATTACTTATGCTCAGAGTCTGACAGCATTCACATTTCTTAAACCTTTACTAAGTCTCATAGTCTGTGTTACAACACAAAAAAAAGGATACAAAATAAGAAAAAATATTTGATCCTTTCTAGTTTTTCCAAAATAGAAAAAATTGCACATTAAATGAATGTAAAAGTTCTAACAATCTGAAAAAAATACAGCAATATTAAAAGAATAAAAACAAAAAAAACATGGCCTGCACAGCAGATATACAGATTCTACATTATCTCTGAAAGTCTAAAATTATTCCAAAAAATAAAAACCATTGTCTAATATAATAAACACTAATTGGCCACGTTTTCAGTAAATCTACTAAGTGATTCGTTTGATTCTCTTTCCCTTCAAAGCTGTAACTTTTCATTCATTTGCAAGGTGAGCACTTTAGTCACTAGGCTACTGTACCAGGCCCTAAAAATAACTCTTAAATTGACCAAATATCAGAGCAGGCATAGAGTAGTGCAGCAGTGTACCAAGCTAACTCTCTGCCCTGTGGAGCCAGTTCCCCATTTGGGTGCTGGTTTGCATCCCAGCTACTTCACTTGCAATCCAGATCTCTGCTTACAGTCTGGAAGCAGAGGAAGATGGCCTAAGTCCTTGGGACCCTGCACCAATGAGGGAGACCCTGAAGAAGCTCCTGACCCCCCGCTTTGGATGAGCTCAGCTCGGTGACTGCCATTTGGGGAGTGAAGTAGATGGAAGAGCTCTCCCTGTAAAATCTGCCCTTTAATTAAAAATAAATAAATCTTAAAAATAATAATATCAAATGGTTAAATAAATGCTATTAATTGCCTTTTTTTTTTTTAAAGATAGCATTTCTCAGGAGTCAAATTAAAAGACATGTGGGACAGGCAGTTGGCCTAGCAGTTAAGAAGCTAACATCCCACACCAGGTATCTATGTTCAAGTCCCAGCTCTACTCCTCTTCCAATTTCTTGCTAATGTACAGGAACAGCTCAGGTGACTAAGTGCCTATTACCCAGGAGCAGGCCTGGGTTGAGTACCCCCCTCCCCACCTTGGCTTGATCCAACTCTGACTACTGTTTTATCTGGGGAATAAACCAATATTTTTAAAAGCAGGCATTTATATAAAGACTTGAATTTTGAAAATCATAACCATTCCAGTTTGTTAATTTAATGTAAGCCAATCAGACAACATTCTCTCCCTGTTACTCTCCCAAAGAAAAGAACCACCACCCATGGCAAACACCAGTTACAGCAAAGCAACACCAACAGCTGGCTTCATCTTCAGCAGAGAACACTGCTCCTCCTCCAAGTGGTTTCTGGCGCTCTGCACTTTCTGGTAAATCTCTTGGAAGGAATTACATAAAAATGATCCCTGGGGCAAGCACTGCAGTATAACAGGTTAAGTCTCTTCCTGCTGTCAGCCCATAAGTGAACTGGTTCTAGCCCTAAATGTTCTGCTTCCAACCTAGCTCCCTGCTAATGTGTCTCAGAAAGTAGCAGAGGAAAGCGCAAGAGCTTGGGCTCTGGACCCACATTAGAGACCTTGATGAAGTTCCCGGCTCCTGGCTTCAGCCTGGCCCAACCCCAACTTTGTGGTCATTTGGTTGGGAGTGAAGCAGCATATAAAAGATGCATCTGTCTTTCAAATAAATGAAATATTTTTAAAATGACCCCAAAAAGCATAATCTTGAAATTTCTTTAAATATTTTAATGTCATAAGAGAATATACTTACTGTTGTTTGAAACCAGAACCAAAATAACATAGACAGACATTCTTTTCAAATTTGTGTTTGAGTCATTATTAGATAAGAACCAAGTTAAATCTTCAAAAAATTCTGAAGTACATAAAGTTTGTTGACAATAAACTGAAATATAAAAATATAATTTTAGTTTCAATATATTATTAACACAAACAAGCTTTAAAATATGTCTAAGTTTTCAAGGTTGGAATGGTTCTTAATCAGATCTAACTTAACTGACATTTATTAGTCATACAACAAAATCTCAAACTCATATGTGCTTAATTCAATAAGCAGACAAAAGAAGCAATTATCTTAATGAAAAGTACTTGATCTCAACTCAAAAACCACACTGCAATCTCAGAATTTCCAATAAAAAAACCTAAATTAAAAAATTAAGTATGACAGTTTTAAGATAAACACAGCAAATGAAAGTTTGAGAAAACTCATAAATCTGCATTAGAAAATAAAATGAAGATATGTTTTTTACTTTTCCAGAAACAAAAATATTTTTAAAAACATAACTCACATGACTTTAATTTTTGTAATACTCTTGAAATAAGTATAATTTTACAAAAATAATTTGAATACAGTGATGCAATCAGCACCTATACCTGCCTAGAACTTGTTATCTACCCTGTCTCAAAGGCAAGGGGTATATAATTTATCTCAACATGCCCAAAGACTAGCACAGAGCTTGGTTCTGCATAGGTAATAAAGCAATATCTAGTTAAAATTTTAAGAATATAACGTTGAGCTGGCAAATCAGTGGTTTAGATAACCTCATTTCAAGTGCACCACAGAAAAATACTTTTGTCAACATGAATTTCTGCACATATAGCCTATTAACCCTGATACAACATGGTCATCCTCTTCCTTTGATTAAAGTACCTTGGTAAAACAACCCATACAAGCAAAACAAAATTGCTTAATTCTGAAATTATTTCTTAGTAGTTTAAATAAAACAGAATTATTGAAGAAAAATGAAATTAAATTTTATATTTTACCATTTTTTTCTGCAATAGCTCCTAATGTATATAAGGCTGCTTCTTTTACCACCCTATGTTCACTTGATTTTGCAAGGTTTTTTAAAAACACCAAACCACCAATTTCCCTAAAATAAACACCTGCGTTACCTGTAGGGGTGCAAACAAAAAAAAAAATAGAAACTGTTTATTTTCATTATTTTTTTAAAGGATATAACAAAATGCATGAATAAAGCAACACAACATGTATACTGAGTAGAAGCTTTAAAAGTATGCACATTTACATAACACAGTGCTAAAGAACCAGAATCAGATAAAAATTCTCTATTGTATCTTACTGTTTTGTTGACAAATTGAATGAATAGTGACCAAAGCTTCCTTTTGTGAAACAGGATTGTCCATTTGATGTTTTATACACTCTAATAATAAGTTCACGTCGGTCTTCATTTCTAAAAATCAAAAATTTTAAGTAAAAGTTTTCTTTTAAAAATTAACCAGTTTTACTTTAGTATTATATATCTTTAGAATGTTCAACTTTGTAAATATGCACATGCATTACTTTATAATCTAATAAATTATAAAGGTATATAAAAAGATGCTCTTTATACAATATAAAACTTAGAATTCTTCGGTTTAGCACATAAGGCCACAGCCTGTGATGCTGGAATCCCATGTGGGCACTGTTTATAATACTGGCTTACAATCCTGCTCCCTTCTAATATGCTTTGAAAAGCAGTGGAAGATGGCCCAAGTGCTTGGGTCCCTGAACACATGTGGGACCTAGAAGAAGCTCCTAGCTTCTGGCTTCATATTGGCCCAATTCTAGCTGTTGCAGCCATTTAGGGAGTGAACCAATAGATGACAGCTCTCGCTCAGCACCACAATGCCAATTCTTTGTCCTTTTTTGGAAAACTCTCTTCATCAGCTAAACTTTTTTTAAATTTATTTTTCATTGGAAAGGCATATACACAGAGAGGAGGAGAGACAGAGAGGAAGATCTTCCATCTAATGATTTACTCCCCAAGAGGCCACAATGGCTGGAGCAGAGCTGAGCCAATCCGAAGTCAGGAGCCAAGAGCTTCTTCTTGGTCTCCCACGTGAGTGCAGGGTCACAAGGCTTTGGGCTTTTCCTTCACTGTTTTCCCAGGCCACTAGCAGGGAGCTGGATAGGAAATGGAGTGGTTGGGATTAGAACCGGCATCTTTATGGGATCCTGGTGCTGACAAGGCAAGGACTTTAGCCACTAGATTGCCGTGCCAGGCCCACTAAACTTTTATGTGATTATATGTATTGAGGGATACTAATTCCCCATATTTTTTTTTTAAATAATTTCCTCTGATCAACTTCCTTCATGCCCATGGATTCAATTACCATCTTTCTCAGAACAATTCTGAAATCTACCTCCAGGCATATACTGAGAGGTATATACTGCCATTGTTCTTGTATTGATCACTACTAAGTTACTCAGATAGTTTTCTAATGATCAGCTTGTCCATTCACAGGAGGGTGTCTATTTGCAGACAACACAAGTTAGGAGACAAAGAGCAGATGCTCAATATTTATGTAACCTGATCAATGACTATGACCTTAAGATTTATTTATTCTTGGGCCTGTCACAATAGTACAGTGGTTAAAGTCCTCGCCTTGCCTTGAACATGCTGGGATCCCATATGGACACTGGTTCTAATCCCAGCAGCTCCATTTCTCATCCAGCTCCCTGCTTGTGGCCTGGGAAGACAGTCAAGGATGGCCCAAAGCCTTGGGACCCTGCACCCACATGAGAGACCTGGAGGAAGTTCCTGGCTCCTGGCTTTGGATTGGCTCAGCACCAGCTGTTGCGGTCACTTGGGGAGTGAATCATTGGACAGAAGATCTTCCTCTCTGTCTCTCCTCCTCTCTGTATATCTGCCTTTCCAATAAAAATAAATAAATCTTTTAAAAAATTTATTTACTTTTATTGGAGCTGCTGGGATTAGAACCAGCGCCCATATGGGATCCCAGTGTGTTCAAGGTGAGGACGTTAGCCGCTAGGCCACGCTGCTGGGCCCTATTTACTTTTATTGGAAAGTCAAATTTACAGATAGGAGGTGAGATGGCTGCCATGACAGAAGCTGAACTAAAGCCAGGAACCTCCCCTGGGTCTCCCACTTGGGTACAGTGAGCACTTTCCCAGGCCACAAACATGGAACTGGACCTATAAATACAATCTAAAACTACTTGTAGATACATGATCCATGAATCGCTCACCTTGTGTTTTCTTTGTGTCCTCACTTTCCATATTTGCTTGTATTCTTTTTCTCTATATTTCACCTAAAAGAAAAAGGTAGGTTCTCAAATTCCATGTTCCAGAATGCCAGAGAAATAAATACAAAAGATTGGGGAAAGGATTCAAGAAAAAATGGTTTTCCTGAAGCCAGAATACAATGGACTGAATCTGCCATTCATTATTGTTTAGGTGACAATTTAATATTCTATAAAATAGGACTATTTCTACTTCATAAAGTTATTTTTTAAAGTAAACATTTCGCATTTTAAAATACATTTACTTGACATAGTAAACAAGTGGTTGATTGACTTTCTCTTTGTCTCTCCAAGCTAAGTTTGGTACCATTTTTTCTCTAACAATTCATGATTATTTTGCCATGATATTCAGCATTTAGCTTGAACTTTTGTTTAGATATTGTTAGAACTTTTAAAATAACTAGCAACTCTAATATGGTCTCTTACAAGCCCTGCTTTAAAATACTAAACTTATTATTCAGAAAAATGTATCAGAATTCAATTAATTTCTTCAACAAATCAGGATTCATAGAACTTAAAAAAGTTCCCATTTGCCCCCACAGTGTGTCGTTAAACAGATAGGCAATTATTCTGTGTATTTTTCATTCTCATTCTTGAAAATTTTCCTAAGAGAAAAAAAATAAACAACAAATATAAGATTATTTAATGAATGTATACTTGTTTTGACATTTCTAATCTAATTATTCCATTAAACACGGAATTTTTAGTTGCATAGAACACTGACATTTAGGTACAAACATTTTAGGTTGCAAGAACGGTGACAGAACTGACACTGGAGCACAGCAGGTACAGCCACAGCTTGTGATGCCAGCATCCCACGTGGAAGCTGGTTCAAGCCCTGGCTGCCAATCCACTCCTGATCCAGCTGCCTGCTAATCATCTGTGAAAATGTCCCAGGTACTTGAACCCCTGTTATTTATGTGAAGCTCCTGAATCCTGGCTTCAAACTGGCCTAGCCCTGGAGGTTGTTACGGCCATCTGGGGAGGAAACCAGCAAAGGGAAGATCCTGCCTCTCCCTTCCACTCTGTAACTTTGGCCTCCAAATAAATACATCTTTAAAATGTTTTGTTTGTTTTACTTGAAAGTCAGAATTATAGAAAGAAAGAGGGACAGAGAGAGAAGCTTCCATTCACTGGTTCACTCCCTCAAATGGCTGCTATAGTCAGAGCTGTGAATAGGTACAACTTGTTACAACTGATGAGATTTAAGTTTCTACTGTATTCTTTCAGGAAAGAAATGAACTTCTTCATATAACAGAAAGGGCCAATTTTACTTAGAGATTTTGCTCAGTATACTTCCCCAAACAGTACTGGGCAGATAAAAGGCAAGGGCAGGCATATAGCTGCAGTTAGGGCATTTAGGTCCCACGTGAAAATACTCAAGTCAGTAACCCAGCTCCTAGGGGAAGCAGTGGCAGCCCAAGTAATTGCATCAAGTCCCCAGATCTCGGCTTCACGCATTCAGGGGAGTGAATCAACAGATGGAATCAATCAAACAATACATTTCTTTAAAATTTTAAAAGAAAAAGAATTTCAAATTTCTCTAAGAAAACCAACTTAATGTTTGTATGTACTAGAAAGTGTTATTATCACAAGCTTTTTTTTTTTTAACATAAAGATTATCCCCAAAATACAAGAAAAATAAATGACATCTTTCTGGGGAAGGCTGGCATCAAACAAACCGCCACCATTTAAGGGATTGACAGTGGCCATGCAAGTTGGACAGTGGCCAGGATGAAAAGGTCCTTTAAAGGAACAGCAACATTTTGCCCAGAGCACACATCCTGCGGTGGAGCCCGGGGATCTAAGAGGCCTTGCCCATAATGTAGGGCAGCTAAAGTCCAATGGGGGTGACCTAAGGATTTACTCCACTTGGGGAGGTGATCCACAGCGCCCAGTGGTGGACACCGCCTGGTCAGAGAGCACAGCGTTGCATCCAAGCACCGACTGATTGCCTGGCTCGGCGCGGTGGCCGTCTTATCCACTCAGGGACACAGGCCTCAGCTGGCTCAGTTTAGTCGCCCTCTCCACCAGATCCCATCAGACCTGTGTGAGGTAACCGCAAGGGGCCGGCCGGGCTCACCCCAGATGCTGAGAGAGCAGCAGTCTGAAGAGGTGGTTCCTCAGCTCGGGGCCCTGCGGGGAAAGAGGGAGAGCGCGGGGAGCGGGTGTCCAGAGCGCAGTCAGAAGCGCGGCCCAGTCGCGATGCCACGAGCAGTCGTGCCCACGCCAGCTGCCGCCTGTTTGGCGTGACGAACAAAGGGGAACCAGGCAGTTTCCACCCGGGGCAGAGGGGCTCCCGCCCATCCCCGCATTAGAGTCGCGGTGGAGAGCTGCTTTCCGGGGACTACGAAGCGCCATCTGACTAAAAGGCACGCGGCAATTATCTTTTCCCGTCTGTAGCTGTGGGGACTGTTCTGGAAGGCTCTGCTCCCTCAGCTTGGCCAGGGATGAGAAACGCCTCCCTCTGCTGCTTTGAGGGTGGACTTGGTCAGGGAGAGCGCAATATGCCCTTCACACAGCAATGGGCAGGTTTGAGGGGCTGGGGTGGAGACGAAGGTGGACCTTTACCCTCAAGCGGCCAGCTACCTCGACGACGACGACGACGCCCAACCGGTTTCCCGCGCAGCAGGCGAGGCTGACCTTCGTGGGGGCGGGACTTCCGGGAAGACAGTCCCGCCCCCATCGTGAGACTTCCAGAGAGCAGATGTAGCAAATGTGACTGTGACGATGAGGGGTTTGCAGGTGAAGGAAAATCACAGATTTAAGGGAAAATCATGTCACCTCATTGCTTCTGGTTTTCTGGTTTTAATTCCTCAGGAAGACATTCGTTCCAAGGCTCTGAGGTGGACATTACTGGGCTCCGGGCCAAGGGCCACGCATGGGTACATTCGTGATGGGTAGTCCTCCCTCACGACCTCCCTGGTGCTTTCTTCCTTTGTCCAGGGTATTCCATCAACTGATATCCCTGCCACATATTCCCAGCCTGACCTCAATGGTTATGATCCCAGCATCGTCTGTCTCCTCCACAATAAACACCAGGAAACCTTGACCCATTAGGGGCCAGACCAACCAAATTCCTGTATGGTAGATGCCGTCTTGGTTAATCTGAGATTTCATTTATCTACCAGCAGTCAATTTAGGGGCCTTAATTACTTAGAGTCCTTTAACACATTCTTCAGTCATAAAGAAATGAAATCAAACTGGCCACTGTCTCCCTCTACTGAATTGCCAGTTTGCTTACTTCCATGAATTCTTAGTGAGATTTTTATTGTTTCTTTATCCACTGACTTGTAAATTTTACAAGTTCAATTTGACTTTTATTTTTTAAGTTATTTGAAAAGTGAATAGGCAGAGACAGAAATCTTCCATCTGTCATGGGCATTAGTATCTTCATTTATATTCCCCAGTTCTTGCCCCGACGGAGAAATTTTCAAAGACATAAATAAGGTGCACAAGTGAGAGTGGTATTTAGTTAAGAGAGTGAATATACATTCACATGAATGTGGGCAACCCCACCTGGGGAGCTAGCTGTCATGAGTGGGCCAGAATTGCAGACAGCATTCAAGCATGGTCCAGAAACCAAGCTGATGTCACATGATGCCTCCTTCTCACAGTAAAGGTTGTTGCCCTGACTGAATACACAAACACGAAGTATGAGTGGGGTTTTTGTGTGCATGAGGCTTTCTGGGAGTTACATGGTACCTCCATGTGAAGCTTAACTCCCATTTGATCATTGTATCTTCTTCCTGGTCTGATATTAGACACAGGTGCATCATGGGAAAGTGGGTGTACTGCCTCGACAGGTAAAGGGGTGGAGTTGCAGTGCGATGGAATGCTACACAGACATTTTTTTAAAGTTCTCCAACTTTATGCATTCCTGATTCCCTGCCTCATTCCCAATATCACATCTACTGGTTTATCCCCAAATGCCCTTAGACAGTCATGGCTGGCCTGGGCAGAAGTCAGAAGTCCAAACTCCATCCAGGTCTCTCATGTGGGCAGCAGACTCTGGTCTTTGAGCCATCACCTGTTGTCTCCCAGGTTGTGCATCTGCTGGAAGCTGGAATCAGGTCCTAAGACAGAATTTAAACCAAGTCACCCTGATAACAAAAGATGCTGGTGTTCCAAGCAGTGTCTTAACTGCTGTGCCAAACGTCTGTCCCTAATCAAGTGAAATCTAAGATTTTATGCACAGTGGATAGAATGACTACATAAAAATTTAAGAATGTATACTCAGTAAAACCTAAGTTTAGATAACACCACATACATAAACAAAGTCTTATTTTCTGATAAAACTATACATTCTGAAATAGTCTTTAAAATTCTAGTTGTTTTAACAAATGTTCCTAACATATCCATAGCTGTAATCTGAATGTGGCTTAATCTGATTATTTACCATGGTAAGAAAAATATATATTTAAGTTATTTCTGGTGAAACCCAAAAGATATCCATGATAAGCAGCCTGACATAGCAATCCATCTGTTAATGAATTTCATTGGAAGGGACAGCTGCCAGTCTCTGGGAAAATGACTGCTTCCATCCCTCTCCCAACAGAGAACAAGACACATTATTACAAATGAGAAAAACGTTTATTAAGGAAACCATCTCACGGCTTTCCTTCAGCTTAGTTTTACAGACTACAAGGCAATCTGAAGACAACTACAGTTTCAATCATTAACATATAACATAAGGTGCTTATTCTACAACTGGAAAGTTGCTGAGGTTTGTGTCAAACCACTATAAATGTAAGTATTATTAAAAATTACAAATTGTTTGGTGATTACTTTGATAATCTCTTGAGCAGCAGCTCCTACAAAGAAAGAAGAGAAAAGCAAACCTTGAAAAGATTTTCAAGAGTAATATAAACATATTCAACTCTGCACGAAACCTTTGCCAAGGCAGTTATTTAAAAGTAATCCAAAACAGGCATAGCTTAGTGAGTCACATAAAAATTTTAAAGTATAATTTTTATAATAGTCTTATTTTAGATATTCCTTTTCTTATTTTATTTTATTTTATTTGGAAAGTAAGATATACAGAGAGAAGGAGAGACAGAGAGGAAGATCTTTCCTCTGTTGATTCACTCCCCAAGTGGCCACTATGGCTGGAGCTGAGCCCAACTGAAGCCAGGAGCCAGAAGCTTCTTCCACGTCTCCCATATGGGTGCAGGGTCCCAAAGACATTTGGGCTGTCTTTGACTGCTTTCCCAGGCACAAGCAGGGAGCTGGATGGGAAGTGGTGCCTCCAGGACATGAACCAAAGTCAAGACTTTAGCTGCTAGGTTATTATGCCGGGCTCTTATTTTAGATATTTCATACAATGCATATTATTATTTAAAACAATGAAATGGATCAGCAAGATACAGGAAGCAAACAAAAATTGTAACTGCAGCATGGCTGAAAGAACTTTTTAAATGGATAAAGAGGCAAAAGGATTCTCAAGGATACTCTTCAGTCCCAGCATTTTAATTTTTACCTTGTGCCTGTTTTAGACAAAAAAAAAAAAAGACAAATGTACATATGTTCTAAATGAATTTTTTAATTTATAAAAAAGCTACAGAAAAAACTATTAGGTTTCAGTAATTACTCAAAACAAGAGGACTGGCATCATAGCACAGTAGATTAAGCCACTGCCCATAACACCAGCAACCCATATGACTTGTGAGTTCAAGTTCCACCTGTTCTACTTCTAACCCAGCTTCCTGCTAAAATGCTTGGGAAACCAGCAGCAAATGTTCCAAGTGCTTGAGCCCCTGTCACTCCATGTGGGAGACTTGGATGAAGTTCTTAACTCCTGGCTTTGCTCTGGCCTAGCCCTGGCCACTATGGTCATTTGGGAAGTGAACCAGCATATGGAAGATCATTTTGCTAACTCTATCTCTGCCTTTTCAAATAAAATAAAAACTCTTAAAAAAAAAATAGGACCCCCAGCAGCATGGTAGTCTAGTGGCTGAAGTCATTGCCTTGCAAGCACCAGGATCACATATGGACACTAGTTCTAATCTCAGATGCTCTGCTTCCCAACCAGCTTCCCAACCAGCTCCCTGCTTGTGGCCTGGGAGGGCAGTTGAGGACGGCCCAAAGCCTTGGGACCCTGCACCCATGTAGGAGATTCAGAGGAAGCTCCTGGCTCCTGGCTTCAGATTAGCTCAGCTCCGGCCACTGTAGCCAGTTGGGGAATGAATCATTGTGTGGAAAATCTACCTTTCTGTCTATCTGACTTAGCAATAAAATAAAATCAAATAAATTTTTTTTTAATTTTTATTTTTTTCTTATAATCAGAACCTTTTTCTTTCACAACTATTTATAGACTTCGTAAAATTTAAGACTCTATTACATAATGTTTTAGGCAGGAAAGATACAGTAGGGAGAAAAAGCCAAAAAAGATTCATTTGCCCTCATGGATCCTATGTCTAACAGTAAGACAGATAATTTACAAAGAAATAGAATGTATAAATATCACATGGCCTTTACGGATAAGAAGAAAAAGCAAGGGAGGGGTCAAGGACAGCCTCAAAGAGATCATATTTAAACAAAATCTGGAAGAAGAGAAGGAATAAAATAGCATGTACAAGATGCTACAGAATACAAAGAGATAAAGAAACATCCATTTATGTTTTTTTCTACTACAGGCAAGTTCTAGTCATGCAACCTCTTTTTAAAATCTGAATAAGCAATTAATAGCTTTTTTCTATGAATCAGCTGATTGTTATTTTGGTACAAGATGTTGTGTTTTAGTTTCAAATAAAGTATCCAGATCCAGCCTTAATTTAGGTCTGTATTATTACACTTTAAACACTGAATATTAACTAGACCTGTATCTATTTCCAAGTGTTAATCATCTAGATGGAAAATGGCATAAGCAAACAGCTCAGTCTACAGAAGAGCACAAGCAGAAGAGGAAAATTTTTCTTTACTTTTTGTTTATTTGAAAGGCAGAGAGACAGATCTTGTATCCAAGGGTTGACCCTCCAAATACCCACAACAGCTGGGTAGGGCTGCACTGCCATAAGCTCCATCTGGCTCTCCCACGTGGATGCATGGACTTAAGTTCTTGACCCATCACCTGCTGCCTCCCAGGGAGAGCATGAGCAGGAATCTAAGTCCAAAGCAGAGGAAAGACTTCACCCTAGGTCCTTAGACATGGGATACTGGCATCCTAAATAGCAGTCTGACACTGCCATAACGTCTTCTCAAAAGATGTTATGAACTGAATTGTGTTTCCCTGAAAACTATTATGTTTTCTCTTGACATTTTTACCATGTGAGAAGTCACAGTGAGAAGGGCCTAAACCCAGGATTTAGGTGCTCACCACACCCTAACTTTCAATTTTCAGCCTTCAGAACTGTCAGAAACAAATTTCTGGTGTTCGTAAGTCACCTAGCCTATAGAATTATTTTTTCCCCCTAGCCTATAGAATTATGACACAGCAGTACAAACTAAGGGAGAGAAATAAATGAAGTGAAGGAAGGAGAAAGGGAATTTTTATGAATGAGATGGCATTTTCGAGTTGTGCCTTGAAGAACAGGTAGGTTCTAGATAGACATGCAGAAAATAGATGTTTAAGGTGAATGGACCCAGAGAAACAATGATCCAAAAGCAGAAAATCAAAGGGTATTTCTGACAGGAAAAAAATGAACTTGGTAGAAGTAATCAAAAAGTTAAGCAGAACCAAAACACAGGATCTTTAATGTCCAGCTAAGTTCCTGGCCTTATTTTCTGAGGACCCTAAGAATGTGCATTGTGCGACAGAGCACTGATTAAGTGAGGGACAGGATCAGAATTAACACCTTCAAAGAATCTGTGCTTATTCTGGAATTCCAAATGGATGTCAGAGGGACAGATGGAAGGATGGAGAACAGTCTGAAGGAAATCACTGCAGCAGGATACTCCAGTGAAAACAGCTAAGACAAGAGGACTTCATATTAAACTAGTAACTACTAGGTAACAACAGACGACAGTCGTCTCAGCTTGGAACTCACCCCCCAGGAAGGCAGCGATGGTGTGTGGCTCAGTAGCTCCATAATGACAACTACAGGAAAGAAAGACAGGTGACCTTAGTAGAGCCTGAGGATAGCTGGGAACTAGTCTTAAACGCCCTGACAGATACTCACAATTCATGGATATAATCATCTTTCACCATCACAGATAACCCATATTCCTGAAGGAAGGCAATGAGACAAGACTTCAACTTTCCTATGTCTTCTTCAACTTGATAATTAGACACTCCTAAAAATATATAAATATATATATACATATATATAAATTCATTTTCATTAAAGTAAGTATGACTCAAAATTAATGCCTACAATCTCTATTTAATTCAGGTTCAGCTGCTCTATTCAAAAAAGTAAAGCATGGAAGTTAAGATAAAACAAAAATAACGGAAAGTATGAGATCAGTATTTGCAACTATCATGTATCTATAATAAAAGACCCATTAAACCTTTTAAAATTTTGAGTTCAATTAAGGTTCCCTGTTCTACATCCAAAAAGCATGTGGCACATGATAATTACTTGATAAAATAATTGAGTAAATTAAAAAAACTTGCTCTATTTATACCCTTCATGCAAATTATGATGCTTTTTATTTATTTATAAGAAATTTAATGACTTTGAGGAAATAAAGCTACAATAACAGGTAATATTTATAAGACATTCATGGATGCTAGATACTGTCCATATATGTATATCTTTTAAAGATTTATTTATTTTTATTGGAAAGCAAATTTACAGAGAGAAGGAGACACAGAGAGAAAGATCTTCCAACTCCTGGCTCACTCCCCAAATGGCCACAGAGGCCGGAGCTGAGCCAATCTGAAGCAAGAAGCCAAAAGCCTTCCTTGGTCTCCATGAAGCCAACAGAGCACAATCTAAGTAATGCTTGGAGACTTACAAGGCAAATCCAGACAGTTTTGTCCCTTCCATTCGTTGCTTTTAGAGCTCTAACTTTAGAAAGCAAGTCATCATGTAAGAAGCCAACCCTAGGGGCTGGCATGATGGTTCAACTGGCTAATCCTCCACCTCCAAGTGCCATATCCCATACAGATGCTGGTTTATGTCCTGGCTGCTCCATTTCCCATCCAGCTCTCAGAGCTTGTGGCCTGGGAAAGCAATGCAGGGTGGCCCATATGGGAGACCTGTAAGAAGTTATTAGCTTTGGATCAGCTCAGCTCCAGCCATTGCAGCCATTTGGAGAGTGAACCAATGGATGGAAGATGTTTCTCTCTTTCCTTTTTTTTTTTTTTAAGATTTATTTTATTTTTATTGGAAAGTCATATATACACAGAGGAGGAGAAACTGAGAGGAAGATCCTCCATCCATTAATTCACTTCCGGAGCTGAGCTGATATGAAGCCAGGAACCCAGAGCCTCTTCCGGTCTGCCACGTGGGTGTGGGGTCCCAAGGCCCTAGGCCATCCTCGACTGCTTTCCCAGGCCACAAGCAGGGAGCTAGGTGGGAAGCAGGGCCACCAGGATATTGTGCCGGGCCCTCTCTCTTTCCTTCTTTCTATAAATGCCTTTCAATAAAAAGAAACAAATCTTAAAAAAAAAAAAAAAGTGAAAGAAAAAAAAAAAAAAAAAGGAAGAAACTTACCCTAGCATTGTCAAGCCCAAGCTAGTCATGTGAAAAAAGAAAGGCCTAAGCAGCCCTGGGATGTGCCCATTACCCCAGGTGACAGAGACCTGAGTGAAAATGTCTTCCTGCACATCTAATTCATTCATTCAGACGACTCCAGCACTGGGCACTATGCAACTCCAGGAACTGACCCCACCCCAGAGAAAGTTGCCAGAGCCCCATCAATCCATAAAATTATTAGATAATACACTAATTATTTCACACCACCAAGTTTTGGAGTGGTCTGATGTATACTAGGTAACTCAAATCTTATCGAATCACATTTTTTAAAAAATCAATATACACATGATATTTATTTATTTTATTTCTTCTGGTGTGTATACACATTGCTCTTAGGTCACCTGGCAATAGACAGGCAACAAGTTTTAGGATATGTATAGGATAAGCTATTATGCAATAATCCTGGACAACTAAAACTATCAACAAAGATAAAAAATATTCTATACAACTTTACATATTTGAAATTATGCCAATTCTCTAATTATTGCATTTACAGATAACAAAAATGTACACGGAACAAAGAAATCCCCATAAAAAATGTATACGAAATAAAGCAATGTCAAGAAGTCATTGGCATAAACCTCTGTGATTTTCCTAGTCCACTAAATTACGCTCAGTGTGCATCTTGATAGTAAATTATACAAACCGATAGAAAAAAAACAGCTTTTTTTTTACATGCATGTTACGACATTCCTCCTGCA
Organism: Ochotona curzoniae; assembly: GCF_017591425.1. Classification (NCBI taxonomy): domain Eukaryota; kingdom Metazoa; phylum Chordata; class Mammalia; order Lagomorpha; family Ochotonidae; genus Ochotona; species Ochotona curzoniae. The sequence continues at coordinate 917,988 of NW_024466999.1, read as the reverse complement.
ATAATTTAGAACTAAACACTATTTGCAAACAGTTACACTTAAAAATCTTCACTGGTATGAACTATAGGTGCCATCTGATTACATTCCAGTACCACCTTGAAAACGCTATGAGAACATGCAAGATTCAATTTACATGTCTACTCAAGATTTTGCTATATTGGTAATTCACTTGGTATTCTTACCTGGGTATCTACCATGATGCTTATGAAATCTGTCAACAGCCCGCAACATTAAATAGAATACTATTTCATTATCTGGATTGTCCATTTTGGAAACTGCAGAGGAAAAATTCAGTGTAATTTCACTAATTCACAACTAACCATGTTAAGTTTACTACGTACTCAAATTTCAAGATAGAATACAAAATTACTACAAAATATTTAAGTATTTTTAACAATAAAATAGAAAATGATAAGTTAGCAGCACAAGGAGACACATCGAGATGAGATCCTATAGTCTCAGACACAATTTCAACTGAAGCAGTGGCATGCCGACCTCAGCTCCTACATACATCATACCACAGACAGCAAAACAAACATCATTTCATGTAAATTCAGTTTATACAATATGTAAATTAAAATTTGCATCTTTAAATTAAAATCAAGTTAGCATCAAAAGTTCTGATACTTACTAATTTCACCCTTGTTAATTGTATCCAACCCATATTCTTCAGCTAAGGATCGACATCTTACCACTCGAAGAAATGCAGAATTGCTGCCTGAACACAAGAAAGAAATCATGGAAACACTGGTTGTGGATAGGTGAATATTCTGAGTCAAAGGACAGCTAACAAATAGGATTTTTTTTCTTTTTTAAAAAGATTTATTTTTATTGGAAAGGCAGATATACAGAAAGGAGGAGAGACAGACAGGAAGATCTTCTATCTGATGATTCACTCCCCAAGTGACCACAACAGCCGGTGCTGAGCCAATCCAAAGCCAAGAGCCAGGAACCTCCTCCAGGTCTCCCACGCGGGTGCAGGGTCCCAAGACTTTGGACCATCTTACACTGCTTTCCCAGGTCACAAGCAGAGAGCTGGATGAGAAACGGAGCTGCCGGGATTAGAACCAGTGTTTATATGGGATCCCAGCATGTTCAAGGCGAGGATATCAGCCACTAGGCCACCGTGTCAGGCCAAGGAAATTTTCTATGTATCTTTCACAGATACAGAATGTAAAAAAATGTCTAATAATTAGTAGAGAAGACAATGGAACACAAATCCTCTTAAATTTGTATCCCTGGCATAAAACCAGGTCAGTACTAGTTAAAAAGGTGCCTCTCTGAGCTCCATTTTCATTTGTAAATTCAAAACAATACTATTTACCTTTTAGAGTTTTCTATAGATCAAATGTGACAAGCATATAAAATACAGAGCACAATGCCTGAAATGGCTCAATAAATGTGTTTCCATATTATGGACAAACAGTCCTAAAGAAAATAGTGTTACTACTGTGCTCTTGGTATTTAAATTTTTTTTAATGTTTCATATTATGGAAATTTATCAATAAGCCCTAACACAGACAGAACAGAATAGCAAACTCTCAAATAACCAACATCAAGCTTTTAGTTTACAACTGTGTAATGACACAAATTCAGAAACAAAGTGTATGTTACACAATGGCACAAAACAGTAAGATTGAGCCTAAATAGATACTGTGGAAAAGTCACGAAACAGGGAGGTTGAGGAAGTCTACTGTAAAGTAGGGAACATGAACACAGGCGTATGGCAAAATGGTTAACACAACAATTGGGATGCCTGTATCCCCGTATCAGAGTGCCTGGGTTCAAATCCCAGTTTTGCTCTCAGTTCCAGGTTCCCATTAATCTATATCCTGGTAGGACACAGGTGCTGGACCCAATTCTTGGGTCCCTGCTATCTATGTGGGAGACATCAGCTTGAACTCCAGGGTCCTGGCTTCAGCCTGGCTCAGCTCCCACCATGCTATGGACACTGGGAAATTGAATAGTAGATAGGTCTTTCTGCCTTTCTCTGTCTTCCAAACAAAATAAAAACAAATTTTTTAAAAGACAGGTAGTATGTAGAATATAAACCTTTGTAGAAACTAGGTATAATAGATTGAGGGAAAAATCTTCAGATGACATGTAAGAGAAATTTTAAAAATATTATTTTGAAAAAAAAATATTTTTAAACTTATTTCATGAATAAAAGAATATGAGTCATAGAGAAAACTGAGCCTAGCTACTCTGAAACTAGACAACCAGTTCTTAATTCCATCAGAGTCATTCAACATAGACCAAAATGAGTTTTTAAACCAGTACCATCAATGTATATGTAACTCAAGACTTCAAAGTCTTTAAATAAAATTTCCCAAATTAAAATTAACAAGATGAAAATAATTCTGCATTAATGATAATTTTGACCTTCAAGCCTTTTTGGCATTGTCATAGGTAGATATGTTCTACCGCAGAGACAGTGTTAAAGTATCCTCTACAGAAAGAGGGGGGAAAATCTTACCTAACAGCTATATATCTTTCCATTAAGACCACAGAAAATTCAGAATCCAACCATTTATATTTGGAACTCCTAGGAAATGTTCCTTGTGGTAAATTTTTTTTTTTACAAAGTAAAATAAGCCAAGTAGACTTACAGACCAACTTTAATTCTTTCTCTGAAATGGACTCTGGTGCCTGTAAAGAGATAAAGGCAGGTTTTTGCTCCAGTACAGCAAAGATGAACAAAGGATGGCACAAAGCCAATCACTGTTACGACGGGAAGACTTTCTCCAAGAGCTGGGAGGGTGCCTGAAAAACAGCATGGTTTGCCTATTGCTAACATTCACTCTAGGCAGACAAATGAGAGCTCTGTCGAAAGCATCACAGAGCCAACGAAACCCTTTCTGTCTGGAATTACATGATCAGGCTATACAGAGACGTACGGCAAAACCAAAGTGCGCCCATCAGCTTACCTGGCCAATGGACTGTAGCAATTTGGCAGCATGATTACCCACAGCAGCAGCATCTTTCTTTGCTTTTTCACGGTAACTAGGGACAGAGAAGCAGCAGCAACCATTAGGACAATTGTTACCTGGCAGAATTTAAATTATCACTCTGAAGCAAACAAATAATCTCTTTTCATGAGATACCATGAGTCTGGCAACGCATGAAATGTGAAAATACCAGGAAACACCACCAGCAGCACCTGGTAGAAGTTGGGGTTTTTCCAGGGTTGGCAAGAAAAACACCACTCCCCCTAAAATCCAGGCCCCCTGTATAACGAACGGAACCCAACTTAAAAACTTCTAGAGCGAGCCATGATCCAGGCCTCTGACTCAGGAACTGAGAAAACATGTTACTGAAGAACATGACTTACCTCATCCAAGTCAAATCCAAGGAAAGCTAGATATTTCAAAACTATTTATAAATTCATGTAAAAAATATTCTTAAGATCTATTTAGAAATGATCACTGTGTAAGCTAAACTATCTCCCACACTAGGCCACACTTTTTTCTACCTTCAGTTGTTTTTCCTCAAGCTGAAGTCACAGGCTAAGCCAACAAAATTAAGATTTGTTAGACAGTAACTGGCATGAAGGGTGGTTTGGGGAAGCAACATCCCTGTGTGACACCATTTGACTCTTGAGGAAACCAAACCAGCAGCCGGGGATTCATCAGTACCAGGGGAATAGTGACTGAGACACATCCCTGGAACAGTCTATGTGGGTTCCAGCTACTGACACCTGGGAGGTAGGTGTCTACCTGTTGTTTATGAACACATCAAATGCCAAAAAGTCCACCAAAACTAAGCTTTCACAGTTCTGTGATAGAGATAATATTGCAAGAGATGGCCAAGGTTCAGAGCAGAGGCTCTGGAGCCAGGCTTCATGGAGCTCAAACCCTGGCACCGTCATTTACCTTGTCTGCCTCTGTTTCCTCTTTGTAAACCAGAGATGACCACAGCATCTTTCTCACATGGTTGTTTAAACCCAACGCATGTGTTGTTAATTACTACACAAACTAGCTCAGAGCTCAGAGTAAGTGATGAAATGTTAAGTTTTATCATGAAATCTGAAAGTTCTGGAGGATATATAGGAATTCAATGCATGTTCCACTCAATCTTGCTTCAACCTACAACTTTTCAAGCAGAAAAAAAATCTTTGAAGGGAAAAAAAATTTCCCCTAAATTCTTTAGCTTATTTCTAAAGCAATGAGAGCCCTAACTGACTGATTTCTGAGTGATAAAATGTTCATCTTAAAAAAAAAAAAAGATTAATCTGTCAGTTAAAATTATTTGAGTACAGTGACTTACACATTTTGCAGTTTTATATATTTTCCTGAATCTGCAATCATGTCAGGAATTGTGCCTCGAACAGGTAAATTTCCTTGACCTTCTTTGGCCACAAATTCCTTTAAGGCACGAACTAGGATCCAAAATGATGGTGTCTAGAAGAATTCAGAAGAAATTAACATTCAGAGGCACCTTACATTGAAATGAACTTTTAGAAAAAAAATTTTTTTTTTTTTGAAAAAAAAATTTTATTCCTTACTATCATTACCTGTTTGGTGATATTTATGCAACGATCATCATTAAATATATCTTCAATACTGCTTGGGATCTAGCAAAGGAAACAAAACACTTATTAATACTAAGAATGCGTCCATGTTTTTTTTGTTTTGTTTTGTTAAATATTTATTTATTTTTATTACAAAGTCAGATATACAGAGAGGAGGAGAGACAGAGAGGAAGATCTTCCGTCCAATGATTCACTCCCCAAGTGACCGCAATGGCCGGTGCTGTGCCGATCTGAAGCCAGGAACCAGGAACTTTCTTCAGGTCTCCCACATGGGTGCAGGATCCCAAAGCATTGGGCCATCCTCGACTGCTTTCCCAGGGCACAAGCAGGGAGTTGGATGGGAAGTGGAGCTGCCGGGATTAGAACCAGCGTCCATATGGGATCCTGGTGCATTCAAGGCAAGGACTTTAGCAGCTAGGCCATGCCGCTGGGCCCTGTGCCCACTTTTGATGACAATTCTATTTCTTCAAATAAGTTTTTTGAATTCTCAAATTGTATCTTCTAATGAATGAACTTCTAATTTATTTGGTTTTATCTAGAATCAGTACCAGAGGGATTTTTATTGCATCATATATTAATAACTACACAAAATATAGGTTTTGATTCTAGTATGTGGAAAAAAGAAATCTCTTAGTGGGTAACTTCCTAACTGGCCTTTGTACTTTCACTTAAAAAAAAGATTTATTTATTTTTATTGCAAAGTCAGATATACAGACAGGAGGAAGAGACAGGAAGATCTTTCATCCACTGATTTACTCCCCCAGTGGCTGCAACAGCTGGAGCTGAGCTGATCCCAAGCCAGGAGCCAGAAGCCTCTTCTGGTCTCCCACACAGCTTGCTGGGACACAAACCAGTGCCAACAAGGGATCCTGGCATGTGCAAGGAGAGGACTTTAGCTGCGAGGCTGTTGTGCTGGGTCTGTACATTCACTCTTTATCCCTGACATTCTGATTGCCTCAGAAGAGCCAGAATGATGATCTTTTAGAAATACAAAGTCTATTAGTCCATTCTCTGATCTAAATACAATCATCCACAAGGCCCCAGGATGATCTGGCCTTCTGGCCTCAGCTTCTTCAACATTTTCTGCTGGCTCCACTTCACACCAATCACACAGGGTTTTTTTCCTGGGCCCTGAACACAAAGGGCCTCAGCACAGGTGCTCCTGGTCCTTGGGCAGCTACCAGACAGACATACCTCTGCAGGTCATTTCAACCAGGCTTCTGCTTAAAAAACTCTGCCCTCATAAAATTGCCTTCCAGTCCTAGACCCCCTCCACCTTATTAGGCTGTCCCTCTTTGTTCTGCTCTAATTTTGTTCACAGCAACTGGTACATTTCTATGTGCTTGCTTACTTACTGTGCCCTAACCATCAGGACATTGTATTTTTTAAATTGGGGTAAATTATATATATTTAGTGTGAAATCAACCCTAAGTATACAATTTGATGTTTTCTAATTAAGTATACTTATGTGTTTTCACCCATCAACCCAATTAGGATATAAAATTTATACCTCCCCAGGAAACAGATATGCAAAGCACACACCTCCACCACTTAGCAACAATGCCTTTTTGTGTGTAATGATAACTGTTTTCCTAATGTGAAAACAAAAACAATTTTACTCTTTTAAACTAATAAATTTTGAACTTAAACTACCCAGGTGTGTTATTCCAAAGCTCTTTGGTCATAATCAACATCAAAGCCGTAATAAAAGAAAAGAGATCTGAATTATCCTCTGAATTATCCTCCAAATAATGTTATAATTAACAAAGAACATCTTCTATTATGTCCAAATAACTGCTGTAAAACAAATGCAGAGAAACACAATTTGATTTTCAGGCAACACTATTTTGGGCCAACAAAACATCACCTTCATTATATAACTTTTACTTCTAGGCAGTTACAATTCACAAGTCACGAATCTCAACTAAGTCGTATGAACTACTGTTATCAGCTTTATACGCTGAAGCTCTGACATTCATTTTAACAAGGACTACACAAACTCTTATGAACATAGTTTTAAGCTATATCAGAAATGCTTTTTTCCAACTATGTATTTAGAATCAGAAGACATTGATGGAAATCATGATAATCAACTATTTGCCGTCAGAGGGCATCTTAGATGAATCCCACGGCCACCCTTTTCATACCTGTGTTGTATTAAGTGCAGTGTTCACATTTTTAATAGCTTCTTCAAAATTCTCCTCATCTTCAGGAGTCCCGTTTTCATTCTTTAGGATTCCTATCAGAACAGGAACTAATTAGCAAACAGTAGCCCTTTTCTTCTCATGCCTGTTTCCTCAACAACACAACCAACCTTGTCAGATTCTGAAGGCAGCAGCATCTTGGAACTTAAGAAATAGAGCTTAGCATCATTCCTTCAAATCATACAAGAAGTGGTTCCTCCACCACCCCACCCCCAGAAAGAGGAGCAAAACAAAAGCTCAGAATGTCATCCTCTGATGAAAGTATCAATAGAAATCCCATCGATGTTTACTTGAAGCAATCTGACTTCCAACTTTATACAATATTTCATTATATACATCCCATACTATTACCTTGTCTAATCAACTCTCTGAAGTCTTCTTTTTCTTTATATGTTTTAGGTATTCGTCCATTTGTCTATATTGGTTTAAAAAAATTTAAGAATCTAGTTATAAAACTCAAAATACGGAAATTCAGAGTCCAAAGTCTTCCCCATCCTCCACCTGAGATTTCCTCAGTCTGTACCTCAGTAAAATCAGGGCTCACCTGACAGAAAACAGAACCTGTGGGCCAGCCCTCTACATTCACCACCCACTGTCAGTTCCAGGATGACATTTATTCAAATTTTACTTTGTTAATAAAAGTATCATCAACCACAGAAGAACTGCTCAGCTTAAAATTTAAAATACCCATTTGCTCTAAAACCTCCTAAGGGGAAAAAAATAAAATCAAACACTATTCCACATAAGGAAATCTGTTATAATAAAGTAAAAACAATCACACAGAATTTCTTGTTTAAAAAAAAAAACTTACCTCACTACACCACTGAGCTAAATATTTACCAACGATCACAATCCATGGAATATGGCTATGGTCCTAAAATTGAGATATAAAGAAAATGTCAGTATAAATTACCATAATTCTTTATTAAAACACATTCTTAATAAAAACAGCATTTACGATCATCTAGTATATTCAAAGCAGTGGACAGAAAAGAATGAACCGGCTTAATAAAATTTACACATTTTATTGAGAGGCAGTGTTCAAATGAATCATGGATGGCAAGGTATGTACTATGACTGTTCCTATTTCACAAGCAAGAAAACAGTCTCAAGGGTTACAATGACTCAGATTGCTGGATTTCAGACATCAATTCTAGAGGAAGAGAAAAGGACCAGGCCTAGCACTGTAGCCTAGTGGCTAAAGTCCTCGCCTTGCATGTGCCCAGATCCTATATGGGCACTGATTTGTGTCCCTGCAGCCCCACTTCCCGTCCAGCTCCCTGCCTGTTGCCTGGGAGGGCAGTGGAGAATGGCCCAAGGACTTGGGACCCTGCACCCAAGTGGGAGACCTGGAAGAGGGTCCTGGCTCCTGGCTTCAGATTGGCTCAGCTTGGGCCCGGCAGTGTGGCCTAGTGGCTAGAGTCCTTGCCTTGAACGCACCAGGATCCCATACGGATGCTGGTTCTAATCCTGGCAGCTCCACTTCCCATCCAGCTCCCTGCTTGTGGCCTGGGAAAGCAGTCGAGGACAGCCCAAAGCCTTGGGACCTTGCATCCGTGTGGGAGACCCGGAAGAAGTTCCTGGTTCCTGGCTTCGGATCGGCATAGCACTGGCCATTGAGGTCACTTGGGGAGTGAATCATTGGACGGAAGATCTTTCTCTCTGTCTCTCCTCTCTGTATATCTGACTTTCCAATAAATAAGTAAATCTTTAAAAACAAAAACAAAAACAAAACAACAGATTGGCTCAGCTCTGACCATTGCAGCCACTTGTGGAGTGAATTATGGGACAGAAGATCTTCCTCTCTGTCTCTCCTCCCCTATCTATATCTGACTTTTCAATAAAAATTTTAAAAATTAAAAAAAAGAGAGAGAAGAAAGAAGAGGACTCTTTATGTTTCCTGAGGAGCCAAATAAACTTGGTCAATTTAGTTAAATGTGAAAAACAAATACATTCTTTATCTACTCATTATAAATGTCATGATTTCTGTAAGGAAGAATACAGTTGCCTTCATAATTTCCAAACACTAAAACTAAGCTGCAAACGGAATCAATTTCAGCAAACACCAAACCCAAATCCCAACTTTTCTAAAGTACAATCATTTGTTGAGGAAAGAGCTATGAAGAAAAATGTCTGATTTCTTGACCCAGTTGACGAACTTTTAGTTTATATACTTCTTAAAGTTTTTTTTAAATTAGGAGGGAAAATAAAGTTATTAAAAATAAACATAGTAAAACTGTACAGAGTAACCTATATGATAGAAAAGTGAAAGTTTATAATACCTTCCCATTTTAGTATAATTCAGAAAAATCAGGCTAAAAATTTTTAAGTCTATCTAAATGGTAAGGGCACAAAACTACGAACCTTTTTTTCCATATGATCCAAATCGTAAGACTGAAAATGTTCTCGCAGTTCAGGAAATGGCTTGTCTAGGCGTAAGTCCTCCAATGCATTATCTGGATGAGATTCTATTACTGTGAAGCAATTCCAAAAGGGAAGCTTAATTAAAAACACTGCTGGCACAAGAGCACCTTACAGGAACTTAGAAATCTGTAATTTGCCCTCCACTCAGTGAGACATCCCAGACAGGGAGGAGGTGGCAAAAAATGGAAAGCCCACATATAAATAATAAAAACTCCAGTATGAATGCAGATGGGGCTCTCAGTTTTTTTCTAAGATGCCCATGTGGCCTACCGAGTGTATTTTATTTCCAATAAACTTCTTCAATATTAAGAAAGGAAGAAGGAAGGAAAAAGGCAAGGCAGTAAGGGAAAAAAAGAATAAAGGAAGGAATTTCTAATTCTTAATTTTCGGGACCTACAAGATTTTTGCAATGTTATACTTTACACATAGCAACATGCACAAATTTTGATGGCTTGTTAGTTTTAATGAAATTAAAAAACAAAATTCCTTAGAACAGAACTGAGGTTAATTGTAAAGTAACACCTAACAATCTACTCTCCTTTTGGCCTTCAAAAGAGAGCTCACTGCCTCCTTAATAGATCTCTTCCCTCAAAACCCAATGGTCATCCTGACTTCCTGCTTCCTAGGCTCCCACGTCAGGCGGTCCCCACCTCCTGACCTCACTTGGCACACAGCATCCACATGGGAAGGCACACAGAGAATTTGGAGCCAGGCCTCCTCCTGTCACTTGTTAGCAACATGATCTTATACAATAAGTCAGGTAGTAATAATCTCTGTCTCAGCACCATCAATAAAAAGATACAGCACTTTCTCAGAAACATTAAATACATTAAATAAACAATCCACATAAACAGGTAGGTATGCAGCAAGCAGAGGTATCTTCATCATTATCTAACCCCTCTCTCCCCATCCTATAACATCTTTCCTAAGTCAGGGGTTTTCACTTGCTTTTACCTACCCCCCCAGTCTTTACCTCTATAAATTCATTCATTCCCCCTCTCAAATTCAGAGTGACTCACCTTTTAAAAATAATAATTTTTTGGTCACTTGTCAATTTGTAATTCTTAAATGCCATCCCACTCTCACCCTCACCCCAGAAACTTCTGACAGGCCGCTCCCTATCTGCACAGGTGACACTCCCCAATGATGGTACCAATGTGAAGAACTGTCACTGCACCAGCAGGGCGTGTGGCTCATCGCCAGCACAGCACAGGAAGAAAACGCTTCCTTGAGTGTTAAAGGCACAAATGTACACTGACTGAAAATTTATGAGAACCTAAGTTAAAATTACACAGAGGCTAACATCATCCCTGAGTTGATACAGGCCTGCCTTTGGTCTCTCCTAACACTGTCTTCAGAAACAATACGTAGGCCAATGCCTTGCTTTTCTGTGTGGAACTGGATTGTGATGTCTGCATGAAAGACTGGAAGGGGAAAAACAGTGTCACTTCTGTGGCAAGGTGATTCTTACACACCGTGGCTCTCTCCCATGGCAGCCTTACAAACTCCATGCGCGTTAGCAGGTAAAAGAGGAAAGCTACTTGGATAGCTGCTGGGCATCGTAAGGAGGAAGAGGCTCAGTTGTTATCTTCCACTTTCTATCTTCCTGTAATACCACTATCTGAAGAAAATAGTGAATTAAAAGCATACTGAATCTGATAATGACATGCTGCTACAAACTGTCTTTGTAATTTAAAACTGACTTCTTAAATTGTCAAGTTTCTAAATCTGTAGCTAAAGCAACCAGCGGAGGCCCCATATGCGCCTCAGTTGTACCTGTATGTTCTTTTATGATGATCCTCATGTAACCAACCAGTCCATATGTCCTGCAGATCAAAAGAGGGATCTGGAAATTCCAGAGGACATCTGCTAGATGAAGTAAAGTACTATAAAGGAAAGCAAAACAAAAAGGAAACATAAGCAAATGGATATATATGAAACATGCCAATACAAAAATGCCTTAAAACAAAGCAGCTTTCTTACTAAATAACAAATGCAGAGATATATTCATTGCATTAACTTAAGCAGGTCAAGAATATACCAAAAAAGCAAGCAATTCCACAACAGTGCAGACTCAAAGAAATGTGTACAGCCCTAAACTGTTGTATCATGGAGAATGTTATTGAAAAGATACTTTCCAAACAAGTCTATGACAGACAATAAGACTTTAAAAACTGAATTAATACAACACACCCCAAATTCCTATAATCAACTTTAACTAGTTTTTGCTTTTGTTTTTGCTTTTATTCACTTAAGAGGCTGACTGGCAGACTTCCCAACTCCTCACTGCACAGATGTTAGCAATGGCTGAGATTGATGCTAAGAGCTAGGAGTTCAATCCAGGTCTTCCTCATGGGGGCAGGAACCCAACCACTCGAGCCATTCCCACTGTGAGGCCACATTAACAAGAAGCTGTCATTGGGAGCTGCAATGGGGGACTGTACACTGTACTCTGACGTAGGACAGGCATCCAAGCCGCAGTCTTCGCCACAGGCCAAGTCCCAGCACCTAACTAGCTCACTAAAAAATAAATTAAATAAAAAAGAAAAAAAAAACCCACAAAAAATAATCACTGTCCTATTTAACTGCTCTAAATACATTCAAAAAAGTTTTGTACCCCCATTCGTCTCTTTCCCATCCCATATTCCCATTGCTCAAAGATGTAAAAGAGCTTCAAGTGAAAAGTTTCTATAGAATTTAAGAATTTTAGAACTGAATCTTAGACTGTCCAGATACAATAAAACCAAGCAAACCTCAAAGATTAAATTAAACACACATCCACATGAAAATTTACCTTTCTAGAAGTTGAGTTGCAATCACAACAGTAAACCTACAGAAAAACGAAGGATCATTGTCTAGAAGGTGTTCTGGACTCTAAACAAGACAAAGGGAAAAATCCAACAATTTCACAATCATATTAAACATGGCAGAAAAAGTTAAGCTGTTTTAGAACAGATGAGGCAAAGATCCTAAACATAAACGACACAGACATAAAATTCTAAATCTCTAAGGTTTTGTATTCTTATACACTTATATTTCAGAAAAGTAATAATGCATATATATATTGTACCTCTTCCACAAAATTTCCAGACACATCGCTGTTTAGTTCTTGTAACAATTCCATGGCAGCTTGAGCTCGGTTCTTTTTAAAAATAAAGTATTTGGCTTGAATTAGAACAAACTTAAGTACAACATAATCTCCCTATTTACAAATCGGGCAAAGCACACTATAAAACTGTTCAATTTCATACACAGGCATGACAATTCTGCTTGCTATAGTGGTTGAGACTCAATCAGAATATTATTTAAAATGGAGTTAAACATTATTATCCAGAATTCTTAGGCGATCACATTATTTGCACTCTGGTTTTCTGATCAAATGACAAAAAAGCCCTGAGCATCAGACAGGGATATTCTGGATCAAGTTTAGAGTCATTCTAACTTCCCATACCTTCAACACTTCCCAATAATAGTCAGTGATTAGCAGTCATTTCCACTCAGAATATTCATTTAACCGGTACAATCTAGTAAGATTTCTTATCTGGGGCCCAGCGCGATAGCATAGTGGTTAAGGTCCTTGCCTTGCATGCTCCGGGATCCCATATGGATGCTGGTTCTAATCCCAGTGGCTCTGCTTCCCATCTAGCTCCCTGCTTGTGGCCTGGGAAAGCAGTCAAGGACAGCCCAAGGCTTTGAGACCCTGTACCCATGTGGGAGACCCAGAAGAACTCCTGGTTCCTGGCTTTGGATTGGCTCAGTTCTGGCCATTGCGGTCACTTGGGGAGTGAATCATCGGACAGAAGATCTTCCTCTCTGTCTCACCTCCTCTCTGTATATCTGCCTTTCCAATAAAAATAAATAAATCTTATTAAAAAAAAAAGATTTCTTATCTGAAATAAGTATTATGAAAGAATCTTATAGCTAAAGTGAATAAAACTTTTATTAATAAAAGTTTCCAGGAGCCACATTGTGGCTCAGCAGGAAAAGGTGCTCACTCCAACACTAACATCCCATATGGGTGCAGGTTTAAGCCCCAGCTATCCGCTTTCTATCCACCTCCCTGTTAATGACCTGAGAAAACGAGAAGAAGATGGTCCAAGCACTTTGATCCCTGCCACTCATATGGCACACCTGGATAAAGCCTTATGGTGTGAATTAGTAGAAGATTTTTGTCTCTCTCTCTTTATAACTCCACCTTTCAAACAAATCAGTAAATATATTTTTCGAAAAAGTAAAAGAAATTAGAACATGTTTTCTTAGGTTGATCCTATTTAAAAAATAATTCATTCTGTGAAAGAACATTACTAAAGATTTAGCTTTGATGTGGGATACAGACAGTACTTACAAATTCCTTAAAACAAAACAAAATAAAACTATTACTTTATTTGATACACAGTATGATAGAGAGAGAAAGAGACAAAGAGATCAAAAGAACTTCCATTCACTGGGTTCACTCCCCAAGTGGCCCTAATGGCCCGGTCTGGGCCAGGCTGGAGCCAGAAGCTTGGAATTCCATCCAGTTCTCCCACATGGAGAGCAGGGATCAAAGTACTTGGGCCAAAATCTGCTCCCTCCTAGGCATATTGACAGGGAGTTGAATCAAAAGAGGAGCAGCTGGGATACGAACCAATACACAGTAGGAGATACCAGTGTCACATACGAGGGTAGCTCAACCTACTACATCAAAACATCTGCCTCCCTCCTTCTAAATGGTTAAACTACTGGGGCCCGGCACGGTGGCACAAGTGGTTAAGGTCCTCACCTTGCCCGCCCGGGATCCCATATGGGCGCCGGTTCTATCCCGGCAGCCCCGCTTCCCTTCCAGCTCCCTGCCTGTGGCCCAGGAAAGCATTCGAGGACAGCCCAAAGCTTTGGGACCCTGCACCCGCGTGGGAGACCCGGAAGAGGCTCCTGGCTTCGGATCGGCATAGCATTGGCCGTTGGGCTCACTTAGGGAGTGAATCATCTCCTCTCTGTCTCTCCTCTCTGTATATCCGCCTTTCCAATAAAAAAATAATAAAAATAAATCTAAATGGTTAAACTACCAAACACATAAAGATCTATATGATTAGGAAAACAAGCTAACTTAGTTTTTTTTCTTCTCATAGAAATGACATATGCCACGCTCTTTTAAAAGTCAAAGCTTTGCAGATAATTAAGTCACAGTGGTATAATCCAATGCTTACACATCCACATTCTATAATTTACTGGTTTACCTTGCCAATACTGCTTCTTTGAAGGAAAAAACTAAAGTGGAAGAACAAAAAAGAAAAAGATTAAAGGTATATCTTACTATAAGGAAAAGCTGTTGGTAACAGTGCATATATTTCATTCATAGTATACAAATCCTGTATCTCAATGATGGATTCTAATAGTCTTTTCAGATGAAGAAAATCAGGTGAAAGTTATAAACAAAGACAGGCCAGTAATTCAAATTTTCCAAACATATATACTACAGAATACAAATTTAAGAGAAGCCTTGAAAGTAAAAAGGTTCCCTGGCAAAAGTTTGACCACCACCAGCTTATGGCCCCTGCTTGGAAATTCATCACACACACACACTCTGAAGTCTTAGAGCAGAAGACTTCTAACCTCATGTGGTCCATTTCTCAAACTCCTCTGACCCTGGAATCTTCTGGCCCACTTAACACCTATTCATGCTCCCTAGAAGCAGAGGTCACGGTGGATCATGCCACACTGAAGCATTCACCTTTGCAGGTAACTGGGAGATTCATCCAAGCTTCCTCCCATGCATTCCCTCCTGCTGGCCTAAGGCCCAGCTAGGATGCAGGTGGCTGCAAGGCACTACTTTGTGGCATGAATTCACTAGCTCCCTAACAAAAAGAAACCTTCCTCTGATCACATCCTGCTCCAACCAAACAGGTAAGCAAAGCAAAAGCACCGGGACTAAAGAGATCCCAAAGCAAAATATCAACTAAACCCCAGTTCTTCTTGCATTTTTTCATTGTTGCTTACTGACCAATATTACGGGAGATCCCAGGCTTCAAGACCCTGAGAAGGTAAACTTGAAGTCCAATTGTGAGAATGCTCTGAGAATCTAAATATGATAACTGAAGAATGATACTCAGGCCATTGCTAAAACATCATTTTTATAGCATGCGTAGTATAGCAAAAGCAACCTGAGCTAATCTTAGAAGACACCACAAATTAAAGGTACCACCTTTTGTTTTTGTTTTACCACAAATCAAAGGTAATTCAAAAATGTATTATTGTTCATTATGGCCTAACACTTAGGAATCAGTGCAAGGGCTTAAGAAGTAGCCAGATTTCACAAACAGACACAATGACTACTTCTTCCCACTAATATCAAAGACCACAGACTGCATGCCTTTTATTAATGGTCTACCTGTTAGATACTGGACTAGCAGTTTACCTGTACTAACTCACTTCCCCCTCATCACAACTCTAAACAGGAAGAGCAATTCCATCAGAAAGTGAAGGTCACCCTGACAGCCTCAAGCTCCCAGGACAGTGTGCCATCTTCCCTGCACGGATTTGAAAAGAACAAACATACTTGTTTCCAGCATCTTCTCCACTGACCAGATTGCAATCCACAATTGTAAATGAACCAATACCTGGGAGAGAAAATGAATACCGGGGGGTCAATGAAAAACAGGTGCTTCTCGTTCAAAATGTTAAAGAAATAAGTTTAGAACAGAATTGCCAAGCGGCATTACCTGGTAGTACCAAGTTTTTAAGAATTTCAGTACCCGTAGCTGTTGCATTTATCAGGCAAACATGAGCAGATTCTAAAGCTTCTTGCCCATGGTCACCCCACAACCTGCAAAACAAGACACAATTCAATATCTTTAAGAACTGTCACAAAAACATAACTTTCTTACTCAACACTGACCTTGATCTCTGAATGTCTTGTGCAGTGTAAATGATGTGACAGCCACACCAAACTCACGAGAGAGGAATGCAGGTTACTGAGGGATTGACGGTTGAGAAATTTAAGACTCAGGTTGATGATGTCTCAAACAGTTTTAGGGCAGAGCTAATTCACAACTAGAAACCTGGGCCTCCCACCTGGTTCCTTACCTGTTACTTTTTTTTTAATAATAACCACATAACCTGCAGGACAGAAGATCTTTAGATATATTCACCAACACAAAGTGTCTTAGACTTAAAACCTAGTCTCTCCTCTAACTCATTTCTCCTTAAGTTACTAGTGCATCTAAAATCTTTACATTGTAATGTCTGCAGGAGCTAGCGAAAGCATTACCCAGAGGCTACTCTGCTTACAATCCAGCTTCCTGCTGATGTGCCTTGGAAGTTCACAGGGGACTGTTGCTAACACAACATCCGCATAGGATGTAACTCCTGGCTCCCGGCTTTGGTCTGACCCACACCTGGCTATTGTGGCTTTTCATCCACTAATGGATGAAAGATACGTCTACCCTTCTCTCTTGTTCTGCCTTTCAAATAAATAGTATCGAGTGAACATTTTAATAGGATTAACAGGCACATGCATTAATGAAGATTAAATAAGGATTAGAAACCTTTGATACAACCTGATTCATGTGGGGGTATCATTAACAGGACAAGATACAGACCACACAAGGATGGTGACTTCTAGGACAATCTGATTCACTTCACCCAGGAAACTGCTGTTTGGTCATGACAGTATCAGTTGACCAAGACTAGCACAAAGACTTAAAAATTGCCTTCTGTCACCCTAAGTTGGTTCATGCTCCAGAACTTATGACAATAACCACTTCACAAGTGTTCGATCTGTTAATCATCCATCACTAACTCCAGCTACAGCACCAGAAGACTGCTGGAGTCCCATGTCTGGCACAAGACAGAAGACGGCTAAAGGGCTATCAAATGAAAGAATAACCTGGAAAAACCAGATGGACTGGGAAAATCCCTTTATTTCCATGAAAGTAGGGCACACAGAAGACACCTGACCTATGTAGTTGATGGCCTGGGTAGTTGGAATGTTATCCTAAGAACACTGATGCTGAGTACAGCACGGTGGCAGAATCCTCACCTTGCATGCACCAGGATCCCATAGGGGTGCTAGTTCGTATCCCGCCTGCTCCACTTCCCATCCAGCTCCCTGCTGTGGCCTGGGAAAGCAGTGGAAGATGGCCCAGAGCCTTGGGACCCTGCACCCACGTAGGAGACCTGGAAGAAGCTCCTGGCTCCTGGCTTTAGATCAGCTCAGCTCTGGCCATTACGGCCACTTGGGAAGTGAACCAGCGAATAGAAGATCTTTGTCTCTCTCTTTCTCTCTGTAAATCTACCTTTTCAATAAAAAGGAAGGAAGGAAGGAAGGGAGAGGATGGAGGAAGGAAAAGAAGGAAAGAAGGAACAAACACACACATTGGTGCCTCTCCGCCTTAAATGTTCCAAACAAGGGTTCAAATAGGAAAGCAATCTTTTCGCTCACTCTTGCCAGCCTCAGTAGAACCAAACCCTTGTAAATCACTAGTTGGCTGGACTTTTTTTTTTTTAATCTCATGTACTCTTTATTTATTTCATTTTTTCATTTTCATTTTATTTCGTATTTTATTTCATTTCTTCATGGTGCTATGATTTGTTTTTGTCATTGTCGTTGTTGCGGTTGTTCTAACTCATGCCAGTTTTAACTCATTTTGTTCTAACTCATCTTGTTTCATGGCTTCTCAATTATGGAAATGTATATAGTAATGGAGTACTGGGGTCCACCATATCCAGATGTGGGGGTATAATGCAACATTCATTCCTGCTTCCAGACGAAAAATGGATTCCCAATGAAACTGTTGGAAATGTGTAGACAATGGGATGCTGGACTGTCTGATATTGCCTGTACCAGCAATGTCAGGGTACACTTAAATAAGAGACTGATGGAATTGTGATTCCTTATGAAGGACTATACCATTGTAATAAAATGAGGAAAAATCTATCGGGGGGTGTGAATTTAGGGGGGAATCCCAGTCTATAAGAAACTGTACCACCCAATTCAAAAATTCAAAATAAAAATATATAAAATTTTTTAAAAAATGATTTAATTTAAAAAAGCAAAGTTGGGCCCAGCACTGTAGCCTAGCGGCTAAAGTACCTGCCTTACACACACCAGGATCCCACTAATTCCGGCAGCCCCGCTTCCCATCCAGCTCCCTGCTTGTGGCCTGGGAAAGCAGTCGAGGACGGTCCAAAGCCTTGGGACCCTGAACCTGCTTGGGAGACCTGGAAGAAGCTTCTGGCTCCTGGCTTTGGATTAGCTCAGCTCCAGCTATTGTGGCTGCTTGGGGAGTAAACAAACAGAAGATCTTCCTCTGTGTCTCCCCTCCTCTCTGCATATCTGATTTTTAAATTGGAAAAAAAAAAAAGAAAGAAAGCAAATCTTAAAAAAAAAAAAAAAGCAAAGTTATAAACAGTTGAGACAACTTATTCTTCCATCCATTGGGCTCACTCCCCAAGTGCCCAGCTTCATTCAGATTTGCTACATAGGAGTAGGAGCACCCGGGCTGTCTTGTACTACTTTCCCAGGAATGTTAGCAGGGAGCTAGATGGCAAGTGTGTTCAGACAGGACTTAAAACAGCACCCATATGGGATGCTGGCATCGCAGGCAGCAGCTTATCCCATTTACTACAAAGCCATTCGCAGACAACGTTGCTTCTAATTGCTTTCCTCTGACATTCTTTCTGTGAAAGCTTAAGTGTGGCCCTTCAATAGGAGGGCTTCAGTAAAAACCTGCATGTGTCCCAGCTGTTTAAATAGCCTCAAGACAGCGGCTAGCACTGCGGCATCACGGGTAAAGTCACCGACTGCAGTGCAGATATCCCAAATCGACACAAGTTCAAGTCCCAACTGCTCCACTTTCAATTCGGCTTCCTACTAAGAGCTTGAGAAAAGCAGAAGAAAGCCAAAGTGTTAGGGTCCTCACAGTCACGTGGGAGACGGAACCACGTTTCTGCCTTCTTGCTTCAGCCTGGCCATGTGTGGTTATCTGGGGGAGTGAACCAAAGGATGGATGACATCTCTGTCTCTCCCTCTCTTCTTTGAAAAACAAAACAAAAAAACTTAAGTGGGCTCTCTGTTCAGCTCTCAGCAAAAGAATAAAGTTCCAATCCTTAGGAACCTATTGCTCCTGTAACTGCAAACTATGGATGGGCCCCGGAAGGAGGGTGCCAAGAATTACTCTAACTTCCAGTGCATCAACATGACAACTGCCCTCCCACACACACACTGACCGGGCAGTGCCAGAACAGGCGAGGGTAGAAGTGGCCAGCTACCACCTAGCGCTTCACACCCGCACTGTCCCTCCAAGTAGCCACTGGTTCCAGGTGGCTATTGCACACCAGGAACGTGGGACTCTGAACTGAGACATGCTGTAAATGTGCCGCAACTGCCACATCGAAATGGTTGTACTTAGAGCATGCTGGGTTCAATAAACCATTAGTTTAAAATGGCTTCACCTTTTTTTTTTTTAACTTGTTAATGAGGCTACTGGAAATTTTGCAGTTGCAAACATACGTGGTTCACACACTAGGAATCGCATTTCTGGTCTTGTTACTGGACAGCGATGACTCGGAACAAAACCTAACGCCCAGGGCCGCTCTAAGTGTCCGAGATGCGGTACTCTGGGTCCCACCCCCACCGCCAATTCTACCAAAACGAAGCGATGGAGGGCAGCACCGCGGCGAGGCGAGACGGGCCGCGGCCCTGCACACCCGGCTGGACGCTGGGGACCGCGCACCTTGACCCGCACCCCGCGCGGCTGGCGGGGGCGCCCTTCTGGGGACGGCAGTGCAGGTGCTAGCCGGGCTCTCCAGGCCCCGGTCCGCAGCCCGGAACCCGGAGCCCTAGTTCCTGCACGGCCAGGCCCCGTTCCGGCCTGGCGGGCGCCCTGACGGAGGCCCCCAAGCTTCGTCCGCGCGCTTCAGGCCCGGCCCAGGCGCAGAGGACCCCGCTGGCCCGCCCGCTGGGCTCGGTGAGGCCCGGCTCACCTCAGCTGCCGGTCGTACTTCTGCTCCTTCAGCGGGTTCCCCGACTCTGCCATGGCCGCGCCCGCCGCGCACAGGAGAGCAAAGCCGCGGCCGAGCGCCACCACCGGCTCCACGAACGCGCAGGCGCCCTGGGCACGCCTTCGCCACCGCCTCCTGCGCGCGACCCGCAGGGCTCCGCCACCGAACTGCGCACGCGCCACAGGTACGCCCGAGACGAGCGCGACCCTGGTCCGGTCCACTGATCCAGTTCTTAAGTCCCTGTGTCCACGCAGCGGTTATGAAGGACTTACAGCTGCTGGAACGGGCTGAATTGGTTGTAATTGCGTACTAATTGTGCGAATGCCTCTTTCTCCTTCAGTCTTGAGTTTATTCAGCTGTGCTATGGAGATTTATGGGTACATAGGGGCCAGCCTTTAAAAAAACATAAATCTGAGTAATAACTTCCATTATTATGAACATCATTGTTCATATCTGCCTTCCACCTTTGCTAGCAAAGAGCGCACACCGAAGAAAGTTTTCAATAGCAAGGTTCATAAAGGGGTGCTGGGGGTCCCATGCAGAGATGTTAGGGTGTGGGGGGATGCACAGAGGAGCACCCCTACTCCACTCTCAGGGGACATTTCCTGTGCTGTGGGGCTGGAAGGATGTTGTAACCATCAGGAAGAGCAGGGCTAGTCCCCACAAGACCAGGTAGTCCAGGCAGGCTACTGATGTTTACTAGCATCAGCTTGGTCAAGTGGAGGACAGCGAAGGGTCAGGCCATTGAAGCCCACTGCTTCCTTGAAAAGAACCACTTTCCAGGAAAGGACAACTGCACTGTGGGGATGAGTGCTCCATGGAGAGGGCCCTGAAGGCCAGGCTCTCAGCAGGAAGGTCACCTTCCTCTGTCTCCTAGTCCGTCCTGGGAAATAAGGGGAAAAGGAACACGGATTCCCATGGGAACCCGCAGCCCTGCTTCCTCTGCCTATCAAGGGGACCAGGGAGGGGCTCCAGCTGACAGCAATGATGGAGTGATGGATGCACTTCCCCTGGGCAGGGTCACCAGGGCCAGGATCACACCCTCCAGGGACCTGAGCTTTTTCCCAGCACCATGCAGCACAACTTATGGGAAGCTGAGGCGGGAGGGCTTCCCAGATCATCTACTTGGTTTCCTTCTGTCATAGGTGAGATAAAAGGGGCCATAAAATGTGCCCAGGAAGCATGGGAAGGTCAAAAGGCAGGAGGTGAAGAACATGCCACTTCACCTCCTGTGCTTGGTGCAGTCACAGATTGCATGGAAGGGGAGGGTGGGGGAAGTCGTGGCCCAATCCCAGACCTACTGTATCAGAAAGTCTATGTGAAGCCCAGGAGAGTCTCAACAAGCCCTCCAGGTGTTTTTTTTTTTTTTTCCCTGAAGATGCATTTATTTGTTTAAAAGAGACACAAGGAGGGAGAGAAGGGGGAATGTTGTATCTGCTGCTTCATTCTCCAGATGCCCACAATGGCCAGGGACTAGGCAAAGCCAAGGCCAAGAGCTTGGAACTCCATGTGGGTCTCCACATAGGTGGCAGGGACTCAAGCACTTGAGTCACCAGCTTTTGCCTCCTAGGCATATTAGCTGGAAGTTGCACCAGAAGCAGAAGCAGGACTCACATCCAGATGCTTGGAATGCCCACAGCACCTTGGGCTTGGGCTTAACCCACAGCATCATAACCATTCCTCCAAGGAATACTGAGCATGAACCTAGGCCAACTTTCCACTGAGCAAATGGCCAAACTGATCTCCTTAGCACAGTGCTGATCGCATTTTTTTTAAAAAAAGAGGTTTATTTATTATTTTTATTGGAAAACAGATCAGATTTTACAGAGAGACAAAGATCTTCCATCTGCTGGTTCACTCCCCAAATGGCCACAAGTGGCTGGAGCTAAGCCAGTCTGAAGCTAGGAACCAGGAATTTTCATGATCACCCACATGGATGCAGGATTCCAAGTTCTTGGGCCATCCTCTACTGCTTTCTCAGTTCATTAGCAGGGAACTAGATATGAAGTAGAACAGCTAGGAAGTGAACTGGTGCCCATTTGTAATACTGGGCTTGCAGGTGGCTTCATATCCTCCTATGCCACATTGCTGGCTCTTTCCTCTCCCAAACCCCACAAGCTCCCTGAAGTAGCATTACGTTCACAATTGTGTCATCCATGCCTGGCCCAGCACTTAACATCTAACACGATTTTTAACAAATGCTTGTTGAACAAAAGAATAAATTTTAAAAACTGCTTCCACCAGACTTTCTCCATTTTAAAATTCATTACAGTGCTGTGTGTGTGTGTGTGTGTGTGTGTGTGTGTGTGTGATTTGGCAATTCTACTTTTAGCAATTTATCCCAAGGAAATCATCAGGCACACCCAAAGAGGTATAAATAAGGATGTTCAATGCAGCACTGTCTACATGGGAAACCCTGGAAATAACTCATGTGCCAGAGGGATGTGAGAATGGCTGTGTGTCAGGTTCTCCAAGGCTGACAAGTCCTGAGTATTATGTGAGAAAGACTGGTCACAAAGTCACCCATGCGACCCCAGTTGCACAAAAACCTGGAGGTACAGCCATGAAAATATTTATAGTGCTGATCCTGGGGTAGCAGCGTGAGCAGTGATCTCAGTGCTTTTCTTATTCTTGCTTATTTTCTGCAATGAACAAGTATCACTGCCACAGTTGGAGTGTTGGAGGTTTTAACTGCCCAGTCAGCTAAGGGAAAAGGAAGCCAGTGGGGACCCCCGGGTCTCAGGAGGCTTCCTTGATACTAGGAGTCATAGATGCCAGTACCTGACCATTTTATTAGCTGGCTGGACTCTGCATTTCCATCCAACAGCAATAACAGTACCCTGGGCTTACACAAGTCACATAGCCAGTGATGCTAGGAGCAGTCCATAGTTGTGGTCCCTTCTATCCCACTGTATACACACCTACACATAGATACTGGACTGGAAAAGTTAAAAATATAAGAAACAGGGCCTGGCACAATAGCCTAGTGGCTAAAGTACTCTCCTTGAACGTTCCGGGTTCCCATATGGGCGCCAGTTCTAATCCCGGCAACCCTTCTTCCCATCTAGCTCCCTGCTTGTGATTCAGGAAAGCAGTTGAGGATTGCCCAAAGCCCTGGGACCCTGAACCTTCCTGGGAGACCCGGAAGAGGGTCCTGGTTCCTAGCTTCGGTTGGGCTCAACTCCAGCCGTTGCGGCTACTTGGGGAGTGAATCAATGGACAGAAAATCTTCTTCTGTGTCTCTTCTGTCTGTATACCTGCCTTTCCAATAAAAATAAATAAATCTTTATTAAAAAAAATCAGAAACAATGGTGGGCATTTGGGGAAATAGTTAAAATGCTGCTTGGGATGTCTGCATCCTACAGTAAAATGTCTGGGTTTGAGTCCTGGCTTTGGTCCCAATTTTAGCTTCCTGCTGAAGCACTCCCTGGGAGGCAGCAGGTGATGGCTCACATTGCCTGGATCCCTGTCATCCACATAGGAGATGGAGACTGAGTTCCAGGCTCCTTGTTTGAACCTACCAGCCCCAGCTCCTGCAGGAATTTGGGGAGTAAACTATCAAATAGAATGAATTTTAACACTACAAGGAATAATGCTTCAAGTCTGTCTACTAGTCCACACATAAAACACAGTAAAAGGCATGATTCTGCCTGTTGGTACAGCATTATATGTGTGTATTATTTCAGTTGATGTGCTTGGGAAACACCATGAGGGGAGCAGGACAGGAGCAATCTCCTTATCACTGTGTCACAGAGCAGAAACACAGTATCTTCGAGAAGGGAAGTGCGATTTGGCCAAGGTTGTTTGATGTGTGAGGTGTGGCACTGCACATCATTCATGCTTTCCTCCCCCAGCCCTTTCTCACCAAGCTCACATCCTCCATTCTCTCCTCTGGCATAAAGAGCTGAAACCAGGAGCCATTGACCCCAGTGAGAACAACAGTAAACTCTTGAGCAGAGAAATCAATTCAGCTTGAAAGACCACATGTGCATAATTAAGACTGAAGGCGCCAGCCAAGGGGCACAGTCTCCCCCAGGTTGACCTGAGTGGGCTGCCAGGGCAACTGAGGCATTCCTCAAGAAGGGCAGACTCCATCAGCTCCCCTCCCCTGCCACAGTTCCTCGCACCAGGAGAAAGTTGCTGAAGGTACGCTGTAAAGAAGGAAAGAACCGCGGCCATCTTCCAAAAGATGCAGAAGCCTGGTCCATGAGTGTGTCCCTCCCTGCCTTCTGGTCTCTACTCTCTTCCCTGGAAGGAATCAGCTTCTCTGGCTCTTCTTAAGTCCTTCCAGAGAGGAATTGCATATGTATATATGCAAATGAGAGTCAAATTAAAAATCCACCTCCTCCGCTCCCCAGGATTTTAGACAGTGTGGAACAAGAAACCCAGCAGCCCTGGATCCTTTTCATCTATACTCTGCCACTCTGCACCCACAAGCCCATCACCCAAACTCACTGAGCCTTGCTTTCTTCCTCTGTAAATGCAATGGGGGTAAGAACTGGCCCTCAGAGTTGCTGTGTAGATGAAACTAGATACAAAACTCTATGGACAATTCCAATTTTCTTTTTGAGTGGCAAGAATAAACATAGAAAAGACCTGGGTGGCTGCAAGGAAGAATTAAGTTTGTGGAGTTTGGTGGTCTGCAGGTGCCCAGGGGGATGACAGCTCCTCTTGGAGTCAACAGGCTGCAGGTTTCACCTGGAAGCACAGTATTTTGTTTTGTTTTGTTTTATATATTTATTTTCATTGGGAAAGCAGATTTATAGAGAGAAGAGAAAGATCTTCCTTTCGCTGGTTTACTCCCTAAAAGGTCACAATGGCCAGAGCTGAGCTGATCAGGAGCCAGGAGCTTCTTCCGGGTCTCCCACATGGGTACAGGGTCTCAAGGATTTGGGACATCCTCAACTGTTTTCTCAGGCCACAAGCAGAGAGCTGGATGGGAAATGGAGCAGTCGAGACATGAACCAGCGCCCATATGGGATCCTGGTGCTTGCAAGGGGAGAATAACCAAATGAACCATCCCACCAGGCCCAGTTTTATTTTATTATTTTATTTTTTAGTCTGTGGATACTGTTCTGACCTGGACATCTGGCACCATGAAAAAGTTGGATTTTCTGTCCCATGCCCATCCGCTGATATCTAATTCAATAGCTCCCTGTCCCTAACCTAAGGTCAGATTTATATTAAGGTCATCTTCCTGCTTCTCTGATAGAGCTAGCCAATCACAGACACTGTCCAACCAACTGGCTTTCTATCTACACATCCATGTCTGGTTAACTGGGGTTCAGGGCTTTCAAGAGGGAAACTGGCCCAGGCCCAGAGATGGAGGGGGAGACAGGTAGAAGGGATGACAGATTTCCTCTCAAGGGCGGTCAAGAGCAGAGATTGAAGCACTGTCCCTGGATGAGGCCCGACCGGCAGGCATTCTGCTCACGGCTCTCAGGTCCCGTGTCCTTCCATCCCCTCCCCTGTCTGCCCCACACTGTCTGCTGAGGCCTAGCCAGAGACAAGCCTTATCCCTGGCAGGAGGCCACCTATGAAGATGAATCAGATGAGGCCGGCAGGAGCCAGTGGGAGGAAGATAGAGGGACATACCCGGTGGAGGACACAGCAAGGGCTATGGCTCATGGGTGCTCCCAGGCAGGCTGCAAAATGGGGAGGAGGCCTGAGCTCCCAGAAGGTGTGCTGAAGGTCAGAGAGAGGCGGGGGAGGAGGGACACACAGCTACAGGGGGATAGAGAGTCCCAGAGGATGGAGGAAGCAGTGGAGAGGACTAGAGAGAGGGTGGGAGGCAGAGCCCCAGACTTGGGACTCCGTGGGGAGACCAGCTGGGTCAGTGGCTCTGGATGTTAACCATGTGCCCATCGGTAGCTTCCACTCCTCCCCACTGCCCAGCTCTGGTTCCAACTAATCCAAGGATTCCGATGGTCAGTCTCATCTGCCACCACCCCACTTATCTCTGCCCCTCTCCCTGCACCTTCACAGGACCCCCTTGCTGCTGACACCGTAGGAAAGGAATAAGAGCTGCAGTGTCTGGGGGAAGATGAGTTGTTGAGGAAATCTAGGCCCTTGGTGGGATGGCCCTGGGCAAGTCACCTTGCCTCTCTGTTGTCAAATAGAGCTCCTGAAAGCCCCAAAGGGCATTAGGGCAATGGAGAGGTTGAACCCAAAGCTTGGCCCAGCATCCTGCAAACAGGGCACGTTCCAGCTCGCACATTTTGATGGTCAGTGCAGTTTGCAATTTAAAGGGGACTTCAGGACCCACAATGCAGGACCCCATCCCCTTACACACACACACACACACACACACACACACACACACACACACACACACACACACACACACACACACACACACTGTGACTCTGGGACAAGCCTGGGAAGAGAATGCGATGTGAAGAAAACTGCGTACTAGGATTGCACGCACACTTGCTAAGAGAGAGGGTCACCCAGCCCAGGCAGAACGGAAGCGGTTGAGCTTCAAGGCAATTCGGGGCTCAACCGGCCAGTGGATGGGAAGAGGGGCGGGACAGGGCTGGTCTCTCTCGCCCTGCTGGGGGGCGGGTCCCCCCGGAACTGCTCCTCCCGTCCGCCGCCGCTTTAAGAGGCTGCTCGGCGGCAGCGAGCGGCGCCTGAGCCGCAAGCCGGAGCTAGCGGACCGAGCCAAGCGGGCAGGTGCACGGCTGCGGGGACGGCAGCGGCATGACCGGCCACCACGGCTGGGGCTACGGCCAGGAGGACGGTAGGCTCAGACCCCGGCCGGCCGGCCCCCATCCAACTGGACTCGCGCCCAGCCAGGTTTCCCGAATCTGCAGCCCTCTCACGCTCCAGGCGGGACTGGGACACCTCTCCCGTCCGACGCCCAGAACTGAGCCCCCTGCCTGGTCACAGCCCTGGTTCTCCTGCTCCCGGAGCAAACTCTCGCTGCGTCCAGGCAAAGGACCCGGCTGCTAAACGCACCCCGCAGCTTCCTCTGCACAACCCTTGACTGGCACTGTCGCTCTGGTCCTGGGTCCCGACGCGCACTCACCCGAGGCGTGCAAGGCGTGTGGAGGGGCCCCAGGACAGCCGGGGGTGGGGGCGGGGGGGAGCAGCGGCAGCCGAGCCGGGGGCGCGGATGTTGGTGCGGGGAGCGCGCACGGCGTGTATGTGCTGGATCTCGGGGTACCCTAACTTTGCGTAGACCAGGGCTCGGGGGTCCCCGGGAGTTACCGTGAGGGAAGTGTCCGAGCTGTGTGGAGTCGTTAGAGGATGAAGAGGCATCTAAGGGCGCACGCACGTGCCTGGGTATCTACAAGGATACCCAGCTTTGAGTTCGCGTGGGTGTGAGGCGTGGGAGCTGCGACCCACACCAGCTTCCTGCTTCCATCCATCTTCCCCCACCCTGCCTCTGTTTCCTGAGATTCGGGGCAAGGGAGGAGAGGCACCAGGTGAAAGCCAGATGCGCCCAGTGTTTATCTGGCACAGGTTGGATACTGTGGGGGCTATTTCCTATCAAGCTGGATGGAGTGAGGGGGTAAGTGCTTCCCTGTTTCCCTGAGATAAACGATAGGGACCCAAGGTCCAGGGTGTCAGGAAGGCACCCAGAGAAGGGCAGGTGGGCATAGAGAGAGGAGGAAGTGCTGGTGCGAGGAGCATCCAACCCCACTTCTCTGGGGAGAGACTGTAACCCCAAGACCCCCACCCAGGACAGAAGGGTGTTTGGGATGTGGATCCCTGGAGCTGGACATGCAAAAGCTGGAAAGAGAGATTCAGAAAAAGGCACCAGAGTGAAACAGAGACGGGGGAGGGGGCAGGCTGGCAGCACCCGTAGATTATCTGCACCTCCCTCCTAGCTTCATCTCCCAGCTCACTTTGGGGTGCTTACCCCAGACTCAGGGTCCCCAGCCCTGTCCTGCCCCTCCCCCCCATTCTGGGCATCCAATGGCCTGGTTGGCTACCTTCAAGCACCCTCCCCTAGTCAAACCTGGGTCACCCAGGCTAGGGGCAACATGGAAGGGACAGACAGAGGACAGAGGTGGCAGCACACAGCATGGCTTCCAGGACTTCAAAAATAACCCAGCGGGGCCGGGCCACGATTCTGAGTCATCCATTGGGGACACAGCTCTGTCGGCACCTGCTGCTGTTTTCTCGGGAAAACTTAAGAAGCCAAAAATGCGGGGAGAAGTACCAGCCGGCAGGGCCTCTAAAAATAGGCTGCATCTCAGGATGTTCCCCGGGGAGATGCTGAGCCTCTCGGCTGCAGATGGAGTCTCTGGGAGGCAGGTGGTGGGCGCCCGTGGGTGTGTATGCAGGTGTGTGTGTGTGTGTGTGCACAAGCAAGCAAGCATGCATGGTGTACTGCTAGTTCCCTCATCTGTGAAATGGGCATCGGGCTGGTATGCTGGTTTCTACTTCTCCAGTGGCAAGAAGAAGCTAGAAACCCCCCTAGGGTCAGGCCAGAAACTGGAGCCACCTACAGTCTTCCTGAGTGTGTGTTGGGAGTTGGGAGTCTCCCTTCAATCCGCAGCACCAGCCCTAAGCCTGTTGATGTGTTACTATATTCCTTGCCATGCATTGCCTCCCCAGGACTCTGCTGGGAGGTGAATTTTAGAAGGTCGTTTGTCAGACCAGGGAGTGGAGACTGGGGTGTGTGAGTGGGGAGGAGGGGCACAGAAGGGAGGCTGGAGGTGTGGCAGAGCTGGGAGTGGAACTCCAGTGAGGCTCCCCATAAATGGACATCAGGCAGACCCTTTGACAGGTGCAGTCCTGAGACCCTGCTCAGTTTGAGTCCTTGCCCCTCTCTCCACCTTCAGGCCCCTCGCATTGGCACAAGCTGTATCCCATCGCTCAGGGAGACCGCCAGTCTCCCATCAATATCATTTCCAGCCAGGCTGTGTACTCGCCCCACCTGCGGCCGCTGGAGCTCTCCTACGAGACCTGCACGTCCCTCAGCATCGCCAACAATGGCCATTCTGTCCAAGTGGACTTCAATGACTGCGATGACCGAACGGGTAAGCAGCTGCTATCTGCCAGAGGACCTTGGTTGGGGAGGTTCAGGAGGGGCTGCCCTGCTGTGGTGTGCAAGGACAGTCTCTTGTCAACTTCAGTCTCCCCATGGATCAGGTGGAAGTAGTCAGAGCTGCTCCTCCCGGTGGCCAAGTGGGAGCATGGAAAAACGAGATGCTTGCAATGCTGGAGAAATGCACTGGTCCTTCCCCCTCTGCTGTTGAGTGCTCCAGGCTTGCATTTGTTCCGTCCCCATCACTGGCCTGCATTATGGCCTAAAGCCCTCCCTTCCCAGCGATCCAGCCAGGCCGGCAGAGAGGGGAGGGAAACACATTGCTGTTTGTTGTCAGGCCCCTTACTAAGATCTAAGGGGCTCATCAACCCCTCCCTAGAACCCATCTCGCAGAGGGACAAACTGAGGCCTGATGGACAGGTAGGGTCAAAAGCAGCCTGGTCCAGCTGTAAAGATCTAGCTTTTCAAATCACCTATGATCCCGTGGCCCCAGCCTAGATGGGCCA
The DNA here is from genome assembly GCF_017591425.1 of Ochotona curzoniae. Taxonomy (NCBI): domain Eukaryota; kingdom Metazoa; phylum Chordata; class Mammalia; order Lagomorpha; family Ochotonidae; genus Ochotona; species Ochotona curzoniae. The sequence continues at coordinate 888,342 of NW_024466999.1, read as the reverse complement.
GAGAGAGGCTATGGGGAGCTCATGGAAGCTGTTTCCCAAGGCCTCTTTGCCCTGGGACTAGAGTCCACGGTTCTTTCATGATAAATTGCTGGCCAGCCATCTCAGGGTACATAAAGGATTTTATGGCTGGGCCTTTGCAGGAAGCAGGGTGGGAACTTTTAGCTTCTTATCTAAGAAATGATTGCTGGCTTCTCCCCCTCCCAGAAAACACTCGAGAAAATGTAAGTTTCAAAAAGAAAAGCAAAAGGCAGGAAAGGAGGAGGAAGATGGGTCTTTCAAGTAAGGAGAGAATCCTGAGTTCCGTGGTAGACTAGGAAGAAGGGCAGGGGTTTCAGATTCCTCCTGCAGAAGGAAGACCTAGCATATTCTCTAGAGGGACAAAGCACTTCCTGGTCCTGAATTCTTAAAAAAAAATAGATTTTATTTTTTTATAATGATTACATGATGGATCAGGGTGGGAAGGATCGAGGTTTAGGGAAAATTGAGTGAACTCATTGCTTCCAATTTTGCTATTTCTTGTTGTTTCTGGGGGAAGGGGAGAGACAAAGGGGGAAATCACTCATGCCTAGGACTGAATTCTAAGAAAAGCCTCTTGTCCCTGCTTTGAGGAGGGGACACGGGGCTCCACATGATCCCCAATGGCAGACTGAGAAGGAACAGCTCTCATGTGCCCGCCCCTTCCAAGCTCTTTCCCAGGCGCTGTGAGAGGTCAGTACTGGCACGAGGAGGTGTCTGTGGGTCACTGCTCAGACTGTCACGGTCAAGCAGCCCAGGCTCCCTGCCTGCAGGTTCAGGAAGCCCAAGGGAGGAGGAGTAAGACCACTGGGGCCTGCCAACCCACCCACCGTGAGATGCTCTGAACATCGAACAGGCTGATGCCTATTTCCAAGACGCAGTGGGTGCCCAATGATGGGCAGTGTGTTCCATGGCCAGGACAGAGGACAGAGGCTCCGGGGCCAAAGGGCGCAGGATCACAGGGGTGCCCTCCCCAGCACACCCCGGGTCTATCCGGACATTCAACCAAATGGGAATGAGGCAGCCTGGCAGTTGCCCAGCCCAGAGCCATCCCCCTCATACTCCTTTGTCCACCTGCTCTCAGATAAGGCAAAACCCCAGCACAGCCTCTGCGTTATGCCGTCCTCCCCTTCCTCGATTGGCCCACAGAGGAACTAGACCCTGCTCTGGGCACCCCTGGTGGAGGAGCTTGCTGGAACTCTGAGCCTGGGGCTGTCACCTGATCCAGGGGCTCACATTCAGTCCTGGCCATGGTCAGCTCCACTGCCAGATCCCTTTCAGCTGGAAATTCTATCAGTCCTGGGTAGGGCAGGCAGGGGGCAGAGAAAGAGGGGAGACCTTTGTGTGGCCAAAGCTCACCAGATAGCAAGGCAAGAAAGTTACAACGCCAGCACTAGGGGAGCCCTTCCAAGAGGCCATCAGCAGGGGAGGCAGCACTGGAGGCACCTGGGCCTGGCTGAAACTTGGGAGTGAATGCTTAGGTTCAGGCCTCCTCTGGGGTGACCCTGGAGACAGCATGGCCTGGTGATTAGGAGATTATAGGCTGTCAGGATGGGGACCTGGGAGTGGAGCACTCATGAGGAGAGACCCCAACCCAGGCAGACTGAACCAGTTTTCTAAGTGGAAAATACATTTGGGCTGCTATGTGTGGCTGTGAGAGTCCTTTCACAATTACTTCCCCCCAACAGTGGTGATGGGGGGCCCCCTGGACGGGCCCTACCGCCTCAAACAGTTCCACTTCCACTGGGGCAAGAGGCGTGACGTGGGCTCGGAACACACCGTGGATGGCAAATCGTTCCCCAGTGAGGTGAGGACCCTGGGAAGGGGAGCAGGGCCCCAGGAAAGGGGAGGGGGAGGGGGAACATGCTTTGGGGGCTTTTGGGAGGACTGTGCTTCCTGCAACCCCCCATAGTCTGCATGGGGTCTTCCACACTCTGAGGCTGCCTACAAGAGCTGAGCCTGTGATGCAAGACCCTGACATGAGTGGTCAGGCCAGGGAGCCACTGTGAAATTCCCCTGCCGCACCTGATCCTGCATCCTTCCACGCTGGTCCCAGGGCTGTTTTTTCTACCCCAAGATCTTTTCTTAATGCTGTCCTTTGCTAAGCCCCTCCTGAGTCTTTGGCACTCAGCTGCAGGTGCAGCCTCCTGCGGGGAGGTGTCACTGGGGACTGCTGTTATCTATAATTCATAGCTGCTTCACCAGAGGGCAGAGCCTCGGCCAGATTCCTCTCTGGGCAGGGTTGGGCCCAGAGCTAGGTGGGTGCTACCTGAGGACCCCCAGTATCTCAAGCCTGTTGGAGGACTTTCCCTACCACCACCAGAAGACAGAGCACCCACTGCCTCCTGGAGGCACTAAGCCCAGGCTTGGCCTGCCCCCGCCACCCCCACACCCCACTTGTCCTACAGCTGCACCTGGTACACTGGAATGCCAGGAAGTACAGCACTTTTGGGGAGGCAGCCTCAGCCCCCGATGGTCTGGCCGTGGTCGGAGTCTTCTTGGAGGTGAGTGATGGGTCACCGTGGGATCCTTGGCTCTGCCCCCTGCCCCAGAGTTTTGGATGGAAGTGGTGGGTGTGGGGCTCATACACACGCCCCCCTCCCTGGCAGACAGGCACGGAGCATCCCAGCATGAACCGCCTGACAGATGCACTCTACATGGTTCGGTTTAAGGTGAGGCTGGGGAGGAGGGGCGGGGCAGTTTTGTCCCTGAATCCTGGTGGGAAGGGAGGAAGAGGCCGGGGCCCAGGCTGGGGCCATCCACTTGTCTGCTGAGCCTAAGGCTATGGTCAGCTCCTGCCAGCATTGCACTGGCTTCCTCTTTGTCAGGATCAGCAGCCCCTTTAGGTGCTCAGTGTATACCCAGTTGGATGAAGGCTGGCTCAGGTGCTTGGCACTGATGTGCTGGGACAGGTGGCATCCCCGAGGACAGCTGATGGCCAGGAGACCTTGTGGCAGCTAAAGAGCTTCAGGGAGCCACAGCTGTCACCTGCAAGCAAGCGGGCACAGAGGGCCTAGCCAGGCAGGGGATCATGGGCATTTGCCCGCAATTTGCATTAGCGGGTTAAGGAGAAACCTGAATCTTGCTGACAGAAGCTGGGCAGTGGGGTTGGGGAGAGGGGAGCAGGGACGGGGGAAAAGGGGAGGGTGAGAAGTGGGGGTGGGAGCTGTTGCTATGGGTTCTACTGATGGCTGGTTCCCCCCTGCCCCAGGGCACCAAGGCCCAGTTCAGTTGCTTCAACCCCAAGTGCCTCCTGCCCACCAGCCGGCACTACTGGACCTACCCTGGCTCCCTGACCACGCCACCACTCAGTGAGAGTGTCACCTGGATCGTGCTCAGGGAGCCCATCAGCATCTCTGAGAAGCAGGTGAGTCCTCCCAGGGCCCATAGTGGGTGGGCCCAGGCAGGCAGAGCTCAGGGTCCTCCCCTGAGGCAGGGCGATTCTCCCAACCAGCAATCCACAGTCTGGGTTCCCGGCAGCAAAGCTTCCAGCTCCTACTAATAAACAGATGTACTTGCTTGGGAGTTGGCTTGAGTGGATAGTTGTCAGGACCTAGGCACAGGCTGGGACAAAGATGACAGGAACTGGAACTACTCCCACGTGTTGGCGTCTGGGTGCTGTATGAGATAAGTCTGAGCTAGTACAGGATGGAGCACGGGGGTGGGGCGGGAGGAGGGCTGGTTGGGCCACATAGACCAGATATGAGGACCACAGCCGGTGCATCTTTTTTGTTTTCTCAAGATGGAGAAGTTCCGGGGCCTGCTTTTTACCTCAGAGGACGACGAGAGGGTCCACATGGTGAACAACTTCCGGCCACCGCAGCCACTTAGGGGCCGTGTGGTCAAGGCCTCCTTTCGGGCTTGAGCTGCCCACCTGCCCGGCTGGCCACTAGGGCACCATCTTCCCAAGGGCTTCCATGTCAGCAGACACCAAACCATCTGAGGCTTCCAGCCAGGGACCCCCTCCAGCCAGCTCACTCCTCGGCCGCCCCTGTTGGGAGCCTCGAGAAGGGGGGCACTCTTCAGCTGCCCAGGGGAACCAGAAGGACAAGGCGCCAAGCAGGGTCCAGGCTCAGGGCTACCTCTGCTCCCCAAACCCCCAAGGTTCCCCGACCACCTCCTCCTATCTTCCCCACTGGCAGTGGTGGTAGCCCCAGCTTGAGCCCACACTGTGACAGACAAGCTCAAGCTTCCTGGGGCTGGCAGTGGGCACTGCCAGAAAGACTCAAGCAATAATCAGAAGTGGGCAGAGCTGCCCTCTCTTGGCCTTACCTCTTCTGCGGGCCTCTGCCGCACATGCACCTCACTGCCGGGACTTCCTGCCATCAGCACCCAGCCTGCTGGAGATGAGGTGATTTTCTTCCTCCAGCCACCTGCTGGCGACAGCGGATTTGCTTTCGCTGCCCCTCGTCCCCACCTAGCCACCAAAGTCCATCGACATGACAATCCATCCCTGTGTGCGTCAATAAAGTCCTTGACCCCTGCATTAGTGCTAACAGGTGTCTGTGCTTTGTCGTTACTGTCCTGGGCCTCAGGGAGCCAACAGTGGTAGGTCAAGCACATGATATGGGGGTTTGGGGGACAGGACACAGTCCTGGGTAGGTGAGGGTTATATAGGGGCAGGCCAGGAGCTATAGTGGCAGAGGGAAGGAGGAGCCTACTGTGCGTGGTGGAGAAATGCAATTATGGGGTCTGCACTTTGGCTTAGTGAGTTATGCTTGCAATGCAGATTATCCCATATTGAAGTGTCAGCTGGAGTCCCAGCTGCTCTGCTTCTGATCCAGCTCCCTGCTAATGCACCTGGGAAGACAGTGAAGGATGGTCTACGTTCTTGGGCTGCTGCATCCACATGGGAGACCTGGAGGAAGCTCCTGGCTCCTGGCTTTAGCAGAGCCCAGATCCAGCTGTCGTGACCATTTGGCCAGTGAATTCCCCAACGGAAGCCCTCTGTGTCTTTCCCTGTCTCTGGGTGACTCAGCTTTTCAAATAAATAAACTGTATCTTATAAAAAAAAGAGAGAAAGAAATGAAATTTTAAGACGGAGTCAGGAACAGGATGTTTGAGGCTGAGAGAAGAGCAGGTGTGCAGGTTCCAAAGTGAGGGAGGGCCCAGTGGGGCGGCTAGGTCCCTGAAGGAGCACCTGCAACTTGCTCCCCAGGCTCGCTCCCCAGGCTTACTGGGGAGCCCTGGAGGGTATATGAATGGGGAAGATCCTTGTGTAGTGTGGATGGGCAGAGGAGAGGAAGTGGTGGCTGGAGTGTAGGAAGGAGGAGGCAGTGTGGAGGAGGCAAGGAACAGGTGCATGTGTGGGAGGTGGGGGCTACATGAGAGAAATTTAAGCCCAGGTAATGGCATCTATCTGGCTGTCTGGGGCAGGTGTCCAGGAGCACACCTGGCCAGACAGCAGGGTGGGAGAGCCTCCAGAAGGACTGAGGTCCCTGGGAAAAGATGGTCATTTGGTCATTAAGGAAGCACACACCTTCAGGCCCAGACTTTGCACCTGTACAGCCCAGAGAATGAATGCTTCCTTAAATGTGCCCCACATTAACTTCCCTGTCATCCCAGAGCAAGTCTCGAGAGCTCCTGAGGGCAAGTCCACATAGTGGCCCAGCTGAGAGGAGGCAGTAGAGGGAGAAGCTTGCTCTGTTGAACCTTGTCCAGTCTCCTTGCTCAGGGCAAACCTGTCCCTGCAGTGGGCAGGATGGGAGAGGGCCTCTTGACAAGGCCTGGCACAGCTTCTGCAGAACCCCCTGACCTGGAGCTGGTGAGAAGGGTGGAGGGCAGTGTTTGCTAGGCTTGGGGGCAGGCAGTTGTGGCAGCAGCAAAGTAATGTAGGCCAGGTGCCTTCTAAGGTGGACAAAGGGCCTGGGGCAGATGCCCAGCTCTGGGAACTGTCATGACTTTCATTTCACAGATCAGGAGAATATGACTCAAGGGAGGTTCAGCAGGCAGGTGGCGGAGCAGGCCTGACACCTGGACCTGTCTCAGACTTTGCTCTGCACCAGAGCAACTGGGCCAATAGGGGGTGGTTGTCTTTGGTGGTGTCTCCTTGGAGTCAGTAAAATGGCCTCAGAGCTAATGGCCATGCTAAGAATCTTGTCCAGTCCCCTCCACCCCCACCCAGGAACAATAGCCACAAGCCTGGCACTATAGAGGGCTTGGAAAACAGGAGACAAAAGCTGCCAAAAATTGGCTTTTAAAAAAATTTTTTCCCTTAATTTATTTATTACGTTTGAAACTATTTAAAAATCCAGTGGCTTGCTTAGTCTATTATCTGAGATTGGATTCTATTATATCCAAATGGGGATTCCCAGCTGGATCCCAAATGCATCCAGCAAACTTGGCCTCAAGGGACCCTGGACAAAGTCCCAAGTCCTTCTTCAGGGCAAAAATCACCTCCTGAGAAAAAAAATAAATAAATAAAAATAAAAATCCAGGCTCCTAGTTTCCCCAACAAGCTTTCTCTCTGGGCGGCATGTGGGGAGGGGACCCTGTAGGTAGTTACAGGCTGGGAACCACAGCCAATTGAGTCTGCACCCCGGGCCAGGGACACAGGCTTCCCACCTACCAAAGCACCTCCTGGAGGTGCCAGACCCTGTGCCCCAGGGCAGGGACCTTTGGAGCTGATGTTGGTGTGAAGTGCCAGCCCCACCCCCCCACCGGAATGTCCTCCTGCAGGGGATTTTTCTGTGACCCTGTGGGTGCTGCTGCTGCAGTTGCTGCAAAGGTTTCGGGACACCCTAAGCTCCACTGCTTCTCTGCAAAGAAACCCCACGGGGACACTGCCAGGGAATGTCACCACACTGCTCAGGTGATGGGGCTGCCGCAGGATTAAAGCCTAGAGGTGCAGAGGGAGGTGAGCCTGCAGCAGGTGCCCAGCCTGGCCTTCATGGGCCTCCCACAACCCCAGTCCCCAGCACCAGTCAAGAGAGATTCAGAGGGAGAGAGCCTGGCACAACGGCCCAATGGACTAATCCTTCACCTCCAAGTGCGGGGATCCCATATGGGCACTAGTTCATGTTCCAGCTGCTCCACTTCTCAAGCAGTTCCCTGCTTGTAACATGGGAAAGCAATAGAGAATGCCTGAAAGCCTTGAGACCTTGCATCTGCATGGGAAACCAGAAGAATCTCCTCCTGGCCCCTGGCTTCAGATTGCCTCATCTCCACCTGTTGCAGCCACTTGGAGAATGAATCAGTGGATGGAAGACCTTTCTCTCTGTGTTTCCTTCTCTATGTAAATCTGCCTTTACAACAAAAATATATAAATATATTTTTAAATGACTATCAAAAACATACATAGGAATGAGTCATTTCAGGAATACATTTTATTTAACCACCTTCAAGTACAGGCATCCCATAGGGCAACAAATTTGTGTCCTGGCTGCTCTACTTCTGGCATAGCTCCCTGTTTGTAGCCTGGGAAAGCAGTCGAGGACGGCCCAAAGCCTTGGGACCCTGCATCCGCATGGGAGACCCAGAAGAATCCCTGGCTCCAGACTTTGGATCAGCTCAGCTCTGGCCATTGTGGGTATATCAGGAATGAACCAGTGGATGGCAGATCTTTCTGTCTCTGTTCTCTGTCAATCTGTCTTTATGATTAAATAAGTCTTTTTAAAAGCAAAATTATCATGCATGGCATTCTAAATCCCCACGATGCACCTGACATTCTAAGGCCTCTGAGAATTCTCAAAATGGCCGGGACTCAAAGCATGACCTGAACACCACCCTCTATGAATATTTAATTAATATTCTGCTCACCAAATTCTGCTCACCATGCCTCCAGATCATACAAGGGAGTGACCGCAGACCTCGCTGGTCCCAGACCACCTAGGCAGAGAGGAGGAAGCTTGGCTCTTGCCCAGGGCACATTGATCGACAATGTATGTGTTTCAGGGGATGCAGGGGTTCCCAGGTTCCAAGCACTTCCAGTGCCACGCAGGCAGAAGTTTGCATCAAACTCTATGGGCCATTGATGGCCTAAATTGATCCCTGGGTTGGAGGGCTTCCTGAGGCCTCATGTGGCACAAGCTGCGTTCTCACCCAGGGTTCAAGGGCAAGTTGCAGCAGGTGCAATTCATCATCTCCACCTGCTGCCCCCATGGGGCCCTGATGATGCACTAACTAACTAACCCTTCGGCAGGCAGGGGATGAATCTTGGCTAAATTCCTCCCATTGCCACCCAGGTGTTGTTGTCTTCAGTGTGAATGGAGGATGAGCAGGTGGCACATCAATTTCCTCTGGGACAGGCATTGCAAGAAAGGCCTGGGGTCCCATGGGGCCCCATAGTCGCCTGGGCTCCCCTGAGACCCTGAGGTTAGTAGGAAACAGCATCTGATCTCTGGGAGGGCAGGGTCAGAACCCCCCACCCACACCTGTCACCCAGTGTGTCCCACAGGAGCTTGGCTAGCACTGACACTCTACTGGGTCCCACCTGGACAGTTTCTCTCCCTTCTCCCTGAGAACTACATCCACCCAGAAGCCAAGGCATGCTTGGATTATGGGGCTCCCCTATATGTGATTAAATATTAAAAGCTAGACTGACGCTTGTCAGTATAAGAAAGGTGAATACAGTGACCCCTCCCCCCATGCTGCTTTTATCTTAATAGAAAGTGAAGTAATATATTATTGAAAATCACTTTCCTTTGTGGTCCATAGGACAGACTTGTGGGGTGACTCCTCACAGAGCCCTAGGTTGATCCATTTTACTGGAGCCCACGTCCTCTGCAGTAGGCATGACTTGTGTTCCATTTTACAAATAAGACCCGGAGTGTTCCCTTGATTAGGCCGCTGGGTCACTCAGCTAGGGCTGGCCCACTTCAGAGCCACGTCTAAGTCTGGAGCATACTCCAGGTCCCCAAAAGGAGCTCATCTGCCTCTCCATCACTTATCACCTCAAGCGGGTACAGTGTCAGTTCTGGTGCAAAGCCAGGCTGCAGAGGGGCAGGGACACACTTCTCCCACCTGTTCTAGGGTGCTTCCTGCAGTCTTTCTACGCCCCCTGGTGGTACTAGTTAAAGCTGCAATTTGGTCTCTGGTCCATCCTAGGAAGCCATCTACCTAAGCCCGGCCTGGCTAACTCATTGTAGGTCAAACAATACAGAACATCCTATTCTTTTCTGTTATTTGTTTTCTTGCTTCTCAGGAACCCCGAGATGGTTTCACTTCCTGTCCAGGCTCTGCAGTCCACCTGGCAAAGAACATGCCTGAGAAGGGTTGAGTTAGGGGATCCACAGTCTCCCAGGTGTACAGGAGGGAGGAGGACTTTTAGTTACATGACTATCAGGGTGTGAGCAGCCTAGATTAAAGGTGACCCAGTCTCAAGGGTAGCCTGGGAGTGGGGGTGCCCTGATTGCAGAGACAGGTCCCAGTTTTTCAGACAGAAATAGCGCAGAAGCCAAAGAAAGGAGGCCAGCCCTGCCCTCACCCTACACCTGCTCCCTGTCCCTTAATCCCTCACTGTGCATTCAGCACGTTGCTGGGGACAGGGTCTGTTGGCCCCCACAAGACACATGAGGATGGCTGTCCCCACTCAGTGGAGGGAGAAATGGAGACGCCCCCCCTGTGCAGGTCCCTTACCCAAGTTGCATGTCTGGTGGGTGGCAATGGTGCAGCCCTTGACCCTGCCTGCCAGGAATGTGCAGAAGTCAGCTTAGGCCTCTGGACTTCCATTTGAGTCCCCCACCCCCAACAGGTCTAGACAGAAGAGCCTCCTGGAGCTCAGGGTCCCTGCAGTCATGAACAGCTCGGTCAGGTCCGTGGCGAGCAGGACAGAGTTGCTGCTGTGGGGTGAGTGGGCTTGGTTCCGTGGACCATCTGTCTAAGTGTGGACTCTGCCAGAGCTGGGTGCCCCTCTTCCTGGGGTGGGCAGTGCACTGCGGCCCTTTCTCTCTTGGGTTCATGTTGTAAAGAGTCTGATCTTTAAAACATTTGCTTTTAATTTTATTTTATCTGAAAGGCAGAGACAGAGAGAGAAGCAATCATCTTCCACCTCTTGTTTCATTTGCCCAAATGTCCTCCACAACCAAGCTGAAGCCAGGAGCCTGAAGCTTAGCCTGAAGCAGCTGCTGGGCCAGGATCACTGGCTGCTTCCCAGGCTGTGCCCTAGCAGGAGGCAGAGGTGGGACTTGAACCCAGGCCTTCCTGTCTGGGAGGTGCGCATGGGAGGAACAATGGCTGCCCTCCTAAGAGCTTACAAGTATGGGTGAGCTGCCCTCCCCAGCCCTCTCCTGCCGTGTCTGCGGCACTGGCGATAGCATGTTGTGCCCAGCCATATATGCCAAGTCCTCCCTTGGAATTCACATCACCAGGGCCTTTGCCCTGGCCAGTCCCTGCCAGGCTCACTCCCTAAATTCCTTCAACTCTCTCTTTCCCAAGCCTGTCTTATCAAAGGACTCATCCTGATTCCCTGAACTAAACACAGCAGCATCACCAGGCCTGTCTTCCTGCTCCCAGGACAGTGGGCAGTGCTGTGTCCACTTTCCTCCCACTCCGGCGCAGGTCAGTGTCGCCAGCGGCTCTTTCTGTCTGATTCACTATGCACTGCTGTTGCTGTTGTGTGCCAAAAGATGCCCCCACTCCCTGCCTCCAGATCCCAGCTTGGCTTGCAGTTCCAGCTTCTTGCTGATGCATACCCTGGGGAGCAGCAGGTGTACTTGGGCTCCTGCTATCTTCAGGGGGAGACCTGGGTTAAGCTGCAGGCTCCAGGCTTGGTCGCTCCTAGCTGGGACTGTGTGTGGCATGTATCTGGGGAGTGAACCATGAGATGAAATGGGATAAGATGAAAGTAACGGAAACTAGGCAAAAAGCAAGGGAATGCACAGAAAGGAAAAGAGTGGGGGAAGCTTCCAGAGTGTAAGCACTGTGACTTGCTGGCTCCAGTTGATAGCAAGTGCACAAAGTCCTGATTTTTATGATTACGAACTTCCCTGTGTGTTGCAATCTGGCTTTTCTATCCGGAGGTTATCGTCTTACTAGGCGCGGGGTTGCTGCTGTTGGGGGTCCCGGGGTGTTGGGCCCCTGGCACCCCACTACTGAGGGCCACCCTTGGCGCCCACTCCTGGTGGACCCGGCCGAATGCACGGTTTTTCCGGGTTTGTGCAGCGTCCCCTGCTGGCCGCTGGGACCGCAGGTGCGCGTCGTGCCTTCCTCTTGCCCCACACCCCAGCTGACTTCTTAGTGGTTCTTTTCTCCAGACCCGCTATGTGAGTGGCAGATGATGATGACGACAAAGCCCACACAGCTGCCCTTCCCCCAGTGGCTGTGCAGTTGGGCAGAGGAAGGGAGTGGCTGTCTCAGGGTTACACAGCAAGGAGGTGGTAGAATTGGACTCAGGCATGGGACTCCCCTCGCCACGGTGGTGGGGCCTTGTGGACCCTCCAGTGGTAAAGGGCCTGAGGGAGGATGAGCATGGAGTAGGCGGGGCAAAGAGGGTGACCCCTGCAGCCTTGGACACAGCTGTGCCATCTGGCAGGTGAGACTGAAAAAGCCTGTAGGAATTGGAGAGGCACAGGACAGTGTTACGGGGTGCGAGCGAGATCACACCAGACATGTCTAAGGTTTATTAAGGAGTCTTTATTAACCAAGCTTGGTGATAATACAGCACGCTAGAAATACGCTAGAAATAGCAAATCACAAGTCCATATGGCAATCCAACCAAACATAACCCCAAGAGGAACAAATGGTCATTACCCTTAAGTCCATCCATTAAGCTGAAGACCTATGTCCCAGCTTCCCCAACAATATAAGTTATCCTAAGAGACATGCAACGAATAACCTGGACACACAAAGCTGCAGACATTCACCTTTCCCTGGCTTCTCTGCCCACATTCCATCACTGCTAGGCCTCACCTCTCCTGGAACTCCTGACAGCACACAAACCAGAAATAACATTGCTATATCCATTGTCCCATCTAAGCAGTACACAGGGACCATGCTCAGGGGATTACCTGTCCTGGGTCAGCCAAGAGTCGAGGTGCCAGAGCAATGGAAGCACCTGACCAGAAAGAGAGCAAGCCCCTGCTTCATGAGCCTTTTAAAGGGGCTTGTGAGGGGAGTGGTTTGCAATACCGTCCCCTCTCAGAAGATAGCTGAGTCACAGGTGGGCAAATGGGGGGTGGCTGAGGATGGAATTAACATTCCATTGCTGTTAGGCCCCACCTTCAGGACAGAGGGTAGGGGACACAGCCACATTCCATTTGCCCACTGTCAATGGGTGCTGGCTATCACTGGCTGCACCCCATAACATTCCCCACTTCTAACACCTGAGTCAAATCATTGTCAGTCATGAGTAACAGACAGAACCGGACACTCCTCTGCTGGAGAAGGGCCGACACCAGGTTTGGGGTTGTGTGCTAGGAGCTCGCCACAACCATCTGAGGCCTCCTGACAGCGGGTAAGGCTGCTGGCGCTGTTGCCTCATTTCTTACTAAGATATAGAAGGCAGAGAAAGAGCGATCTTCCATCCACTGGTTCACTCCAAAATGCCCACAGTAGGTAGGGCTAGGCCAGGCCCAGGCCGGGAGTCTGGGTGGCAGGTTCCCAAATACGTTAGCCATCACTTGTGGCTTCCCATGGTGTGTACTGGCAGGAAACTAGAGCAAACGTAAGGTAGTGGGGTGGGGAAGGGACTGGTGGTGCTGTGGCATAGCTGGTTAAGTTACTATTCACTCCCATATAGGTGCTGGTTCATATCCTGGCTGTTCCACTTTGGATCCACCTCCTTACTAATATGCTTGGGGAAAAGCCCTGCTCTGTGTGTGGGAGACCTGGATGGAGTCCCAGGTTGGAGCAGGCCTAGCCATTGCAGCCACTTACAGCAGGTAGAAGGTCTATATTTTTTTCCTTTTCTGTCACTCTGCTGTTCAAGTAAAACTTAAGTATTTTTTTTTTAAAGTTGTAAACAGAAAGTTACAGAGAGAGAGAGAGAAAGAAAGCTTCCATCATCTAGTTCACTACCCAAATGGCCGGAGCTCAGCTAGTTCAAAGCTAGGAGTATCTTCTGCGTCTCCCATATGGGTGCAGGGCCGTCCTCCACTGCTTTCCCAGGCTACAAGCAGGGAGCTAGATGGGAAGTGGGGCTATCGGGATTAGAACTGGCATCCATATGGGATCCTGGTACATTCAAGGTGAGGACTTTCACCACTAGGCTACCAAGCTGGGCCCATACTTTTTTTTTAATTTATGGAGAAACTGAATTAAAAGTTACATTTGTTAGATTAATTTTTGAAAAAGCAGAAATAAGACTCGAATGCAAGCCCTCCAGGTACCAGGTACAAGGATCCCAGTTCTGTGCCAAACATTTGCACTGAGGCTGTTGCTTCGGGGCAGGTTGAGAGAAGAGCTGAGGCTGTACTTGCATTTTTCAAAACTTTCCAAATGGTTATCACTAGCCCAGGTTTCGAACTTGCTCTGGGTGCCTCTGAGCTTTCTGTCCTGTAGGGACTGGAAGGCATTCCACCTCCGTGGCAGGGGGCCTTGTAGGCTGTGTGTGTGTGTGTGTGTGTGTGTGTGTGTGTGTGTGTGTGTGTGTGTGAGAGCGCGCTCAGGTGTGAGGCCACTTTTGCACAGGATAGTGTCAGGAAAAGCCACCTGCTTGAGTCAGGAGAAGTGAAGTGAAGCCACTTGGCTGGCCATGGCACAGGCCTTTGGGGCAAAAAGGTTCTCAGGGGACTTCATTTAGATGCCCCAGGGAGCAAGGACGCTATGGCTCCATAGCTGAGCTGGGGCCAGCTCCTGCTTACTGCCCAGGAACAAGACCTCCACGGTGCTACGCGTGCCCCAGCTGCCGTGCAGGTCGCTGCTATGCCGCCTGGCTCATGGCGGCTTTCCTGAAGGCTCATGGGAAGCTTTGCTTGGGCTCCCGCCCCAAGGGGTCAGCATGCCTTGCCTTGGTCCCCCACGAGCTCCATGGCCCTATCCCAGCAACTCCACAGGACATTTTGGGGGACTTTTTTTTCTTGCTGATGATGCAAGTGATGTCAGCTGGAGTGAGATACCCAGACTGACTGCTAACATTGTTTCCTCAGGATAAGTGGAAAGAAGTGAGGGGAGAATGCCTGAGGCACACCTCAAGCCCCTCTCCCACCTGCTAAGATGGCACTGCCCTCTCACCCAGGTTAAGCATTTAAGTCATGTACTAGGGGGCCGGAGTTTTGACTCGGGGCCTCTCCTGAAGAGCCTGGTTCAAGTCCTGGCTCCTCCACTTCCCATCTTGCTCTTTGGGAGGCAGCTCACGGTGGCTTAAGGATTTGGATCCTGACACTATCTGGGAAGCCTGGCCCGAGTTCTTGGCTCCCAGTTTCAGGTTGGTCCAGCTCTGGTGGTTTCAGGCATCTGGGAAATGAGCCAGTAGGTAGAAGATCTCTCTATATTTTTCAAATAAAAACAGAAAATGACTATTAAAAATTTTTTAAATAGCAAATCATGTTTTAATGTGTGTTAAGAGTATTGACCAAAGTAAACTGTTCCTTTTAATTCACATTTCTTGAAAAAATTTCACGGAAAAGGCCCTGGTATGGTAACCTAGTGGTTAAAGCCCTCGCCTTGCACCTGCCGGGATCTCATACGAGTGCCAGTTTGTGTCCCGGTTGCTCTACTTCCCATCCAGCTCCCTGCTTGTGGCCTGGGAAAGCAGTCGAGGACGGCCCAAAGCGTTGGGACCCTGCACCTGCATGGGAGACCTGGAAGAAACTCCTGGTTTGGGGAGTGAGCTAGTCGATGGAAGATCTTTCTGTCTCGCCTCTGTAAAATCTGCCTTTCCAATGAAAATAAAGAAATCCTTTTAAAAAATCATGGAGGGATGGAATTTAAAGGTATATTAGATTATAAAAGAGTTTCACTTCCCTCTTTCCCCACCATCCCCGCAGTAAGCTTTGAATGAGGTTGAATATTTTTAAGTATTTATTTCAAAGAGTGACCACATCGAGCTAAACCTTCTTATCCTCAGAGGGAAGAGAAGTCCTTTTCCTTTCCCTTTCTTTCTTTTTTCTCTCTCTATCTCTCTTGTAAGACCTTGAGACAAGAAAACCTTAGGGTGTCCTAAAGGTGGGGTGGGGCTTGGGCTGGCTGATTCATCAGCCCTGGTGACTGAGCCAGTTACAGCTTTTTAAATGGAAGTCCCACACAAAATCCTCAAGGGTGTATTTTTACTTTGAAAGTGGGGTGTGTGGTAACACACACACAGCCCTCATGAGTGATGTAACTTTTCTTAGGCAAGCGGTGGCCCAGCCATCTGTGCGTCTGCAGGAGCCAGCCCGCGACCTGACTCATGGTGGGCACCCATCAGCACCCACAGGCTACTCTGACCCCGAAAGATAAACTCTTGTGAACCCCCGGAGCATCCATCTGTACCTCAAAAGCACAAGCAACATTTCTAACTGGGTTTCGCTGTTCTCCTGTACCCGGACATGTAGAATCTTTTAGAGTTATTTTTAGTTTGGGTCTGAAACAGCCTCCTTGGTGTTCAGGACAACCAGAGAGATTGCGAATTCTGACGTACAATTTCTGGAAAAGGCTAACACTTAGCGGGACTGTAAATACCGCACAGGGTACTTCTCAGGGGAGTTAAGTGGCAGGCACTGTCCCCCGCTCCAGGTAGGCTGGCTTGCACCACTCCCCCTCCACACCCCACCTACCCACCCCACCCCTGCGCCAAGCCCCTGTCACCTTTCCCAAGGGGCTTCTGAGGGCTCCACGTGGCTTTTTCTGATCTCTTGTTTTTCTCTACCTCCAAAGATGAGCTTCCACAATCAGGAAAGTTCTGTTGTTAAGGGGCATAGTAGACTAAGCCTCCACATGTGGTGCTGGCATTCCATACGGGCACCAGTTCAAGTCTCCACTGTTCCACTTCTGGTTCAACTTTCTATTTGTGGTCTGGGAAAGCAGCGGAAGATGGCTCAAGTTGTTGGGCCCTTACACCCATGTTGGAGACCTGGAGGAAGCTCCTGGCTTCAGATTGGCTCAGTTTTGTCTGCTGAGGCAATTTGGGGCTGAAATAACACAAAGAAATTTCTCTTCCTGTTCCCTCCCCCCTGTAACACTGCCTTTAAATAATAACAAATGTTTAAAAAGTTCTGTTCTTTAGTATTTTTAATGTTTGGCTATCTTTATATAATTTTTAAGAAGAGTTCTTATAATGTGGGCATATGGTATGGCAGTTAAGACCCTGCTAAGTATTGGAGTATCTGATTTGAGGCTGGGCTGCCATCTAAGGCTCAAATACTTCATCCTGTCCCTGCCGTCATGTGGGAGACCCACACTGAGTTCTGCCCTCCTGGCTTGGGCCTAATGAGCCAGTGGACGTGCTCTGTGTGTGTGTCTGCCCTTCAAATAAGATGCAAATAACTAATTAAAAAACGAGAAATAAAAACGTTAGGAGGAAGCAGGTGGAGTCTCACCGTGTGAGGTCCAGATGTCATGCAGTGCTGTGAGAAGATGACTTTCCCTGCAGAGTAAGGCCCAAGTGGAACTCACAGGTCGGAGACCTCAGGTCGGGGTCACAGTGGGATGGAGGAGCCGGCAGCCCGCGGGCGAGTGCAGAGGTCTCCAGGAGATAGGACTGCAGCAAACCCAAAGCAAGGTGGCACCCAGGCGACCCCCGCGCTTCCGGTCTTGGCCTTTAGGACACAGGGAGAGGGCAAGTTTGGCAACCATCCTAATTCAGGGCAAGATGAACGCCCACGGGGCCTCAGCGGGGAAGTTGTTCAAGGTTAAACCCAAGAGGCAGGAAGTGACCGGAGCGGCCGTCGGTGCGGGGTGTCACGAAGTCGGGGTGCCAGGCCACGTGACTGCCGGATTCCCCGCGCTCGGAGTCGGTCCAAATCCGGGTGGGGCGTGACGGAGGGGGCGGTGCCCGCCCCGCGCGGCTGAGCCTTTCTGCCAACCTCCGGCCCTCTGCAGCCATAGGGCAATCCTGCTGTCCTTCAAGGGCCCGCCTCCGCAGACCATCCAATAAGGGAAGGTGGGAGGGCCCTGTCTGCCGGAGCCCGGTCCTTCTTAAGGGGCCGCTCCCGGGCAGTGAGACCCGAGTGGCGAGACCCGAGGGGCGGTGGCGGCCGTCGCAGCACCCTGCGTGCTCCCGAAAATCACGGGACCGGCCGGCCGGCGGCGGCACCAGCGGGCGCGGGGAGGCCGAGAGTCCGAGGTGAGTTAGGAGACCGAGGAGGGGTGTGGGCACCGCCGCCTCCGCCCGGCCTCTCCCGCTCCTGGCCCTTCCCGACCAGGCGACACTGGCTCAGGCGATGGGGCGGAGAACTGAGTCCAAGTGAGGTGAGGTGAGGCGAGGGGGCGGGCCCGGGATGGGGGGCTGCGGTCACGGCCACCCTGGGCGTGCACGCGTGCCACGTGGATGCGCGGACCTGGGCAGCGGCACCGGCTGCCTTGGGCCCCTGGGAGCCCGGCACCCGCTCTTTGCAGAGCTGGGTTGGGGTTTGGGGGCTCAGGGACACCGTTCCGGCCGAGGTCGGGGATGGAGCGAGCTGCGGCCGGGAGAAGTGCCACGGCGGTGGCCACGGAACCTGCGGCTTGTGGAGGGGGTGAGGGAGTGGCGCGACGCCGGGTCCGGCTTCCTGCTGGCCTCCTGGGCAAAGGCCCCTGCACCCCGTCACCCGCAGCGGCTGTCCTCCCGCTCCCTGCGCGGGTGGGCTTCGTAGGACAGGGTGGGGCCTTCCAGGTGCTCAGGCTTCAGGGTACGTCAGAATTCACAAATGAAACCTAAACGCACACGGGGAACGCTCCTCTCGGTCACGCGAGAAAAGTTGGTTATAATCGGGTCGTTGTGTGGTTTCCTTTTTTGTCTGTTGTCCAAGGAGGCTGGCGAAGGTCCTAGGAAGCCTTTATGCTCTCCTGAAAAGGCCAATGTGAAAACTTTTGGAAATGACTTTGGCAGTGGGTCTGTGCCCTTTGGCCTTCTAATCCCGCCTTTGGGGAATCAATAGGATCAAATATAAACTGGAAGGAGATTACAGGGCAGCATGGGACCAAGTCTCCCCCGCCCCCAGTGATTGAGAAGCTGTAGGGAGTTAGGAGTGCTGGAATGATGTTGAGTATAAAATACTGTCACCTGGAGAGCCACGCGTTGTATGGGCCTGAACAGAATGATACCAAAAATAACTGAGCAGAAGGAGTGTATTTCACAAGATCATAGAATCTCATGAAGCTGGGATTGATCTAACATTTCGGAAAGTACTTGCAGGTGCTGGTGCTGTGGTTTTATGAGCAAAGCCACGTCCACAATGTGAGTATCCTAAGTGGATGCTAGTTCAAGGACCCCCCCACCCCCCACACTCCACTTTGATCCAGCTACCTACTAATGTGTCTGAGAAAGCAGCGGATCACAGCCTAAGTGGTTGGCCCTCTGCACCCTCGTGGAAGGCCCGGATAAAAGCTCCTGGCTCCTGGCTAATGCCTGGCCGTTGGAACCATCTGGGGAGTGAGCCTATGGATGAAAGATTTCTCTCTGCCTCTCTGTAACTCAAATAATTTTTTTTTTCTTTTAAGAAAATACACTGAAAAGTGGAAATAAAAGATGGGTCTATGTTGGTGCAAAGTTTCTTTATAAAACACTTTTAGGATTTTTTTTTTTCACTTAAAAGACATAGTTAGGGATAGTAATAGATCTTTCATTTACTGGTTTACTCCCCAAGTGGCTGCATGGCTGGGGTTGGGCCAAGCAGAAGCCAGGAGCTGGAACTCTATCCAGGTCTTCCATGTCAATAGTAGGGGCCATCTTCCACTGCTTTCCCAGGCATGTTAGCAGGGAGCTGCATTGCAAGTGGAGTAGCTGGGGCTTGAACTGTGTTCATAGGGGATGCCGGACTGACAGGTAGCAGCTTAACTCATTGTGCAACAACCCTGGCTCCTTTTATGAATTTCTAGAAGACCCCTTCATGTGTTGAGATTTCAGATGTTTTGGCACAGAAATGGGTGTATCTCCCGATCCCATTTTCTTTTTTTTTTATTTTTTTTCCGATCCCATTTTCAATGCACTGCCCTGATGTTCCCATCCCATCAGACAAGTATGGGTCTGTCCGCGCCAGGATAGCGAATACCACATCTCCCGAGTAATTGAGCCTCTGAAAATTCTGTCCTAGGCCAGTGTCTGAGGACATGTTGTGTGCCAGGTGGAGGGCTGGGCCCTGGCAGCCACATTCCTGGATTAACAGAGCTTATGGAGTACTGGGGAAGGCGGAGATTGAGACAAATACCGCCAGCTGGAGAGGGTGTGAATATGGGAGCTAGGTTCTGGTCAGAGCAAGAATTTGGAAAGGAGAGGAAAAGGTATGTGTGTGTGGAGGGTGGGGTTCCAGGAAGGCAGATCGGCTAAAAACCCGCTTTCCAAATGTTCTGGAATGTGATGGACAGGGGAGGTGGAAGGTGGTGTTAGTCTTGGAGCGTAGTCAGCTGTTTATAGCCGGCTGCCATCGAGGGCTGTTTCTGTCGATAACAGATCTTGTGTGCAGACCCCTTGGTCATGTGATCCCTGGCTCTGTGTGTACAAGTACCCAGTGTCAGCGCTGCACGCATTCTTAGTACCTATCCCCACAGAGTGACGGCCGACCCCAGCTGGCCTCAGATCATTCCTGATCTGTTGGCAGGAGAAAATGTTTCCCAAGTCAGCCTCTAGGCAATTGAGTTCAAATTTTTCTTAGACTTTCTTTTAATTCTCAGGTGTAAATAGTCTCATTTGGGCTGAAGGACTGCATTTGTGGGTCGAATCTCAGAATGTCAAGTTCCGTGTCCTACTGGATGTTAACCTCTGCGAGATACAGCATAGCCGCGCTGCAAAGGGGCAGGCGTTTGTACTCCAGATATGTCTTGTCCAGAAGTCCATCAAAATGGAAGCCCTTCTTGCAGGGACCACCCGCCCTAAGAGATGAAGTCCTGAGGGGTGGTTTGGCACTGCCAAAAGCCTGCAGACATATATCAACAGAGGAAGATTTCAACCTGCAGCTCAGCCCTGCGCAGGTCAATGAGGTGCTTCGTGCCGGCGAGCTGGTGTATCAGCCTCTTTCCCTCCCCGGTGGAGCCCCAAATCCGGTGCTGCGGTTTGAGAGCAACCAGCTGGCCGCCAATTCCCCCGTCGAGGACCGGCGGGGCGTGGCCTCCTGCTTGCAGACCAGTGGCCTGATGTTTGGCATCTTCGATGGACATGGGGGTCACGCATGTGCGCAAGCCGTGAGCGAGAGGCTCTTCTATTATGTGGCGGTGTCCCTGATGTCCCAGCAGACCCTGGAGCAGATGGAGGAGGCTGTGGAAAACATGAAGCCCCTGCTGCCCATCCTGCAGTGGCTCAAGCACCCAGGGCAGAGCATCTACGAGGATGTCACATCAGTGCATCTAGACCACCTGCGGGTCTATTGGCAGGAGCTGCTCGACCTGCACATGGGGATGGGCCTGAGCACAGAGGAGGCCTTGGTACACTCCTTCCAGAGACTAGATTCTGACATCTCGCTGGAAGTCCAGGCTCCCCTGGAAGACGAGATGGCCATGAACTTGTCGCTGCAGGTGGCCTTCTCTGGAGCAACGGCGTGCATGGCTCACATCGATGGGATACACCTGCATGTGGCAAACGCTGGCGACTGCCGGGCCGTCCTGGGTGTGCAGGAGGACAATGGCCTGTGGTCTTGTGTGCCCCTTAGCTGTGATCACAATGCCTGGAACCCGGCCGAGTTGTCCCGGCTGAAGAAGGAGCACCCGGCATCAGAAGACAGGACCATCGTCATGGAGGACAGGCTGCTGGGCGTCCTGATGCCCTGCAGAGCCTTCGGAGATGTTCAGTTCAAGTGGAGCCAGGAGCTGCAGCGCAGCGTCCTGGACAGGGGCTTTGACACGGAGGCCCTCAACATCTACCAGCTCAAGCCCCTCCACTATTACACTCCCCCTTACCTGACAGCCCGGCCCGAGGTCACCTACCACAAGCTGAGGCCCCAGGATAAGTTCCTGGTGCTGGCCTCTGATGGCCTTTGGGACATGTTGAGCAACGAGGATGTGGTGAGGCTCGTGGTGGGGCACCTGGCTGAGGTGGGTGGGCACAACAAGTCCGACCTGGCCCAGGGACGCACCAACCTGGGGCTCATGCAGAGCCTGCTGCTACAGAGGAAAGCCCGCGGGTTGCCCATCACCGACCACAATGCTGCCACACATCTGATCAGGCACGCTCTTGGGAGCAATGAGTACGGGGAGATGGAGGCCGAGCGGCTGAATGCCATGCTGACGCTGCCCGAGGACTTGGCAAGGCTGTACAGGGATGACATCACGGTCACCGTGGTGTACTTTAACTCTGATGCACTGGATGCGTATTACAAGGGTGGTTAAAGGGTCTTCTAGCCCACGGCCACGGTGAAAGAAAATGCTCTTCCAAACCTTTTCATGCATTCCTAAGCAAGCTTAGCCAAACCTTACTAGTATAAGGGTTGTCAGATTTAGCTTGCTGCCTGATTGACTAAGGTGAGGCAGAAGAACAGCCTCCATGAAAAACCACAGTAATCTCATGACCCCGCATGAGATTCTGGGTGCTGCCCCTCTGCGGAGGGCCAGGCTTGGAGAACTAATAATTGGCCTGGGCCTGTGGAGTTCTTTGATAGAGAGGTTGTTAAGCAGACTGTGCAGGCCTTGGCTGGTTCATTTAATTAAGGAGCTTCTGAGATCCAGCTGCAAAATTTACAAATATGATGATTTTTTTTTTTTTGTTCAGCCACACTTCTAGGCTACTGAGCTTCATTTATTTGTAAATTTTTTAGTACGAAAGCTTACGTTTACAATTCATACTGTAAGATAACTTGCCTGTGCACTATTTTAACCTTTGTTGGGATTGTGAAAATGTTTTTAAATAAACTGCATTCTAATTCCGTTAGTCTTCTTTTAGCTTGCAGGCAGGCCTGCTGGCAACATGGCTGGGCTAGGCCCCTGGCCTAGCTAGTGGTGCCCTCTACCAAACCCTCCCTTGAATCTTTGAGCCATAGGTAACTTGGGACTAGCCCTTCGCTCTAGTCCAGAAGCATCTAGCCTTTCTCATGGTGCCGCTCAATTGCCCTGTTAATTCCACCTGATGCAGACCTAGTGCTGCTTTGCTGAAAGGCCAGCCATTCTCCACTGCAGCAGCTGCTACTTAGATCCAGCCTGAATCCATTCTTTCACCTCTTCCCTCCGAAAAGTGGCAGGGAGCTTGACTGAATCTCTTCCATGTGAGAGTTGTGATAGATGGATATTTAAGACAGAACAGGTATAGCCAGTGGGTTGTGGACTTGAGAGCCTGAATCTGGAGAGGTGATCAGTGCAGGGCTTGAGAACAGATACATACTAGCCGAAGTCTGCTGTCTGCATCCCAGGAGGCAGTGGGGCGGAGTCTGTTTGAATAGTAAACCAGGTGGATCCGTTTGGGGACATGAATTTCATCTGTGGTGCTGAAACAACAGGAAATGTGTCCCTAAATGGAATGGAAACACAAATATAATCCCACAAGAGCGTTTTTATTTCCCTGCAGCCTATCAGGGAAACTTGTCCATTGCAGTTAAACTGCATTAGCCTTTTACCAGCTCAGGGCCACCCACTAAGAAAAGCAGAGTTCCCTGGGCTTGGCATCTTTGGGTTCTGTCAGGTCGTAGGCCAGGGCTGCGGTCCTGTGCATACAGGGCTGCATTTCTGTGTATCTCCCAGTGCTGTGGATCAGCTTTATCTAAGAATTGGCTTCTGAGTACTTAAGTTTGAGCCTTGTTCCATTTGTCTGGGAACCACTGTGGTCTCCTAGATCTTAACTAAGAATTGAAATGGGAGGCACTGCCGATCTCTCCGCTTGGGGCTTGCTGCTAGAATGGAGGACTCTACTTATCTGGTGTTTTGCTCTCTGCGCCAGCCACATCTAGGAGTGCCCGCAGAGCCTTCACTGGCATGTTGAGGGTCTGCATCCTCTGAAGGCGAAGTCATGCATGTGATGGGGCAGCTGAGAGGATGCAGACTTGGCACCTGTATCTCCAAGCAGATCGGCCTTTTCTCAGCCTGCCTGCTAGTGGGCATATTGAGGAGAGAGCCCAGCGTACCCCCCCCCCCGTCTGTTTCCCACTGTGAACTCTCTCAGCTCTTTCCATGCCCCAGGGAACATGGCCTCCTCGTTAACCCCCAGCGTGTGTCTCCTTCACTACGATTCTGCTATTGGGAGGCCTTTTATTTAGCATGTGGGCTCCTGCTTTAGGGATTCAAGAGAAGGTTGGTGTCACTTGTCACATCTTCCAAAGAGACTTCAATAAGAGGAACTAAGAGCTGAGACTGAATGTGAAAGCATGCTTTCGTGCTTACGGTTGCTTATTATGTTAAGGAAGAAATTTGGATAAGATTGGGGTCATGATTTTATATGTGCATAGGATAGCTCTGAGTGGGGATTGGACAAAATGCATAGAAAAGATGGTGTAAGTTCTGTATTCGAAAGAGGAGGTGTCCTATGACTTCAAAGCGAATTTATTGGAATATAAATTCGGAGGTATGTCAGTGCAGTATATCTGGCCTGCGTCTCTAGGATTAGACATACCAGAGAAAACTCAGTTTGGACACTAATGAGTTGGCATGAAGGCGGGGAAACCTATGGGAAAACTAAGGTGCTTGCGTGTGAGTTAAGCCATGAAGACGATCCTACATGTGCCCAGGATGAGTCTGCCTTGACTCACATTCATCAGCGCCTGGAGGACCCCTCTACATGTGTCTGACAGCTTTGGAAAAGACTTTAACTTCCCAGCTTTAACCAGAATATTCTGGAGAGCCATGCGAGTTTCATGTTACAAGTCCCTTTGTCTCTGACACCGTGAGTCAGGGGTAAGGGTGGAGGCACAGCTGGTGGTGCTGGTGCCAAGCCTGTGCGGCCTAATGGGAGAACAGGTTTGAACCAATGGCTGCTCGTGTCCTGAGGCCCCTCCTCCAGCACCTGTTGTCTAACTTGCCTCTTGGAAACTATTTCTTAACAAGCATTTTCTTAGAACAATTATTAACCATGTTCCTTAGAAATCGCTGTTATTGTATTTTAAGCTGTATGCTCATGACTGTCACTGATTTTTTTTTCAACAATTGGAGATATTTAAGTGGAGCATAAATAAAAGACAAAGTGAAATGTGGTTTCTTTCCATTGAAATCCCAGTTTCTTCCGTCATTGTTGGGGTTTTCACTAGATGAGGCCAGCCTTTGTTTTACCACCATGGAAAATCTCCGGCTGCTTGGGAGAAGGTTGTGCATGCATCGGGCAGCTGCTGACCACATAGGAAACCCTCATTGTATAATCGTGTGTGGGCACCTGGGACACTAGGAGAGGAAGTGAAGGCTTTTGTTGTGAGGGTCTCCACATACAGGGTAATGACCTGCTGGGAATATGTTTTTAGAATCAACTTGCCGAGCCAGCCTGTGTTCATTGTAGGGGCAGAGCCAGGCAGCTGTCCAAGATGGAGCTACACAGCTCCTCTCCCCGTCTCTGTCCCACCCCCATGTCTCTGCACCAGAAGGGTTGTAACTCAGTTATTAGGACAATTCAACAGGTTCTTTTTAAAGCCATCATGGAACAGATATTTTGTCTACAACATCTGGAGCTGGACCAGGCTGAAGCCTGGAGCCTGGAGCTCTCACCATGTTTGCCACATGGGTGGCAGGGACCCAAGTGTTAAGGCCATCACCTGCTGTTTCCCAGTGTGCACTCAAACTGGGAGCAGGGATGGGATTCAGACCCTGGGATGGGGGGCAGGGTTATCCCAGGAGGAGGTCCTAAATGCTATACCAAATTTCCACCCCCTAGTAGGTACTTCTTGCTGTGCAGATCCAAGGATGAACAAGTCTTCAGTGTGTACTGGCAGGGGGAGGAGCTGACAGGGAAAGGTAGAGAGGGAGATGGTGAGGGTGTGGCAGTCCCCGGTGTGACTGCGCTCTGTGCCTGAAACTGAATGTCACAGGTGGGGCAGTTATGAAGGCTTCCTGTACTCACAGGTCTAGGGGCCAAGACTGCCAAGGGTGAAGGGCCTCACCTGCTGAGCGTCTGCCCAATCTGGAGAGTGAGTCACAGTCCCGGGATGCAGAAACCCCACCACCTCGCTTCTTATAGGGCCTGCCTGGAGCTGCTGCTGACAGCCGCCAGTGGGGATTCAGCATGAGAGTAGTGGTGACTTCCAAGCTCCACCCAGCTTCTATATTCCCTTCTGAACCTCATAGAGCTGCAATCTAGGGGCTGAAAAATGCCCTGTGACACCATGGTAGGGCCTGGATTAAACAAAGTCAAAAGCATTGTTCCATCACCGGGCTTTCAGGAGGGGGTGACCATGCATGAAAAATATGTGTGCTTTTGGGCCAGGGTGAGGGAGATGGGAGGAGAGAGAAAAGTGCTGAAAGGAAGCTCAAACGCTGTTTTTTTTTTTTTGGTTACTGATGAGAGAATAAAATAGTTTAGTATTATTTGAAAGAGTTACAGAGCAAGGAAGAGAGAGGTCTTTCATCTGCTGTTTGGTTCCCCACATGGCTGCGTGGTCAAAGCTAGGGATTTCAGCCAGGTGTCCCACACAGATGCAGTGATCCAATTGCCCACCTGAATAGCCATGGGTCCAGTTTAGCAGGTCTGGAAAATGGACCCTGGGGCAGTAGCCTAGCGGACTCACCTTGCACGTGCCGGGACCCCATATGGGTGCTGGTTCATGTCCCAGCGGCCCTGCTTTCCATCCAGCTCCCTGCTTGTGGCCTAGGAAAGCAGTCGAGGACAGACCAAAGCCTTGGGACCCTGCACCCACATGGGAGACCTGGAGGAAGTTCCTGGCTCCTGGCTTTGGATTGGCGCTTCACCAGCTGTTGTGGTCACTTGGGGAGTGAAACATTGGATGCAAGATCTTCCTCTCTGTCTCTCCTCTACACATCTGCCTTTCCAATATAAATAAATAAATTTAAAAAGAAGAAGAGAGGGAGAGAAGGAGGAGGGAAGTAGAGAGTGATGGCACAGGAGTAAAAAACAAACAAATAAACAAAACAGCGAGGAGAGCGGCTGGAGCTGCTGGGACAGCCCTTCCACGGAGCAGCCATGCAGAGGGTGCTGCTGCCACCACCCAGCCTGCTCCTGTGGGACAGAGGGCTGTTACTTAGCCTTCATGGGGCTCTGGCACAGAGGCATGGAGCAGCTGGGTCGTTCCTGAGCTCTGCCTGCTGGCTCGGTCACTTGGCGAGGAGGACGGCATGTCCGAAACTGGAGCCAAGCCTTAGTAGCCACTGCGGTTTAAAGCGGTGTAGGATCTAGCGGCTGCCGCTAGATGGCACCAGCCAACCACACTGGCTCCTTTGGTCCCCGGAGAGGGAGGAAGACATTCCAGAGGGGAGGGCAACAAGGGCTTCAGCTAGGACAGCCACACTCGCGTACAGGAGCCTCACGGGATTCAAGATGCCTTTGGGGCTGGGGACAAGAGCAGAGGGTAAGCGAAGGACAATGTGGCACCTCGGGTCCAGGCTGAGCTCCAGCCGAGTAGTGGGCTACTGGCCGAGGGAAAGTGGCTGCCACCTTGACCAATGGCCTCACCTGGTGGGGCTGCTCTTCTCTCTGTGGTCTCACCTCTGGCCTCTCCCCAAGCCCTGGATTCCGGGACCTCACACCTTTATCCTTCCCTACCTCTGAGGACAGCTGCCCCTCCAGTCAGTTCCACATCATAGGAGGAGCGATCAGCTTGACCGTGGCCCTCCTCTGCTCTTTCTCCCTGAGGGTGAAGGCTCAGCCCACTCCTCCTTATCACACTGGCCATTCCAAAGTCAGTGAAAGAAGTTTATGTGTGAGGAGGGAAGGGTGAGGAAATAGAAAGGGGTCTTGGTTTTCACCCCCCAGTTAGAGCCCCAGACCTGGTGTATTTAAAGGATGGCCCCATTCTCCCACCCAGCGCAGGAGACGCTGCTCGGCTTCCCTGGAATCCGGGCTGACTTTGGAACTTATTTATAACCAGGAAGATACACCGTAGGGACACTGGGAGTGCTGATACTGAAGTGCTGGCCAGGGCCCTATAATCAACCACTCTGGTGGTTCCAATCCCTTTATACCATGCACTCTACTTTTCTGCATGTTTGAAAATTTTATTGATTACTTAAAATTTTAGTGGTGCTTTAAAGAAAAAAATCACCCAATATAACATAACATTTGCGACTGTAACTGGGTGGCTTTTCTGATTTCTTGCCTCAGCCAGAAGGGGCCTTGCAACTCCAACAGGTACTCTGCAGCCTCAAGCCGAGTACCCTGAGGTTAGGACTCTAATTGGTGCCCACATGGGATACCAGCGCTGTAGGTGGTGATTTAATCCCCTATGCCAGCCCCAGCTGTTTTTCGTTTTGTTTTGTTTTGTTTTTAACTTGGCATAATGCTCTGAGCATGGAAGGATTTGAAACTGGGGATTATCAAAGCAAATATGGATCATGGATTAGTCTGGGGGTGTCCAAGCATTAATCTGTGTGTATTCACAGGTTATTACACACAAAGAACCTCCAGTAACATCCTCCTATCCCTGCCTTCCAACTCTGTCCTCTCTTTCTCTTCCTTCTTTTCTCTCTCTCTTTTTAAAGATTTATTGGTTTTATTGGAAAGACAGATTTACAGAGAGAAGAGGTAGATTTTTCCATTCACTGGTTCACTCCCCACATGGCTGTAACAGCCAGAGCTGAACTGATCTGAAGCCAGGAACCAGAAGTTTCCTCCACTTGTCTTACATGCATGCAGGGTCCCAAGGTTTATGGCCTTCCTTGACTGCCTTTCCAGGCCACAAGCAGGGAGCTGGATGGGAAGTGGAGCAGCTGGGACATGAACTGGTGCCCATATGGGATCCTAGTGCTTGCAAGAGAAAGTATAGCCAATTGAATCATTACACTACCCTCTGCTCCCCCAGCCACTGTCAAGAAGTCACAAAAACATCTCCATCCTTTTGTGATATGCAAGGTCAAGTGGGTCCAACCCTGCTCACACCTAAACCATGCCTCCCACTGTGTCACCCTGAACTAACTGCTTCTTACTATTTGAGAAGCAGTGGTACCTGGTGGAATTGGAGGGAGCGGAAGGAGAGAGAGAAGAGATCCTCTATGTACTGGTTCACTTCCCACATGTCCATAGCAAGTAGATCTGGGCCAAGCCAAAGCCAAGAGTGTGGAACTCCATCCAGGTCTCCCACGTGGATGACCAGGGTCCGAGGGCTGATGTCTGCTACTTTCAGCTGGCTCAGAGTGGAGCAGCTGGGACTCAAACCAGCGCTCAGAGGGGATGCAGACTCACAGGTAGAGACTTAACCCAACACACCACAAGACCAGCCCCCACTCTGCTCCGTCAGGTTTGTGCACACACACTCTGCTCAGGTGCGGCGCTGACCATTTAATCTATATTAGCTCCTTGTTTTATCCTCACATATTCCCATGAGTGAGTATTGTGTATCCCCGGTGCAGTCGAAGTGACCAAGCCTGGAGTGGTAAGATGGGGTGGCGAGATTATGAAACTAGAAAACGCAAAGCTAAGTTTCAAACCCCCGCTGTCTGACTTCAGAGTTTCCTCTTGGCTGTCACACTGTTCTGTTAGCTGTTTATCCATTTGATAGAAAGCACATGTCCGACCTGCTTCCCAAGGTCTGGCAGCCACTTAGGAGGGAGTGAGTTGTTGGCCCACAGTGTGTTCTAGCAAAAGCTACAGGAGCACTTAGAAAGGATATGCTCGGGCAGCGGGGTGGTCCCTCTGCTGCGTGTTGGAGGTGTATATGGGTATAAGCTCAAGTGTGGCATGGGTCGGGGACAGAGACCCCTGAGTATAACCCTTGCTGGTGTCTTCTGTCAGTCTGGCCTTTGGGGTTGGGCGGGCAAGAATGGAGCAGGCCAGGAGTGCGCACAGGTCACAGCCTGCCCTGCCATCCTCAGCCTGTGTTCGGAGCCTCCCTCTCAACCTCCTTGCTGCCCTAGGCTCGGTTTCCAGAAGGGCCCAGAACTCCCCCAGGACCAGAGAGGCTGCCTTCCCACCCAGCACCTGTCAGAATTTATCTCAGACGGAGAGAGACCGAGAGAGTAAGAGAAAGAGAGAGAGTGAGCTCACATCAGGCCAGCCGCTCAGGGGATTTGAACAAAAATGGGCATAGCGCTGGTGTTTGTGAGGAAGGCAAACTGGACACGCTGACACGTTCTCCGACGTGCGGTGCACCCCTCCTGGTCGGCTTCAAAGTGGTTGTGAATAGCAAACGTGATGGTGGAAGATGTCCCGTTTATTTGACACGACACTGCCCGCGTGCTCAGTATCATAAACGGGGAGAGGCTGGAGCACACGGGCAGCATGCTCAACGTGACCCGGGCCTGACAGCCCTCTGCCCGCCTCACACGCGCTCCTCCACCGGCTCCCATTGGCCAGGGGCCCTGGGGTGGGTGGGGGAGGGAGTGAGTCCATCTATCTCGGGAAGGGAATGAGATCACCCACGGGCTGGCTGATTTAGAACTGGGTAACTTTTTCCATCCATATGGCTCTCAGAGACTTCTGCACTGGCTCATAAACCTTGGCGCCAGCCTGCAGGGAGGGGGGAGCCTCAGGGTGGAGATGGAGGCCCAGACTGCCTGCTTGTAGGCAGGTGCTGGGCTGAAATGGAGAGATGTGCTAAGGTGCCTTTGGGGGCCCACCAGCCCTGCTCCCAGCAGATCTGGGGGGAAGGAGGGGCCCTGTGGCTCCCTAGGAGCCTAGAAGAGCAGAAAGTATACTTGGTGGATGCAGGAATATCCCAGAGGACAGCCACCTGCTGAGGTCACCCCCCTCTCAATGCCTCTGACACCCTGGTATGATTTGGGATTCTGATCAGCCAGCCCAGCCCTTCCTCCAGAGGATACTCCCCTCTCTGGGCAAAACCCTGATGGAGGTGGCTGCCCGGGCAGGGATGGGGTAGGGTAGGGAGTGGGAGACATCTGGGCTGGGAAAGGGCTGGGAGAGGACTGGGGTCCCTTTTAGCAAATAACTGAATTCAGCTCAATCCCCTGAGTCCTACTCCTGAGTACCTGCCAGGTTCCCTCCAATCTGTGTCCCAGGCTCCAGGAAGCTTGGCAACAAGTTTCCATTGTCAGAGCTCTGCCCCAGTCCTGAGCCTCAGCCCACCCCAAGTCTGGGCTAGGTACCATCTGTCCCTCAAGTCCATGGCCGTCCTATCAGCTGCTCCATCCCATGTTCATCTGAGGTCAAGGGCCTGGCTCCAAGGGAAATGTCTAGAACATTCTTGATAAAGGGGGAAGGGTTGTGCTTCAGGAGAGGGGCCCATGGTGTGCTCAGCCCCACTCTGTGCCAGCACTTCAAGGGGCACCTAGGAGCCCCACATCCCTCGGACCCCAAATTAGACAGCTTGAGAACATGGAGCAGGAACTGGACAGAGCCAGAATGAACCAGGAGCTGGGCAGAACAGGAATGAGCCAGAATGTCTCCTCCTTAGCTTGGGCCCTTGGAAGCAGAGCCAAGAATGGAATTCTCCAGTGGCAAGGAGTGGCTCCTGGAAAATCCCCATTACCACTACAGAGTGTGCTGTTGGGCCTGGCTCTGGCCCTGCTACCTGGGGGGAAGGGGCTGTGCTGTGGTGCTGTTGGGAGCCTCGGCCAAGGGTCTTGCCCTTTCCCTGGACTCACAGACAGCTGACACGCACAATCACACTTTGAAAAATCAATATCTATCAGCTTCAGCAGATTTTTCCAGCCCAAGGAAACCACCACTCAGAGATGCCAAACTTCTCACCTAGGGTTGCCCAGCTGGAGCTGGAATCAGACCTCAGACGAAGAGTCGGCAGGCACGCGCTCTGGTCCCTAATCCTATTGAGACCTCCAGAAAGGGCAGTGTCCCCCGGCAGCTCAGCCCTACCTGACTGAGCCCTGGCCTGGCCCCATGCCAACTGAATCTGGGCAGTGATGAAGGACTGTCACCTGGAACCTATTTTTGTCCTTCAGGTCAGGAGGAAGCCTCATCTTGTGTAGTAAGCACAGGGCCCAGGGTAGAGCATGTGACCTGTGTGTCCTGCTGGCCTTGCTGCCCTGCTGGGAAGTAACTAGGCCAGGAGGGGAAGGTTTGGCTCAGCCCATCTCTTTCTCTGCTGCAGCCACTTCCCAGAACCAACCGCCAACACCTGTTCCCTCTTCTTTACAGACCACACCCCCATGCATGCACACATGTATGCAAGCACACAGACACACACTGCACACAGGAAGCCACGCAAGCACACAGACGCACACTGCACACAGGAAGCCACGCAAGCACACAGACACACACTGCACACAGGAAGCCACACAAGCACACAGACACACTGCACAAAGGAAGCCCAGAGCACCCTTCGTTGTCTCTATGATCCATTGCTGGATAGGCAGCTAAACACCCGGAAGATTCCTATTTCCAGCCAGCCTTAGACCAAGCCCACTTGCAGAAGGCTCTAGAATCCAGGTACAGCAGGTGTCCAGGAGGGGTTCCAGCATCTAGAACTTGACTTTAGAATCTGGAATCTTGGAGTCCTGGTGGGGCGGGGAGGGAGTTGGGGGAAGCAGTAGATGGTGGCGATTGAGGGGCTGATGGATGCAGTGGGCACAACCACATACATGATGAAAGATCAAGTACAATCTCAGGGGTCATGGTTATCCCAGAGACCATTGAACAGAAGGGGGTGATCAGCCCATAAATGCATAAAGGCCAGAAGATGGGGGTACTTGTTATTGCTGAAGTCAGTTGTGTGTGTTGGGGGGCAGGGTCAAAGAAGTGCCATGGGAGCTGGCACAATGGCTCAACCAACTAATCCTCCACCACCAAGCGCAGAGCACAGGTGTGCTATATGGGGGCTGGTTCATGTCCCGGCTATTCCACTTCCCATGCAGCTCCCTGCTTGTGCCCTGGGAAAGCAATCAAGGACAGCCCAAGGCCTTGGGACCCTGCACCCATGTGGGAGACCTGGAAGTGGCTCCTGGCCAGCTTTGGCTGTTGCAGCCACTTGGGGAGTGAATCAGTGGATGGAAGCTCTTTCTCTCGGTGTATCTGACTTTCTAATATAAATACATACAAACATACATACATACATACATACATTCATACATATATAACTCTTAAAAAAAGAAGTGGGACAGCCAGGGTTCAAACAGGTGTCCATATGGGCTGGTGGCACCTCAGGCAGAAGCTGAACCTGTAGTGCCCCAACACTGTGCTCTTCTGGGGTGGGTCAAAGCCTGTGGGGTGAGCTTTGGATGTGTCTGGATTTTGCCAGGGCAGCAGCTTTTCTGGAGATGAATGCATAAACTCCTGTGCTCTTCCTGTGGCTAGGGCTGGGCTTGAGAGGGCATGATTGGCCCCTCGGGGATGCCTTTGGGGAACCAGCCAGACCCATTGCTCTGACCCTGGCTCCCACTTGGCCCTACTGCTCTGGGCATTGGGGCTTGAAATAGCAGCTGCTTGAGAGCTGACAATCAAAGGACAGCTAAAAAAAGGCTCCTCTGTCTGGGCTCTGTCGCACGCGGCTCGAAGGGCCTATTCTCGGGGAGAGGGTGCCGACGTGCCAGTGGAAAATCCAGGGGGTGGGAGTCTCCAAGGTGGGACCCCACTTGCTTTTCTCTCCTGGTCCTGGTCCTGTACCCCCAAGTCTTGGGGTGCACATAGACACACACACATGTGCATGCACAAACATGCACATGCATACTCATAGGTGCACAATCTGCAGTCCTTTAGCCGTCTTTCTGCAACAGCCTGGAGAGGGACAAGGACTTGGCAGCTCTGAGATGGGAAGATGGGCAGCGGGCCGAGCAGTGGCCTGCTTGGGTCCCTGGGGATCATGGCCCAGTACTGAGCCCCGGAGGCAGCTTCTGCATGGCCAAAGGCAGCACCCTGTCCCCAGGGCCGTGGACAACAGAAATGGATCATGGTGGTGAGCTCTGCATTGAGTGTTCTTAGCAGATCAAGTGTGGAGTGTTCTTAGCAGCTAATCCCTTAGAGACCCATGGGGTCAGTTCTGATGGGGTCTTTCCAGCAGAAAGGCTGCGGAAACCCGGTTTGCCACACCATCTCTGTAACCACCTCACCCCCAGGCTGGCCCAGTGTGCCCAGAAGCTGGCAGCATCTGCCAAGTTTCCAGGGAATGTGTCAGATAAGGGCCTGGTGCACATGACTGCTTCCCAGCTGGCCACTATCTCTGACCCCACTGCCACCACCACTGCCACCAAGTGGAGAGAGGAGTGAGGGCCCAGGGGAAGGACTCACAGGGCACCAGCCACTTGGGACAGTGCAGCGATGGCTTCGGGGTGCAGCTCCAGCCCTCAACTGGGGAACAAAGCTCCAGATCTCTATCCCTAGTAGTCCCTGTGCTCCCCGGGGCCACGCCCCTCCCTTGGGCAGGCATCCCTTCAAGCCTGCTAAAGCTCCAAGTTTCCTCTCAGCACAGGGATACAGGATAGGGTGGGTAGGAGACCACATCTAGGGCCTGAGCCCGACTCCACAGAGGCATTGTGTAACCTGGAGCTGGACAGCGCCCTTCACAAGCAAAACGAGGTGGCCTGTGGGGGTCTTTCTCCTAGGGCTCGGGATCCTTATCTTCCCCAACTATGCCTGGGCTTGGGATGTTGACTGTAGCCCATGCAATGTGGATGAGGTCGGGCGCTGGTCCCACATTTAGGAGTCCCTGGGGCATGGTCACAGGATGTGTGTGGTGTGAGTTGGTGCAGGTCGGGGGAGGAGATGTGGTGGCTGCAGCCACTGTGTGACTCTCCTGTGGAGAGTGTGGGAGGGTGGCTGCGTCACTCTGAGGAGGGAAGAGGCTGTTGTCATGGAGCCCATGATGACTGTCACTGTGCCACCGGAAAGGAGGAAACCCAGGCCATTGGGACACCATGTTCCCAAGCTGTGGTGTCACCTGGGTGTCTCCCACCCGCACCTCAGGCAGTTGAGGACCTGTTGTTAACACCATGGCCCCCCTATCACTCCTATGGTGTGTGTCAGTGCCGGTCCTAACCCCAGGCCCCCAGCCTCCTGGCCTGCCCTCTCCCCAGCCCGCTCTTGTCCCCATGCTGTCCTCAGGTTACCCTCCTGGGAAGCCCTGCAGGAGGTTCCTGAACCCCCATAGCATCCACACACCAAAGGCGCCTCTGCAGTAGCTTGGAGGTGCTGAGAAAGGTGAGCAAGGGGGGCTGAGGAGGGCATACGCTCACAGCCCCACAGATGTGCCCACACGCCCCGTGGAGTGACAGGGCCACCGAGGGGTCTCCCAACACCAGTCCCTGCAATCCAGAAGCCCCGCCATGTCTCTGAGGCTCTCTCCTCAGGACCCTGACCTTCCACAGCAGCAGGACGCTCAGCGGTAAGACCACAGGATGAAATTCCACCTGAGGCCCCAGGTTGACTCCTGGGTGGGAGCAAGTAAGTGTGGGTGGGGAAGCGTATTTTGAACCCTCGACAGCTTTGTGCATTGGTTGGGAGAGGGCCACACTGACCTCCAGGCCCCTTGCTTTGAGAGCCCTAATCACTGGAGCTGGAAAAACGTTTAAAAATATCCTCCTGTTTACATTCTTTCCAAGCCCGCCTCTCAGCCTCCATGCCGGGGGCTCTTTGATCTGGCCCCGTGCCTTTGGGAAGGACCTGGGAAGGGAGAGCAGAAGCCCCCCAGTGAGGGCCCAGCCTTCCCCCACCCCTGCCTGCAGCTGCAGACAGAACCTGGACACCAAGGAGAAGACAGCAAGACCAGAGTGGGGGGTGAAGCAGGGACTCTCCCCAAAGTGCTCCCCACCACTGCCCCAGCCAAGGCCTGTGTAACTGTGGAGCTTTGACACCTGTGGTAAGTCCTCGGAGATCCACAGAGCAGGCCAAGCCACATCTAGCCAGCTCTTGTGTCATGCCTGGCTAGGGATTCTCTCATCTGCTCTTCCTGGCCACCCCATGAACCATTTTATCACAAAGTAAACTGAGGACAGGGTGTTTGGCCTAGCAGTTCAGACAGCCTATGACGGTCCCTTGGGACGTGCCCATGAAATGTCAGGGTGCCCAGGCGTGAGGTTTGGCTTTGCTCCTGATTCCAGAGTCCTGCTACTGTGGCCCCCGGGAGGTAGCAGCTGATGGCTTCGATACTTGAGTGTCCACCACACATGGCGGGGTTTGGATTGAGTTTTGGGCTCCTGGATTTGGCACAGCCCAGCCCTAGCTGTTATTACAGGCATGTGTAGAGTGAGGCTGCAGTTGGAAGAAACTTTCCTCCTCTTGCTAAATGTGTGTCTGCGTTTTCATTTTTAGAAATAAAACCAGGGCCAGTGCAATGGCTCAGTGGGCCGATTCTTCACCTACAAGCGCTGGCATTCCACGCATATGGTCTGTGTCCTGACTGCTCAGCTTGCCATCCAGCTCCCTGCTTGTGGCCTGGGAAAGCAGTCGAGGATGACTCAAAGCAGTAGAGGATGCACCCATGTGGGAGACCCCAAGGGGTTTCCTGGCTCCTGGCTTCGGATCAGCTCAGCTCCAGCCATTGTGGCCATTTGAGGATTGAACAGGGGATGGAAAGTCTTTCTCTCTGCCTCTCCTTCTCTCTGTAAATCTGCCTTTACAATAAAAAATAAATAAGCCTTTAAAAAAAAGTGAAAGGCAGATCTTGGGGGTCTCTCTACAGTGTCTCTCTAAGCAAGGAGTGGCCTAGGGGCTGGTGGGAGAAGCCCTCAGATGGGAGTTGGGCCCTTCATTTGCCCCAGTGTCCTGTCATCCACGCTTGCCTTCTCTGGTCCCTAGCACTTGCTCACCTATGCACCAGTCCACCATCCATCTGCCCATTCTCCCAGCCCTCTCCGGTTACCCATCCCCCCCAGAACACAGAGTCAAAGAGTAGGGCTGCTTCCGCCCTAGTGCTGCATCCCATGGGCCACAGGAACATGTGGAAATCCCTCCATCTCCTGGCAGTGCTTCTTCCCTCCTTGACAGTAAGCAGCAGACCTGGCTGAGCCCTAAGGCCCTTCGGTGGATGTCGTGGGAGCAGGGACCAGCGGAAGGCAGAGACCTGATAGGGACCTCGGCCAGACTGTTGCATCCTGTACCCTGGTTCTTAACACTCCCTCCTGCAGCCCTCAGCCTCCCTGACCTTTCCTGTTCTCCCTGGCTCTGCATGTGGCTGAGAAGATGGGACAAGATGCTTCCTACAAGCAGCTTTGTGTCCTGAGGACCAATGTGTGGTATAGATGAGGCAGAGGGTCCTGGGTCCAGGCTGGGCAGCTCTTCTGGGGCCCAGACTTATGGGCAGAGCTCCAGGTAGGGATTCCTGGGCCAGCCTCAGATCTCATCCCCCGAGTCTCCCCAGCGACGCTTGCCCTGTCTCCCTTGGCTGGGCTTGGCCCCCTTCCCACGGAATCTGCCAGCAGTGGAGAGATTATCTCCTAAAAATAGGGCCTGGGCCCCACAGAGGCTGTTTTTCTCCCTTCCCCGTGATTTCCCATCAGCAGGCAAGGGGGCCCAGGATAGCAAGTCCCATCCCAGCTCACCCAGAGACTTCTGGGAAGGGAGTCTAGTGTGGGGAGGGTCAGCACGAGTTTGGGGGGAGCCAGGGATCAGGGATTATTATAGGTGAGTGTGCAGGGACATTCAGGGCTCAGTGAGCTGCTAGGGCGAGTAGAGGGTCCCTGTGCCCTTCCAGTCGCTATAATACAGTGACCCTCCCTCCCCAACTTTGTGCAGATGTCCCCACTGGCATGGTCATTAGCAAGCAAGGCAGCCAGACATGCCTCGGAGCTTGCACTGGGGCACCCTGGCCTCCTGCCTAAGCCCCTCCTTAGCCCAATGGGCCTCTGGCCACCCCACCTGTAAGTGACTCACACACAGGGGTGCGACTGCTTACGCATGCTTAGAGAGCTGGACTCACAAGTTTATGCAAAGATGATGTCCAGTAAAGTCCAGAAAGACAACCCTCCTTGGGGCCGGCATAATGGCTCAATCAGCTAATTCTCTACCTGCAAATGCTGGTATCCCGTATGGATGTTGGTTCATGTCCTGGATGCTTCACGTCCCATATAGCTCCCTGCTTGTGGCCCGGGAAAGCAGTGGAAGACAGCCCAGAGCCTTGGGACCCCACACCCGCATGGAAAACCTGGAAGAGGCTCTTGACTTTTGGCTTTAGATCAGCTCAGCTCTGGCTGTTGCAGCTGTGTGGGGAGTGAACCAGCACATCGAAGATCTCTCTTGTACTCTGGCTTGACCATCACCTGCAGGGTTAACCTGTCTCTGGTCACATTCTCTAGGCTCTGGCTCTGGATGGCCAATAAAATGACTCACCTTGCCATGATCCCAAGGTCTCATCAGCAGCCTGCCAAAGGCACCAGTGCCCTTCCCCACGGAGGGTGTCAGTCTCCTTCTGCTTACCCACAGGGCACTCCACAGTAGGAGGTGGGAAAGGCCTGGAGGTGCAAGTGTTTGCACACCCACACAAGCACACAGCCCACAGGACAGGGATACAGAAGTCCTCAGGGGCCCAGCCCAGCCCCCCAAGGCTTTATTAGTGGGCAAACATGCCACTGTCTGCAGTGCTTGCCCATGCACCCCGTATAGTCCATGTTCAGGTGACAGTGCCACCACCAGGGCACAGGGAGGATCTCAGGTGTCAGAGAGGGAGCCAGGAGCCAAGCTTCAGACTGCTGCCTTCAGGGGCACACTGTCTGCCGGCTGGTCCAGGTCCTTCTTCCTTGCCAGTGCCATGTGGGTGAAGATGAGGATGAGGAAGAAGCCTGGGGTGGTGGGGTGGGATGGACCAGAAAGGAAGAATCAGGCTGCAGAAGTTGCTGGAGGGACTCCCTGTTATTGACATGGGTTGAATAAAGAGACGGCATTTCCTGGATAGCACTCCAAGCCCGGGTTGGGGACAGCAGCCCTGTCTGCTTGGCCTGCTGAGTTCTCACTCCTCTGAAGCTCTCCAGCATCAAAGGCCTCTCTATTAGAGGGGGACAGTTTGGTGGCAGTCACCTGGAAACAACTGAGCAGTTCCTCTTGACCTCTGAGAGAAAGACCCATTGTAGATTGTGCTAGAATCCAAGCAAAGAAATCCAGCCAGGGGGTGAAAGCAGTCAGAGGACTGGACAGAGTGGACAGGAGGGGGTGGAGAAGTTGGGCTAGAAAGACCTAGGTTCTGTCCAATTGTGGTTGGGGACACTCGAACAAGTCACTGAACTGCTCTGAGCCTTGTGACCTTGGGATCGACCTCACAGCCCGTGGGGAGGAGTTGGGATAATTTGTGTCCAGTGCCTGGCACAGAACCTGGAATGGCCAGCAAAGGAGTGGACAACAGCACAGACTGCATCTCTAACAGCGATGATGAACATGCCAGCAGGGGCAACGGTAGAATGACCAGGAGAGATAGGACACTTTTTTCCCATACTTGGGGCACCTCAGGGACTGGCGACTCCACTCTGTGGCCCCAACCACCCCTTACCCTCGCCCAGGCAGGAGCCCAGCATCAGTTACCTATGGCAGCCAGGGTGCCCACGAGGATGCCCACGGCCGACACCTTGGTGGGCATGCCCTTCATGCGGCCCACCTTGCGCATGCACTGCCCCTCCGTGTTGCAGCGACATACTACCACTGTGGAGGGGGAGAGTAGAGCACAAATGACGGGCAAGGGCACCCTGGCTGCAGACACACGTGGTGTGTGTGCATCTGCATAGTCACACATGTTCTATACATGTGCCTGGTAGGGCTGTCTGGGTGAGCCTCCATGTACGTACGTCCCCAGCCCCTCCCCATATGTCCCAGGGACAGCCCCCAGGAGCTGCAGGCTACCCACCTGGTACAGAGAACTGCCACACCTGGGTATCATGGCTGACAACGACAGGGACCATGTGCTCACCTGGCTCCACCCAGTGCAGGGCCAGGGTGAGAAAGGCGTGGGAACCTGAGGGGATGGCAGGCAATGACCAGAAAGAGTTGCCAGCCTGGATAGGCTCTCAGGGTGGGGGTGGGAGGCGCTGTGCATCTTGCCTCCCAGCCCCCACACTTCCTCCTCCCTTTCCCCACTGCACACCGTTGAGGGGTCGGAGTCGCCAGTCACGCTGCACCGTAGGATTGGGACCAAGGGCAAAGCTGTAGAGACTGTGCCCAGAAGCCACGTTGGGGTCCTCTCCAGGGCCGCTGACGAGCACGCCCTGGTCCTGGCGGGGCGTGCAGAGGTGCCGGGTGAGCATGGGGCTCAGTGGCATGGCCCGGGCCGGAGGGGCATTCAGGAAGTGGATCACCAGAGCAGCAGAAGCCCTCAACCTTGGTTCCTCTGCGGGTCAGGGTGGGGACAGGGTGAGCACCACCTTGCTGGCCCCCCACTGCCCTTTCCACCCACCTTCCATCCCATTGTCACCCTGTGCCAGCCTCTACGCTTCACTACCTGAACAGCTGCCAGGCCATCTGTACCTTCTGGGACACCAAACCTGCCCCTCCCTCTTCCCCCACTCCTATCATGCCACTTGAGGGCTAAGGGAGAGAGCTGGGAGGGTGGCCAAAGAAAGGAGGCAGAGGCCAAGCCTGCCCAGCTGGGGTTAAGTCCTAGTCCTTTGTTCCTGCCTGGGGTGTGGTAGTCCCAGGCAGTGCCACAGTCCCAAGGAGGAAGCTCTGTTCTGCTCCCAAGTCTGAGCGTCACACTCCCTGCCTGAAGGCCCCACATTTCCCTGGGCCCACCTGCATCCTGGGCCACCACCAGCACTGTGTAGGAGCCCCCAGGCTGGGCGCCCTGCAGTGAGCGGGCTGTGTGCACCTGCCCAGAGACTTTCTGGATACAGAGCCAGCCCTCTGAGTCATTGACCAGGGAGAACCTGAGGAGAGAAGGGGTGTATGTGGGGGGAGGCAAGGAGGCACCAGTACCACGCATGCATGTCAGAAACCCCCAGAGCAGGCCTCAATGTCTCTGTGACTCAGAAAAGCAGTAGAGCCCAAGGTGCCTAGTCCCCCACCTCCAGCTGTAGGACTTGGTGCAACCCTCAGAGCTGGGCATCTGGTGCTCCCTCCAGCTGGGGAGGCAAAAGCTGAGTTCTCTTGGGATCTAAATTTCCCCCTCCAAGCCCTGTCTGGTCCATGCAGTCCTGACAGCCCCCAGGAGTCCCCACCTTAGTATCGGGCCGTAGCTTACAAACTGTTCCAGGCTACAGGAAATGAGGGTTATCCCTGGGCAGCCTGGCAGAGTTGATCCAGGTAAGAGACTGGGTTTTTGGCTCACCTGAGGGCCTTGCTCCAGGCCTCTACGGGCTGGATGGTGAGCAGGAAGGAGCCGGCTGGGGTGTTGACTGGGACATTGGCCTCATAGCTCTCCTGTTCCAACCTGGGCGGTGGCGCTGCCTTCTGCACCAGCACAGTCACGGTGGCCGTGGATGCAGGAGCTGGGCTCGGGCCCACCAGCTCCATCACGTTCCTCACCACCACCACCACTGTGTGGCTTGGAGCGGCCTCATAGCTGAGGTTCTGCAACGGGTGAGGCCAGGGTCACTATGTGGGCTGGGAGTGTGTGTGTGTGTGTGTGTGCACAAGTGTTCCTTTCCCACCCACCTAGTCCCTGACCTTGCGGAGGAGGAGTTGGACATGGTCTGAATCTGGCTCCCAATCCAGACCAAAGGTCCCATCTGCATCCCCTGCCTCAATGGCGAAGTCCATGCGACGGAAGTCAGGCTCAAGATCAGCATCAGTGGCTGTGAGTGTGGCCACCAGAGTCCCGGGCTCCGTGTCCTCAGGGAGGTTTACAGGCCCAATCTGAAGAGATGGGGAAGGTAGAGGACATGCTCCCAACCCCTGGCACCCACCCTGAGGAGGTCACCCCGCCGCCTCAGCTCACCTGGGAAGTGGTGAACTCAGGAGCGTGGTTGTTGACATCTGTGACCTTCACCTCCACCTCACACGTGCTGTTGAGGCCTGAGACAGGAGGGGCCATGTAGATGAGCTTCAGGTTGGAGCAGAGGAGCAGTGGCTGTAGGCAGGGGATAGGGTAGAGGGCCGGGGTACTCACCCTCCTCTGCTCCGGCCAGGTCAATGGCCAGCACCTGCAGAAGGAGGTTCTGGCCAGCCTGGAGTGGGACATCTCCCAGGCTCAGGCTGCCTGAAGCAGGGTCCAGCTGGAAGGCTCTGCCCCTGGCTCCCTCCTCCGGCTCAGGGCTCAGCAGCTGATACACAATGTGGGAATTGGGGGAGCCAGGGGCATCCGCGTCCTCCGCTGACAGCGTGGTCACTACAGTGCCTGCAAGGGGGCACCCACCCTGTGGGCCCGCTGCCCAGTCCAGTGGCCCCGTCCACTGTTGGGCTGCATGGAACTGAAGCTCATGCGTGTTTATCTGGGGAAAGGACATTGACCTGAGGGTCTGGGCTATCTCCTATTCATGCCAGAGGGGTGGACCCCATACTTCTCCACCCCTGCCAGGACCAGGGCCCACCTGGGGGACTGAGCTCAGAGATGCTGATTGGCGGGCCTGGCAGGGGGCAGACAGGTGCGTTATCATTCTCATCCATCACCACCACCTGTAGCTCCAGGGGCTCCGTGTAGTCCTCCCCGTGGGAATTCTGAGCCTGCACCTGGAGCACGTACTGCCGTAGACAGTGGGGAGGGGACGGGGCTTCAGGTCAAGGCCACGGGCAGCTCCAGCCCGGCCCGGCCCAGGAAGGAGCTATTCCTGGTGGCCAGCTTCAATTCTCTTCTAGGCTGACCCCACTGCCTCTGAACCTTCAGGGACTGTGGCACCCCCGAAAGCCAAGCAGGTAGCGACCTAGCATGCCCCACCTGCTGCCTACCTTCCCTCTCAACTCACCTCTGCCTGGACTTCTCGGTCCAACTCGCTGGTCACATAGAGCTTCCCTTCCATGTCCACATCAAAGGGCCCTGGGGGATGGCTCTCCAAGTGGTAGCTCACAGCATCCCCACTCCAGTGGACCTATGAGGGCACAGAAGGAGGGCAGACGAATGAGAGTGCCCCAGACTGAGGACCATGAGCAACCCCCATCATCATTCCCTGTGACCCAGCAGTTCCTGGGTGAGGAGTCTGTGGCCTTGCTACCGTGGGACCCCAGGTGAGGTGCTGTCCTCCCTTAGCCTGCAGTCCATGGGGGGCTCTTCTGTTAGGGGCACTTGTTGGCAAGACCACAGGGGCCTTGCTCTGGCACACGTGTGGACTCTGCCCCAAATGCCTGAATCATCACCAGGTGATTTTATTTCCTGCCCTCTCTGCCTGGGCCTGACCCCAGGGCATTCCCAGAAGAGTCTGAGACATTCCTGACTTAGGTGACAATCCCCAGGCAGCTGCTCATCTTGGAGGAAGAATTGGGCAAGCTTGGCAGGCATCAGAGCTGAGTGTCACATCCACCAGAGGATGGTAGTTGAGAAACCAGAGGATTGGTCCCAGAGCCTTAACCATCCTGCTCATGGTGGGGGAGTGATGGGTCGAGTGGAGGGAGGAGCAGGGCTCAGGTTGGGTTACAGACCTACACCCCAAACAGGCCCGCTGCAGTATCCAGTCACTCACTTACCTGGGCCAGATGGTGTGGGTATGGGACTTTGAGGTTCTCGGCCAGGTGGACCGGCTCTAGGGGCGTCCAGGTGTTCTCCACCACAGAGATCTTTACTGTGGCAGTGGCCTGGTGGCCTGAGGCCTGGTCACCCATGTCTTTGACCTGTACCAAGAGCTGGTAGGAGCCCTCCAGGGCATGGTCTAGGCCAGCGCTCCCTAGAGGAGGGAGAGTGGTTAGCTGGGCAGAAGGCCAAGCGCAATGGCCAGCCTGTGTTTTCAACAAAGTCTCTTGTACCATGTACCACGTACCATGAAAGGAGGAAGGGCTGGAGGGATGGGAAGAGGGAGAGGTGGGAAGGTGGCAGGTTGCTGATTGGATGGATGGGGCAGGTTTGGATATATGGATGGGGGAGTGCTGGGGGAGTGTCAGAGGTGCTGCCTGGAAAGTGGCAGGGGTGAGGGCAGATGTGTGATAGGCAGGCTGACTGATACATGATCTGCTCTTCTCCCCATCTCAACCCCTACCTGGTCTGAGCTCGCCCATCTGGGTCTCTCCTGAGCTCTCCCAGTGACAGCCCAGGCTAACCACCCCACTTCTCCTGCGGTTGTTGCCATGGGGTCACCAGTGTGTGGAGCTGAGGTACTGCCTTCGTCCTCCACCCCCAACTCTCCCCTGGGTGCGCCCTGTCTGTCCCACAGGCTCCTCCCATTTACCCCCAGCCTTCTCTGTCTGTTCAGGTGCCCCCTCTCCGGGCTTTCCGGGTCCCCCTGCACCACCTCCAGTGCACCCAGTTCAGGGCTCACCCTCCCAGCGCAGGGCCAGAGCCCCCAGGCGAGGGTCCAACTGGAACACATCTGAAGAAGGCTGGGCCGGGGTCTGGCTCAGGATGTGGAATCTGAGATCCGAGTTGGCCGTGCCTGGCTCGTCTCCGTCTGAAGCCTCGAGGAAGAGGAAGGGAACACCTGGTTTGTGGGAAGAAGGGAGACCATGAGGGCTGGAGGTGAGGGTAGAGTCTTCAGGCCTCTCCTCTGTCTCTCCCTTGCAAGTCTTTTGTAGGCTGTCAGATCTAGCTTGGTGCTAAGCATCTCTCTGGAGGTGAGCCATAGCTTTTCACCCCACTTTACTGCTGAGCAAACTGAGACCAAGAGTAGATGGGGCCACATGGCACAGAAATCAGAGGAAACAGCCAGGACCCCCACTGCCCCATCACCATGCCAACTGACTCTTGGCTGTCTGTCATCCCTTCAGCTCCTCCCGGTCCTCCCTCAGCTTCCCTGGCCACTTACCAGGCCTGGTGCCCTGGCTCAACTGAGCTGCATAGCTGGCCTGGGAGAACCGGGGCACCTGGTCATTCTCATCCTTCACACGCACTGTCACAGGCTGTGGACCCCACAGGACACGCCTATCCTCAGCCTCCAGGGTCACCTGGTGGAGCAGGGCAGTCAGTGCCCAGCCCTGCTTTCCCTATGGCTCCCAGTGCCCAGACCCATCCCTACCTGCAGTCGGTACTCTGCCTGCTCCTCTCGGTCCAGGACCCTGGTCACCAGCAGGAAACCAGACTCGGCCTCCACCGCAAAGGGGCTTTCAGCTGCCACACCCAGATCAGCTGCCAGCATGATCTGCCCTCCAACTTCCATGTGAGGCAGTGGCAACTGGGGGTAGAGGATCAGAGGGAAGGCAGAAGATCCTGGGCCTGGGTTGGGAGGCCTCCTGAACCCGTTGCCCCCTGCCCCATGGTAGGTTTGGAGAGACTGAGTGTCAGGGAGATTTCATAGCCATTAAGCAGCAGGCTTGCACCTGCTACTCTGGCTGCTCCTTCTGGTTCTTTCAAAAGCCAGGAACATTGCCATCAAGAGACTTCCCGCTCACCCAGTAAAGCCTTGGGCTTAACTCCTGCCAGTCACACACACTTTGAGAGACACTCCGCACCAAGCAGGATCGGCCAGCTAGCCAGAGCCAGAAGGGGCAAAGGGTATAGGAGGCAGGGGACAAGGTGCTCACCTTGGCCAGATACAAAGGCAGATTGCCTCCGTAGTTCTCTGGGACTTCCAAATGTAGCTCAGCGGGCGGGACCTCCGGGGCAGCCTGTGCAGGGTCAGCAGGGTTTTTCTTCCTGCCTGACCTCCCTGGGCCTAGTCCCATACTTGAGCCTTTGACCCTCTGAGACCACAGCAGGGGCCACAGCCCATGCTTCCCACATTGCTCCAGTGGTCAGTGTGATTTCCTGGAAGGTAAGGTGTCGGGGGGCAAGGGGCCCTTCTTCCTGTCCCCCTCCCCTCCAAGGCCAGGACCTGAAGGAAGGAGACAGAGCCCAGCTCACCTGGGGGACAGAGAGGCAAAGCAGCCACAACCAGGCCAGGACCATGGTCGGGACAGTCCTGAAAGACAGGGCAGTCAGGTT
Source organism: Ochotona curzoniae (assembly GCF_017591425.1). NCBI lineage: Eukaryota > Metazoa > Chordata > Mammalia > Lagomorpha > Ochotonidae > Ochotona > Ochotona curzoniae. The sequence goes on along the minus strand of NW_024466999.1, from coordinate 843,511 downwards.
CCAGTCCAGGGTAGAAGAGGTGGGGGTTCCGTCCTATTGGCACAGCCAGAGGGGGCCTCACTGTGGACTGGCGCCAGGTCCTAGGGCTTGCTCGCAGTCTCTACAGCCCCAGGCCCAGCCTCTCTGTGCCTCAGCCCTCCCCCCACAAGGTTTCTTACAGCCACCAGCTTGATACCCCCAGAGGCTACTTCCCAGCAGCCCCAGCTCAACCTGTAACTTCCAGTTACAGGCAAGTCCCGAAGGGCGGGCAAAGCCTGGCCAAGGTCATGGAGGACTTCAGTACAGGAGAGGTCCTCTGGCTGCAGCAGGCTTGTGGCTTGGGGTCTCTGGGGCGGTGCCACCTCCCCCTGCCACCCCTTAGACATGGAGTTACACCCCAGCAGGTGGAGAGTACTCAGAGAAGGATCCCCAGGAATTCTTCCCAGACCACAGGAATCCAGGGCTGTGTCTCTTTCTCCCTTGCCCCATCCCATCCCTGAACTCAGCCCTCCCCACCATCCCTGTCTCCACTGTCAGCCCCTCACCCACGAGTGCCAATGGCTGGCTTCTTCAGTCCAACTGCCAGGAGAGAGGGCTCCTTCTCCAGGGAGCTTGGGCCAGGCCAGGCCAGGCCAGGTGGGGTTTGCCTAGGCGGACACTTGAGCAGGTAGGCGGTCTGGCCACACTAGCTCATGGGTGGAAAAATGCCACTGGGCCCACGGCAGCAGGCCAGGCTCCACCTCCCACCCCCAGTTATTCATTGACCCTGGAAAGCTAGGCACTGCTGCCCAGCATCCGTGACTGCCAGCCCCAGGAGGCGGGCAACCACGGACCCCGACACAGCCCAGTGGGTGCTCCTTGGCCTTCAGGTTCGGCTATGACTTTGCAGCTTCAGATTCCATCCGACGTCTCTACTGTGCACTGGACCCCCCACAGTTTGACTGCTCTGTGCCTTTTACCTGGAATACCCCTCTAGCTCCCTCACCTGCTTACATCTCGAGGGATCCCTTTCTGCGGCCCGTTTCCTGCCCCTTCTCACACACACCATGTGTTCCCTCCCTCTACACACACAACATCACTCCTATCATTTCCATTAGATTAAGAACCTCTCTGGCATAGGACTTGAGGACCCAGCAGTGGCCTGGCTCTCATCCTGTCTTGGCGTTATCCCCCTGTGGGACTAGTGGGTGGGCTGGGGGTATGATCCATCTTACGCTTCCAAGAAGAGACACATGAGCCAGCTCAGGTGACCTTGAGTGAGTTGCAGGGCTGCCCAGGGGCCCTCCCCTCATTGGACCCGAGGAAGCTCTTGGGGCTGGGAGCCAGTTCAAGGGCAGCAGGTGGAATGCTCTGGTCCCTCCCCTTCCTTGGAACTTCCCAGGGTTGTCCCCGGTCCTTCACACTGTGTGTCTGAGAGGACTCCAGGTTCAGACATTCCTTTATTAGTTCTAGGCGTCCACTTCCTGGGCCTCTGTGAGCTGCCTGGAGCCTTGACCGCAGCTCATTCCATAGTAGGAGGAGCTGTAACTGTTTCTCCATCAGAGGCCCAGAGGCCAGTTCCCCCTAGCTGTCTCAGCTGCCTTGGTCACCCCGGTGGCCTGGCTGGGGCAGTGCCACGGCAGGGTTGGCAAGGAGCTCAGTACCTCTGCTGGGCTCCCAAGGTGCTCCGGGTGCTGTTTGGAGTGCGCATCTATTGAACCGCACCTACTCACACGCTGAGCAGAGAGGCTCAGGGGTTGGCCAAGAGTCACACAGCCAATGGAATATCAAGCCAGAAAGGGCTGGAGACCTTGTCCCTGCTCTGAGAGAATCATCCCTTCCACCTGCCTCCAGGTGTGCTGGGGTGGAGGCAGCTGCAACCACCCTGAGGGGAGGTGGGTGGGTGAGATTCAGAGCTGCCCCTGATACACACACACACACACACACACACGGAGGGATAGCCCTTATTTCTCCTCTTAGCTGATACATAATCTATAATTAGTTGTGAGGATTTTCAGGGGATTGCAGGATGAACAAACTAGATTCATGAAGATATGTCTTCATCTTAGTCTGTCCCATGCTGCCTCTGGTCTTGGAGATGGGCAGACCTCACTCAGGTACTTCCCGCCCATTATTGAATGGGATTCCTCACCTCCCAAAACCACTTACAGGAGCCTCTCCCCCATTATCCTTGGGGGATTTGTTCCGAGACCCTTTGTGGGTGGTTACCAGACCATGGAGAGAACTGACCCCTACAAATACTGCATGTTTTCCCAGTCACATGGATCTCAGCACATTTTCGCTTAAAGGAAACCCTTTAGTGTTCCTCTTTGGCACATATAAGCTGCCAGCATGACCCGCTGGAGCTGTGGGGTCACCATGCAGGAAGATAAGGGTGGCAGGAACACAGGCACTATTTGATCAAGCCAGGATATGGTGAGAATTACCAGGAGGGTAGCAGATACAGTGTGGACCCACTGTATACAGGGATGAGTCATGTTTTGGGAGGGACATAAACCTCATCACATGACTCAGAATAGCTCTCCACTTACTACAACTTCTGAGTGATTTCTGGAATTTTCCAGGTAATATTTTTGGATTATGGTCAGCCACGGGTAACTGAATGCATGGAAAATGAAATCACAGATCAGGGAGAATTACTGCGGATCAGCTCCCATACAGGCACCTGGTGCTGGGGAGATGGGCCCTCCTGCCATGTGCACACAGGCACGCCCTTGCACAGATCTGCCTCAGCTGTGGGATGGAATGGCTGAGGTCAGGATGCCCTGGCTTTGCACTCCCAGTGATGAGAAAGGAAGAAGGCTGCCCTGTATGGACGTCTCCAACGTCCTGCCCATTCTTTAGCATCTAGGGTAGATGCACCAGCCCTGTAGCCACAGCTAGGGCGCCTAGCTGGTTAGAAGACCCAGGGCGAGAGCAACCTCAGTTTCCCTGCTATGGATGTGCTGAATTCTAAAAATATTATTGTTGTATTTTAATTTGAAAGGCAGATTTACAGAGAGCAGACAGAAGGCTCTTCCATCTGCCGGTTCACTCCTTAAGTGGCCACAATGGCCAGAGCTGAGCTGATCTGAAGCCAGGAGCTTCTTCAGGGTCTCCATGTGGGTGCACAGGCCTAAGGATTGGAGCTATTATCCATCGCTTTATCAGGCACCTTATCAGGGAGTTGGACTGGAAGTAGAGAAGCCGGGACATAAATCAGCACCTATGTGTAATGCCAGCGCCAAGCGCAGAGGATTAGCCTTGTTATGGGGGAGCCAGGAGTGGAATGGGGTCTTCAGCCACCCACCCTCAGCTGACTGGTATGTGTTGAATTTTAAATACCCCTTGTAGTTCCTTTGGCAGGGCTAGATTCCCAAGTGACTGCACTAGCTTTCCGTGGTCCACAGGTCAGAAGTTTTAAATACCCCTTGTAGTTCCTTTGAACCCTCAATCAACTGGGATACATCAGACCTAAGTAAGGGAGGACCCGGTTGACAGGGACAGGGAGGGGCTGTGTGTCTTCCTGCTTCTTGGATCCCATGTTGACCCATGCCCTACCCCATCCCAACCCAGGTCCAGCTGACTGTATCTGGATCCAAATATGAGGGTATTCAAGGCCACACACGAGTATAGGGGCAACGAGCCTCTTCATCTCCCCATTTCCTGTTCCTGAAGGCCCTGGTCAGAAGGAAACACAGAATCAACAGCCCTGACATATCAGGAAATAATCTTTATTATATATATATACACATATATATAAAAACACAACCTCTGCATGTAAACAAATAGCCAGTACACCCAACTGCCTCCCGCCATGGGTGGGAGGAAGGCACCCACACGTGTGGCTGCCCAGGATGCACGTGGGCCCGCACGTGCCTGTCGGTGGGCCCAGCCCTCACTGCCACTGGGAACTGCCTCCCAGGGCAGCACTGTGTGTCTGTCCATGCCATGAGGCAGGTGGTATTCTGTTGGCAGGTCTAGGGCGGGGTGTGGGGGTCTAGAATCTCAGCCAGTCCTGAGGCATTTAGGGTGGCAGGCTGGGCCAGCCCACCCAAACTGTCCATCCATCTGCCCACTGCAGTGAGAGCCCAGGGCACCTAGAGAACTGAGAGGTCGTGGCAGGACTTGGACTTGGCACGGAAGGCCATCTTGCGGCTGTTGCGTGCCACGATGCGGCCCAGGAAGCGCTTAGCCTTCTTGCCGAGGCTCTCCCGCCGCCGAGTGCCCGCCTGCCGCCGGGCATTGGCCTCCTTGCTGTCCCTGCGCAGCCGGATCTGACGTACGATGCCCTCAAATAGTGCCTGGACATTGTGATGCAGCGCTGCTGATGTCTCGATGAACTTGCAGTCGAAGACCACAGCGCAGGCTCTGCCCTCTGGTGTGGGACGGGGCAGCACATGCCAGTTAGCAGAGGGTGGATAGCTGAGAAGCCTGTTCCACCCCTGGCTCACCCCACAGCTCCTCCTTGGGAGTGTAAGTCCCCAGAGACAGAGAACACACAGACCCAGGCTGAGGATCACCCCACAAACAGAGCATGCCCGGATTTTAGGAGTTCCCAAAAGGAGGTGAATTTGCTGAAATAACCCCAAGGGTAATATTTAAAGGGAAAGACAGCAGCTGTCCACACAGAAAATGACCACAAGGTCAGATCATTGAGCGTGATGGACTGGGGGCTGGGGTAACATTGCCCAAGCTGCCAATGAGGAGGAAGCCAGGCCCTGCTGGACTCCTCTAAGGGTCTTGTCCTGGGGACTACAGAGCCCAAGAGGGAAGGGTCCTTCCCAGGGCCACGCCCACTCCAGGAATGGGTCTGGAGTCCAAACTCCAAACTGTATTCCCTTCTGAACATTCACAGCCCATCCGCCGAGGTCAGGGCCAAGTTTAACTCTTGCCCTAGTCCTGTCAGGCTTTGGGCAGCCCTGTAGACAGGCAGCAGCCTCTGACGCTCCCCAGCGACCCAGGTGGAGCCTAGATGGCCTGGACCACCGCTCGTGACTGGACTTGCCTCCCGCTCGGGCCCACTGTCGACTCACCATCCACGGAGACCTCCCGTGAGCGCACCAGATCGCTCTTGTTGCCCACAAGGATGATGGGCACATCATCTGTCTGCCGTGCCCGCCTCAGCTGGACCCGCAGCTCCGAAGCCTTCTCAAAGCTGCCCTTGTCAGTCACTGAGTACACGATGACGTAGGCATCTCCCATGGTCATGCAGTGGCCAGGCAGCCAGTGGCCCCCATCCTGGATAACATACACACATGTTCACACATGGCTCCCAAAGGCCTTCACACTTTTGGGTGTGAAGAACCTGGTCCTCCACCGAGCCCCTGTGCCATCCTCCTGCCCTGGCCCCGCATCTCAGCCTGTGTCCTACCTGCTCCCAAATGTCATAGACAATGAGCGATGCCTCTTCTCCGTCTACGGTGATGGAGCGATCGTAGGTGTGCCCTGAGACAGAAGTTACAGCCAAGTTACCACCTGACTCTCAAAAGCTCCCAGCTGGGGGTGAGGCTGGTTGGGTGGGTCCTGCTAAGAGCCCCTCAATCCTTCTCTCCCACCTGAAAGTGGCTACTATAGTGACTGCAAAAGTGACAGGGTTGGGAGCTGAGGATGGAGAGGGCATGGCATACCAGAGCTCCCCCTGACCTGTCCCCAAGCTGGCAATGTCCTGGCGGGGAGGTCACTCCAGCACAGCCTGCGCTGCTGCCTCCACTTCCACTCTCCCCACCCCTTCTCTATTGGCTCGGACCACAGAAGACTGAGTTGGAATGGCAACTATCACCCCTCTCCCCGGGGGCGGAGGCTACCAAGGACCTCCTAGAAACTCCCTCTGGTTTTCTGCCTGGCCAGGAGGGCTGTCCTATCCCTGGCCACAGAGCTGTGTCACCCTTCCTCTGGAATTTCTCCCCCTGCCTTCTTGAAAGGGATTGGGCAGGGTACAGAGGCACGATTCCGAAGGCGGTCTTGACTATGTCCATGCTCCCAAGCTCCCTTCTCCTTGACCCTGCGATTCCCCTCACCTGGTATTCCCATCCCCTCACCTGCGGCCTCTACATCAGGCCCGTCTTCCACACCGCCGAAGATGCGCGCCAGAGCGCTCTTGCCCACACCGGGCGCCCCCAGCAGCAGCACCTTGTACACACTGTCGTCGGAGCCGCTGCCCCCCGAGCTGAGAGAGTCCGAAGAGCCCTCGGGCCAGTCCAGCCTCGGACCCTGGGTGGGGGTGCTGGCCGCAGTGGCCGCCAGGGCGCCGGGCGCCAGCGCCGCCTGCAGGTCCCGCTCGTCCACCGGCATGCTCCGGCGGTGCAGCGGCGGCGCGGGGCCCCAGGGCGTGCTGCCCCGACGGCGCTCGCGCTCCCGGCCGCCGCCGCGGCTACCGCCCGCTCCGCTGCTGCCGCCGTTCAGAGTCATCGCGTCTGACGCCGTCTGGGGGATCGAGACCCGGGGTCGCAGTATTAGCCGTTGGGGGAAGACGCATCCGGGGCACCCCTGCCACGTATGAGCCTTGGGGTGAGGGCGAGAATCCGCCACAGCACCTTAGGAGCCACGAGGGTCCTGGCGCCCTAACCTGTATGTAAACCACCCGCAATTCCGCCAGGACACTCACCCGCTCGTTCACACTAACCAGACCGGGATCCAGGCTCGGATGCAACCCAGCTCTCAGACCTGAGCTCGGACACTCAGCCTAACAGTTCCTGCAACCGCCTTCTTCTTGGCTCGTACTGGCTCTGGGCACCGGAGACGCCTATTTAAGCCTCCACCCCCCCCTCCTCCGCTCCCGGCCCACGCAGCTGCGGGGGCTGACGTGTCCACTCCCACCCCCGGGGAATCCCCACCCTCCTCCTCTGGGGACCTCACACGCTCAGAACGCCCCCTCCGCCCGCCCCCGCCCTCCAGGGGCGGGGCAGGGAGCTGTCTGGGGCCTCCAGTGTCCTCTGTGATTGTTTGGGTGTTTGAGAGTGGGGAAAGGGGTAGATGGAGGAGGGGCAAGGAGGAGGAGTATAGGGGAGTGGGCGATGGGAGGGGTGCGCGGCGGGGTAACCTGGACCAGCCAAGTGGGGCAGTTTCTCACTGGGGAAGGATAAGGTCTGGCACATTAAGAGTGAATTTTCCTTCCCTTCCCCCTCACTCTGGCCTGTGGTCCCAGCCAGTTGAAAGTTGAAGGCTTCACGGAGATTCTCCCCTTGTCTGTCCGCATACTCACCCCCCACAGACCCAGAGCTGAGCTAGCTGTGCCACCAAGTCCCAGCCACTCTGCTTCCTGTCCTGGGGAGATGAAGATCCTCCCTAATGAGGCTGCCTTTCAGGATGAGTTCAGGGTCACCCCGGGAGCTGCTGGCTGTGAGCAGAGTAAGGTATGGTGTGGCCATATTGTGCAGGTGCATGCTAAAATCCTGGGCAGGAGACCTTGGCCCCTCCGGGAACTCAGCTTCTACCCTTCCTCCCAGCAGCCACCCAATAGCTGCCAGCAACTCTGCTAAAAATATCTGCCCCTGGCTGTGACCCTGCTCCTGATCATCCTGCTCCTGGGCTGGAGGCTGCCCAGCATTGGGGAAATCCGGGTACATGGGTGTGGGATGCCAGCTGGAGCCTGCCACTTCAGTCTTTAAGGTCTCCATCTCACCAGCCCCTGGGGGTGGGGATGGAGAGCCTGCTGTCCAGGGCATAGTCAGGACCTGGACATTCCAGTTCCTACCCAGCAGGATGTAAATAGGGTCAAGGAGTGGGATGCCACCACTGCCCAGAATCCCTCTCCCATGAGGCCTAGGATGGGTACCAGGGCATGGAGGGCAGAGGTGATGAGGACGGCTTTGGTTTCCAGCCCAGCTGAATCCTTTCTCTCCCAGCCTCAGCATGCTCAGCTATTCACTGGGCATCAGGATCTGCTCATTGCAGCAGGGTGCTCATCTCTGGGGTAAGGACTGGGACAGACAAGCTGTGAATCGACAGGAAGCTATCAGATTCTGATGTTGGTGATGAGTATGCTGAGAGTGGGAAGGCACCCTATAGGGAAGATAGACCCTGGTGAGCTGTCACAGGTTGTCATGGAGACCTGGTCAATGTCTGGCTGTTACGTCAGTTTCCTTAGCAACACCTAAGATGGCCTTGGAGCGAGGATGGTCTGGTTAGGTAAGGTCACAGGGCTCATGCAGGGCTGTCTTATTCATGTGGTCCCCAAGATAGTTCATGGGTGGGCTGAGATGGGGCCTGCCCAATTGTGTTCTCCCTGGGGCTGGGGGACCTGGAAGCCTGGGGGAGCAACCCCCCCTTCCCCCCGCTGCTTCTGGCTTCCTGGATGAAGTCCCGTGGGAAGGAAGAATCACAGCTCAGCCACCTGTCAGATGTCAGAAATCTGAAGCGCCAGCACGCACCACTTCCCATCAGGCATCCAGGCTGCCCCCTCCCCCACCAACACCCGCAGCTGTGCTGCTGGAAAGGGCTCTGGGGTGTCCAACAGAGGATAGTGGAATGGGTTGCTGTGGCCTTCCCAACAAGGGGACGGGGTGGGGATTCCCCTCAAGTAACCTGAGCCCTAGCAGTGTTTCTTCATCGCCAAGGGAACTGTGTCCACAAAGGCCCAATCAGGCCCTGGGCACTTGGATGCTGGCCCCAAGAGGCCAGAGATGCTTCCTATGATCCTATGTGTGACCAGGGACCTCAGGATCAACACCAGGACATGACCTTGAGATACCCCCACTCTCTCCCCCTAGGTCTTTCCATCTGTCTGAACTGGACTTGGATGCTCTTGAAGAATTGTCTGGTCTTACTAGTAGGAGGATGGTGTGAGCGCTAAACCACAGCCCTGCCCCCTGTACCACTGTCCATCCATCCTGACCGAGGTCAGTTACCTCTCGGGTCAAAGCCTTGTTACAGGACATCCGTAATGAGAGATACAAGAGAAAAGTACATCTCAATGAGAGTATTTGCATTACCACCAATGGGGCAGGTGCAGGCCATGGGAACAAGACAATTGCTTCTCCATCCCCACCTGTGAGCTTCCACATGCTCTCCCTCGCTGTGGACATAGGAACTATCCCTCATCTTACCACAGCGCCTATACCTGGCCCTTTGCCGTAAGGATCAATTCATTCATTAATCCTAAACACCTACTGTATTACACCAGCCCTGGGCTGGGGTGCTAGAACAGGATGATGTATGAAAACAGACCGAGTTGAACGTGTCCCTACAGGTCATCTAATCCTGAGTTTGATCTCATTTAGCTGTGATGTGCTATTCCCACTTTATAGACACGGCAGCGAAGGCAAAGGGTTCACAGGCCAGAAACAGCTATCAGACACACCGGCATAGGGTTACAAGGAGTTTAAACTCCTCCATTCGACTGTTCCCCTCAGACAGCAACTGAGGTTCCAGAAAGTTCCCTGGGTGCTGGCCCAGTATGCACAGATGGTGTCCCTACAGGCAGCCAAGGGGCCAGGCACAGATGAGTCAAGCAGACTATGTGATATACCAGCTGTGGCATGAGCAGATTGGTGGCCCCCACTCCCCGCAGCCTGGCTGCCAGGAGGGCCATCGGGATGACTCAGCAACACCTGCCTCCCCCTGACCCGTCTCTCCCCCAGGCTCCCTGAGCTGCACAGACACCATGGCAACCTCCTAGAGGCAGGGGCTGTGAGGGCAGAGGTGCGTGTGTGATGAAGCCTAGGGAATGCTCCCTGGGCCTGGTTGCCCAGGCTGCCTCCTCACCTATGGAAATGGGGAAACTCTGGGAGCATCCCCGCCTCCAGGTCAGCCCAGACCTCTTTTAATCCCTTACAGGGCATTGCAAGGGATTGCCATGTCTGTGCCCCCATCACACAAGCAGAAACTCTGAGCAACAGAGGCCTCTCTGATCTTGGGGAGTCAGATCCAGAAGATTCTCTTGGCCTTTAGGTGTGCAAGCCACTGGTTCCTAAGAGCCAGCTGGGATGACAGAGCTGGATGTGAGCACAGCCCGTCTAAAGAGGCAACAGCGCCCCCTGCCAGCCGAGCTAAAGCGGCAAAGCTGCTTCCATGCTTTTCAAATGGAAGTCTTGAGAAGTAAGGAATGTATTCTAGAAACATCCCTCATCTGCAAATTGGGGATTAAAAAAAAAGACCAGTAACCTGTGGACAGATGTTTGGTGCATTGGTTGGGGCATCCACATCCTGTATTAGAGCACCCAGTATTGAGTTCAAGCTTCCTGAAAATGCTCACCGTGGGAGGCAGCAGGTGGTAGCGGAAGTCCTTGCGACACACATGGGAGACCAGCACTGACTCTCAGGCTCTTGGCTGCAGCCCAGCCCAGCCCTGGCTGTTGTTGGCATTTGGGGAGTGAAATGGTGGACAGAGGATCTCTCTCTCTCTGCCTTTAAAGTTTTTGTTTGTTTTTTTCTTAAGGAGAAAGACCATCACCCAGCACACAGAGCTGGGCGGAGAAGTGACTGACAGATGGTAAATACAAAGGCCGTGGCCAATTCCTGCTCTGAGGACTCACAATCTGTGTCACCAGCAAGATCGCAAGAACAAATATGCCAAGTGCACAGGCTTGTTGCTGAGGCTTCTTGAGGTCACTGTCCACACTCAGTAAGGGGATGGAGGCAAGGTTTTGTTTTTGTTTTTATTTGAAAGCCAGAGTTAGAGAAGAAAAAACAGGGAGGTCTTCCATCTGCTGGTTCACTCACCAAATGGCCCCAATGGCCGGAGCTGGGCCGATCCAAAGCCAGGAGCCAGGAGCTTCTTCTGTGTCTCCCACATGGATGCAGGGGCCCAAGGACTTGGGCCATCTTCTGCTGCTTTCCCAGGCCATAAGCAGGGAGCTGCATTAGAAGTGGAACAGCTAGGACCTGAACCCATATGGAATGCCGGCATCAGATGCATTTATACGTTCACATCACACATAGGATCAGTGCAATATGGCATTGTCAGCAATTTTAGTGAATAACTGAATTTATGGTGGTGGTCAGGTATGCAATTTCTTCCTTGTCCACCCCGCCCCCAGACATATTTATTATTTGAAAGGTACAGGGGAGAGAGAGGCAGAGAGAGCAAGAAAAAGAAATCTTCCATTGTCGATTCATTCCCCAAATGACCACCAATGGCTAGGGCTGGGCCAGGCTGCAGCCAGGAGCAAGGAGTTCCATCCAGGTCTCCCACATGGGTGGCAGGAGCCAAGTACTCAGAACATCTTCCTTTGCTTTCCCAGTTGAATAGGAACTGGAGCAGCTGAGGCTCGACTGGTGGATCATGGGATTTCAAGGCCATCAGCAGCATTTTCACCCTTTCTCCCTTCTCTTACACTTTCAACCTCTAATCAAAATGCTGGGAGAGATTTTACAAATAAAAAATTATATTTTGACAATTTGCATGAACACTCGTTGTCATGACTCCTTCCCAAAAAACCGCAAATGATCCTACCAAAATGAAAGATGTCAAGGCATGTTGGGAAATGAATATAAATTAAGGGTTTATTACAAAATGCAAACATTAGTTTCTCATTGCAGTTGAAGGAAAATCAGTGTGAGCCCTGCGGGGAGGGGAGTTGGGAGCAGGACACTGTGGTAAAGGTGGCAGGTCAGGGGCTGGGAGCCAGGTTCAGGAGCGAGCTGACAGGCACTGATTGACGACCTCCAGCAGGTGGGTGTTCTCCAGGGCGGCTGCCACCCGCTCCTTGTCCGCAAGCTGCTTGTTCACTGTGGGAAGCCCAGAGGTGAAGGCAGGTCATGGCCAGCCTCATCTCTGAGACTACGGGGTGCAGGTTGTACTTCCATCCACAAGGCCCCTCCCCACAGCTCCTTTCCACCTTCCCAGTCCCTGAGTGCACACCTATCCTGCCTTCTTGGCATCCCTCCCACTGGGCAGCTCCTGTTAACTCTCAGCCCTTCACTGCGGGGCCTCTGGCAACCTCGCCCCTCAAACATGGGGGAAGCCTCCTGGGGAGCAGGGCCCATGCGGCCCCCTCACCACCAGGCCACACTCACCTGCGTGCTCCGAGGCGTGGGTCCCTGGAGTGATGTGCACGTCCATCTGCGAGGGAGAGCACCAGGGCCTGGGCACCCACGCAACTGCCTCCTTCCCCAAGGCCCTCCATCTGATCCTCTCTCCTCATTACACCTCGGGAAACTCTCACCTATGACCACTCCAATTATACCCAAAGACCTAGCCAACTACAGTTCACTTAAAGGCTTGCTGGGCCCTTTGCTTCCAGTCCAAACCTACGCACCGCCCCCTACTGTCCACCCTGGCACATTTCTCTCTCTTAATTCTCTCCCTCTCTCTTTGCTCTTGGCAATTCAGAACTTATTTTTTCTCAGCATCAACTAGGAAAGTTTCCTCCCGGTTTTATTTCCGTGACTTGACATCCTCCCAGGTCCCACCGTGGTGTCTAGTTCAGGCTCGTTTGGGGCCCCGTACTCAGTCGTAGACTTGGGCTTGTCTCACCCCACATCTACCCCCATCCCACTAGGCGCAACTGACCTTGAACCGCTGGGGAAGGGACCGCAGAAGCTTGACCTTGATGGAGAGGCCGATGAGGGTGGCCATGCTGCAGTGTGGAATAGTGGGCGTGAAGGCCACGGCCACTGTGCTCTCGGGATCGCTTACCTGTTGTGGGAACGAGATGGGGGAAGAGGGTGGCACAACCATCCCCAGGTCTGAACCTAGTCTGCTGTTTGGGACACGTCGTCTAACCTCGATAAGCCTCGGCTTCATCCTCCAGGCAACGGGCACAGCTCCCTTGCGGCAATCCCGGACCCTGGGGGTCACTCACCTGAACCCGCACCTGCTCTACCACGTTCAGCTCCTCCAGCGTCAGCGGGTGCTCCGGGTCATTGATGGAGCGGATGAGATGTGGCCAGTGAAGGAAAATGGGCTCTATGCCTGTCTCGGTCCCATCAGGAATGCCGGAAGGCCGCCGGACACCCCGCTCCCCCTCCCCAGACCCCAGCGACCCCGCCCGCCCCCGGCAGTGGCGGATATCGAAGATCTCGCGCGCATCAATGCTATCTGGGACCTGCTCGTCCTCCTCCCCCGCCGTCACCGGCCGCTCCCCGGAGCGCTCGTAGATGAGGGGGTTCGCATTCTCCAGCAGGCCGCCCCCTCCGCCGCTACCGCTACCGCTACTTCCCACCATCGCCGCACCCGGGTGCCCACCCCCGGTGGCGGACACTTCCGCCCGCTCCTGGAGGAGCGCTTCCGGAGAACCGGATGGGGCGTGGCGCGGCAACGGGGTGGCGCGAGGGACACGTCGCGCTGCCGGCGCTCCCCCTGGCGCAAGGGAAAAGCAGTGCTGTGAGGTGCTTGAGCCTAGGAAGACGCTGCTGATCTCTCCGCGCTTAGACCTGCCAGACAGAGATCCATACACGCTAGAACACCAAATAAAAGGGGAGAACCGCATCCTGGTAATGATGGGAAGCGGGTCTGTGACTGAGTAAGGGGCATGGCACCCTCAGAGCATGGACACAAGTGGGGAAAGTCAGCTGTCGGTCCTGCCATTAATAGGCCCTCTTTGCCTCTTTTCCCACCTGTGCACCTCCTCAGCAAAAGGCCTCCTGGCTTCCCCAGTTACAACCACTGCAGTGTCACTTTGATTTGCGGAGATCCCATATGTTTGGTGGTAGGGGAGGGAGTGGGTCCTCAAATGGATTTATTCCAGGTTTATTCTCACAGTGTGAGAAATGAATCCAGACAATGAGATCAGGATTTAAGTAAACAGATGAAAGAATACACATTCAGGAGGTGAATGGAAGCAGCCTCCTAGGAAAAAAAAAAAAAAAAAAACACCCTGACACCATCATCTCCCCTCAGCCGGGTTTGGGGCCCCCTTTATTGGTATGCGAACAGGGTGGGTTTCCAAGCATTTCCCAAACATGGAGTCCACAGAAGCGTGTTCGAGTGGACCCCAGGAGACAGGTGCACCATGCCCAGGCGAGCATGAGGATTGGCACGCGAGGGGAGGGCTTTGGCAGAGAAGGGCAGAGGCAGAGTTGGTGGGAAGTTTTTCAACTCCTCCACCTGCTCCCTACCCAGGTCGTATCCTATGTACAGGGAACTAAGTGACTCAGAATAAGCAGAAGGGTCTCTAGTATCGCAACGGGGCCAAGGCAGAGTACACACTGCCTCAGCTAGGCTCCCGGGACCCATGGTGACCTCTGCCAACGCAGCCCTGCCCCCGGAGGTGCCCTGCATGGCTGGACTTGGTCCTGGACTAGGGGCCCCTAGAGAGTCCACTTGGCACAGCGACCTTCGCTCTCCTGCTTTTCCAAGGGCCAGGGTGAAGCTCCCACAGGGAGCAACACGGCTCCAGGTCGATCTGCCTAGTTCTCCAGAGTTAGAGCCTGACACGCAAGCTCGTGGGCAAGCCGCCTGTGACGGTGCTGCCGGTGGAGGGGACAACACAGGGCCCTGGGGTGCAGGAATGAGCCCAGCATGGGTGGCTCTGCAGAGTGCTGGTCTGGGGCGGCAGCCTTGGGAGAGGTGGGAGGTAGGGGAGGGGGCGGGCCCTCTGAGCTGCTGCAAGTCTTGGAGCACCACTCTGGCCCTGCCACCACAGGGTCCTTGTCACCTGGACACCTGCCCTGGGAGAAGTGAGGCTTGGCACCTAGTGTAAAGGGGAGGGTACTTTCAGTTCCTGGCATTGTCCAGGCCCTTGGGCCACATCCAGGACAGTGCAACACCCAGCAGGGGGATGGGCTGTCTTCCACTACATTATAGGCCACCTGTATCTGCCCAGGAGGATCTCCATGATCCTCCACTGTGACCCACACTGCCCTGGCCTGCCCCTTGCCCACCCCCATAGATGTCTGAGCCCTTCCTGATTGGAAGATCTGCCGGCTTTCATGATTCCAAAAAATGGGATTTTATGTTGGTCCTACAGTCAGAATAAAGGCCTGCCATGGTCCCTTGGTGTTGGGAAAAAAAAAAAAAAAGACAATTTCTCCACTGAGTGCATTCCCACCGTCCTACCCCACAGTTCTTCCTTAGCTGTGTTATGATGAAATTCTAAGGTATTTCCCCCCCAAGAAAAACTTTTTATACTTTCCCCCCCAAATTGTTTATTTGAAAGGCAGAGAGAAAGAACTTCCATCCCAAATGACTGCTATAGCAGGAGCTGATCCAATCTGAAGCCAAAAGTCAGGAGCTTTAGGGTCTCCCACAAGGGTACAGGGGCCCAAGGACTTGGGACAGCCTCTGTTGCTCTCCCAGGTTATTAGCATGGAGCAGATTGGAAGTGCAGCAGCTGGGACTCGAACCAGTGCCCATATGGGATGCCAGTGTCACAGATGGTAGCTTTACCTGCTACATCCTAGCATCAGTCTCATTTTTAAAAAAAGATTTATTTTATTTTCCTATTGGAAAGGCAGATATACAGAGAAGGAAATACAGAGAGAGAAAGATCTTATGTCTGCTGATTTACTCCCCAAGTGGCCACAACAGCCAGAGCTGAACTGATCTGATCTGAAGTCAGGAGCTTCCTCCACTTCTCTCACATGGGTGCAGGATCCCAAGGCTTTGGGCCATCCTTGACTTCCCTCTGAGGCCACAGGCAGGGAGCTGGATGGGAAGTGGAGCAGCTGGAATATGAACTAGCACCCAGATGGAATCCTTGCATGCATAAGGCTAGGATTTAGCCATTAGGCTGTCACACTGGGCCTAGACCCATTTCTTAAAGAAGTAATCAGGGCCTGGCCTGATAGCATAGCAGCTAAGTCCTCGCCTTGAACACACTGGGATCCCTTATGGGTGCCGGTTCTAATCCCGGTGGCCTTACTTCTCATCCAGCTCCCTGCTTGTGGAGCTGGGAAAGCAATCAAGGATAGCCTAAAGTCTTGGGACCCTGTAACCATATGGGAGACCCAGAAGAAGCTTCTGGTTCCTGGCTTCGGATTGGCTCAGCTCCAGCCCTTGCAGCAACTTGGGGAGTGAACCATCAGACAGAGGATCTTCCTCTCCTCTTCCTCTCTATTTATCTGCCTTTCCAATAAAAATAAATGAATGTTTTAAAAAAAAGTACTAGATCACTCAGAACAGAGCAGGTGTCGCAAGATATGACTTTGAAAGAAGTTACTATTAACTTACATATGGTGTGGCTGATGTCCTTATAGGCCGCCTGTATCTGCCCAGCTCTGACAAGAGAAATACTTAGAGCATCACCTACAGCTTAAGGCTTCCACTCTAAACTTCTCCACCTTCTGCTTCTCCTTCTGAGTCTCCCACATGAGCAGCAGGGGCCTAACTGTTTGATCCATCCTCTACTGCTCTCCCAGGTGCCTTAGCAGGGAGCTAGAATGAGGACAGAACAGCTGGACTAAAAAATGCTCTTCTGATACAGGAGTGGAGTGAGAGATGGGACCTCCTACCCAGCCATGTGAGCTCTCCAAGCCAGATGGGGGAGTTCAGAGAACTTCCAGCCCAAAGTTGGGAATCAGGGACCCCCTGAGCCAGGCCAGTGTCCTCTCTCCTACTCCTGACAGCCGCTTTCCCTCTGTGTGTTATGGGCTTCCCTATGCGTGCTTCTAGAGTGCAATTCCAGCTGCACTGCCGCATTCCTGAAGGTTGAAATCCGTATTCTGACAGGAGGGGACATCATGGAAGGGCATGTGGGAGAGTAAAGAAGGAGGATAGGGGGATGGAGGGTAGCAGGTGGCAAATAAGGACCCAGAATCTGGGTTTGGGTACTCCAGTGCCACTAGACTCACTGTCTGCCCTGGGGTGGTCCCAGGGTCTGTAAAAATGTTGAAGTGATGGATCCATGCTTTCTGAAGCTGAATTTCACCTTGTCTAAAATGTCTGTGTCCGAGGACTGCCTGTACCTCAACATCTACGCACCAGCCCATGCCCGTGAGGGCTCCAAGCTGCCTGTGAGTGGGAGGTCAGGGACAGCTGGGGGTGGGAGGACATCCCTTCACTGCTGGAGGATGGAAAAGGACAAGATGACTGTGGCCTCCTGTGCCATGGATCCCGGTGAGAGGTCACTCCCTGTCAGGTTCAGGAAGTGCCTCTTCCCCAAGGAGGGCAGCTGGGCACTGGGCATGAGGTCCCATAGGCCTGGTTGCTGCCAGAGGTTAGAATGCATGCTCCCTGGAGGGCCAAGGACACCTGCAGCACCCTCAGGCCCAGGAGATGCCCTCAGGTGACTGAGAACTGCACTTGGACATCACCACAGACCTATCATTTGGATTTATGAGAATGGAGAACATCTTTGATTAACATCCATGTGGAATGGCAAGAAATACTCTCCTTCCTTTGCCATCTCACAGAGGGTTCTGGGAGCAACGGAACCAGAGTCTTAAACCTGGGGCAGCACTCAAAGAATGGGAGACCTAGTCTTCCTGCTAACATGGCCCAAGTCCTTGAGTCTGCCAGAGTTCTGGTTGCATGGGCAGCTATAGAGTCAAGCACCAGTTAATCAAGATTGCAGTCCAGATGGGCTTTAAGCTGAGGGGAGTTGCACAGTGCTGGTCTTGACACCCCTAGGTGATGGTGTGGATCCATGGCGGTTGGCTGGTTATGGGCATGGCTTCCATGTGTGATGGCTCTGCCCTGGCAGTCTTTGAGGATGTGGTGGTGGTCACTATCCAGTACCGCCTGGGCGTCCTGGGATTCTTCAGGTGAGCCTGGGTCTGGGCTGGGAACTGAGGGAAGAACAGTCCTGGCACAGCCCTGCCATCCCTGTCCCTGACACTTCTCAGCACTGGAGACCAGCATGCCAGTGGCAACTGGGGCTACCTGGACCAAGTGGCTGCACTGCGCTGGGTGCAGCAGAACATTGCCCACTTTGGAGGCAACCCTGACCGGGTCACCATATTTGGCGAGTCTGCAGGGGGCACGAGTGTGTCCTCACATGTGCTGTCACCCATGTCGCAAGGACTCTTCCACGGAGCCATTATGCAGAGTGGGGTGGCTGTGCTGCCCAACCTCATTTCCAGATCATCAGATGCAATCTCCACAGTGAATCCCCTGCCGTATTCTTACCCCTCAGGGCCTCATCCCCACCACTCCTGATCTGGCCCAAGCCAAGACACTCAGAATCCCTACAGTCCTCGTTCCTGACCTCTCATCTACAGGAACCCCAATGGCAAGGGCCTGCCACACTGGCCCGTCCTGGACCAGAAAGAGCAGTACCTGCAGCTGAGCACACAGCCTGCAGGAAGGCCCACAGACGCCGGTTCTGGGTCCAGACCTTGCCTGAGGAGATTCTGGAGCTGATGAGGGCTGAGCAGGAGCATGCGGATCTGTAGTTCCCCGTGCTGTAGTTGCCAAGGGATTCCAGAGCTGGTGGAAGTCGCCCTGATGTACCCACCACAGCCGCAAAGGCACCATTCATTCAGTAAATGAGTGTCCAGTCACTCATCCTGCTCTTGTATTAAACAAACTTATTTTGCACCTGCCACCTGAGGTTCATTGTCAAGACTGCTAAGAGCCCTCTTCGTGTGACACATTCTGTGTGGTTCCCGTGAAGCTGTGCCTGGACAACACCCCTTAACACCCAATAGGGCCTTCTCTGTACCCAATCCTCTCCTTCTAGGTCCTCCCCACTTTGCGGGAGGTATCTTGGGATTTTAACACACTAACCTTAGTTCCTTTATAAATACAGTCTTAACAATTATAGACTATGTCAGAGATGGGTCCCAGGGAGTCCCTTCGACCATCAACCAAGAACTGTAATAGATAAGGCACCATGGGATTCACTTAACCCTGGGTGCTAAAACCAAGGAGGGTTTCTCGGCCTCAGGGACAAGTCACACCTCCCATCCTTTTCTCAACAACTGTCCTTCACTCCATGGAAAGATCATTCCATTTCAGTAGGACTGAGGAGAGGGCCCCAGGTACCATGCAATGGCAGTGACATGGTGGAGGTTGCCATACCAGCATCTGCTGGCTC
Source organism: Ochotona curzoniae (assembly GCF_017591425.1). Classification (NCBI taxonomy): domain Eukaryota; kingdom Metazoa; phylum Chordata; class Mammalia; order Lagomorpha; family Ochotonidae; genus Ochotona; species Ochotona curzoniae. The sequence goes on along the minus strand of NW_024466999.1, from coordinate 824,693 downwards.
TTAGGTCTGCACCCATCCCCTCCCTCTAGACTGCAATTTGAGCCTGGCCAGCTGTCCCGCCTTCTCCCTGCCCAGGTTGAACTCCGGCCTGGGCGAAGACCAGCTCCACCCCTCGGGGGAACACCCAGGGCAGCCTCTGGGGCACATAGCAGCTACACACACGGACCTGCCTTGGACCATGGGGCTGCACTGGTTGTGTGCACAGCTCGGCGCCATGGCTTGCGGGCTTCTGCTGCTTCTTCTCCCAGGCCAGGGTGAGACTCCCCAAGGTGGCCACAGGGACCCAGGTTGGATCTGCAGTTAGAGCCCTTTTCGATGGGAGGGCTGGCATCTGGGAGGTAATGGGGGGGCATGCAGTGCACCCCGAGTGGGCTCTTGAGACTTGGAGCAGGTCATGGCTGCCTGAGGCCAGAGGAAGAGAGGAATGAACCTGGCAGGATGCCTCTGAATGGAACTGGTGTGGGTCATCCCCAGGACAGGTGCAGGGGTAGGAAATGGAGCTGCTTCCCACCTGTACTTGTGTCTGGAGCTAGGAGCAGGCATAACAACATAACAAACCTTCCTGTGGTGGAAGTGCCACTGGTCCCCTCCAGTGGGAGCCCAGGTCCCTAGACAAATATGATCTGAATGACCACTCCTGTCTTACCCACTACATCTGACCTGGGGCTAAGACCTTGGCCTTCAGGGCTAAGGCAATGGCCTGTGTCTGCCAGGTTAGGCCCCGTAACCTTTGATACAGACTTTATCCAGTCCTGGTATCTCTCCCTTATCCTGCAATTTATCTATAAAGAACCCATTAAAGAAGTGACACAAGAGTCTGCTCCCCCTACAGTTAATATCTTAGTGCTGGCCTGCATTTTGAGAGATTTTTCAAGAATTCACAAGCAGGACTCACATTACAAGCCTGGAAGTTTGAGGTGTCCTGATGTCAAACTTCAGTTGCAATGTTTTTCAGGAAGTCACAAGCCCTGAGCAAACAAATAACCAATGTACTCAAATGGATAGGAGCCCACCTGGGCTGCTCACCCCTGTCATTGACCAATCAAAAGAAGGCCATGCACACTGTGGACTAAACAGGTACCAAGATGAGTTGGCCTGGTGCTGCACAATCCCAACTTGAACTCTGTGCTTGAAGTAGGCCTTGCCTACTTCAGGGAGGCTGCAAATTAAGCATTACTGTCTGGCTCCTGGCTGCATTTTGCAATAATTGCCTACATCCCCCCCCCATCTACCATGATGTCAGCTATTGGCTTACCACACATTGGGCAGGTGGTCCCAGTTTGGGGGGTCTACAGCAACTCCTCAAGCCAGTTTTGGGGACTCTTCTTTAGCAACTGTGTGGGCGGAGTCCTCAAGTCTGGATCCTGTCACCCGAAGTCCCCCTCATGTGGTACCTCACTATCTAGCTGCCCTTCCCCAATCTGTTCTTCCCAGGAAAGGATCAACCTTGGTCTGCCCTTGGCCAGGCTCTCGGAGGTGACAAGGATATTTTAGGAAGAAAGATCTGCATGTGCTACCTAATGACTCCTGCTGAAAATAGTGTTTGGCTTGGACCCATGTTTAGAAAGAATCATGGACAAGTCTCAGAGAGTTCCTCTGCCTCTTCTGTGCCACCTGTACCTGGCTTCTCTGCTAGGCCATCAAGGTCTCAGACCTTGTCCATAGCACCCAGGAATTTACTCCAGAACAGATATGCACTCTTTGACATGAGTGTAGGCAGCCCCTGTCCATGAAGAAAGGAGGGTGGCTAAATCTACCAAAGCCAAGGTCGTCCCTCAACACCGCCACACTGGGGACCACACTCCCAGCACCAGAACCTTTTGGGGGCACACCCTTAACTTTCCCATAGCATTGTGTCTCCTGGCCCCTATGAGTGTCTTACAATGTGCATTCATTTCATGTGCCAATCCTTAGCAAGGTTTTAACTCGATCCGCAAGAACTCACAAGTCCAAGGTCCCAAGTCCCATCTCAGACCCAAGGCAAATTCCTAATAGCTGTGAACTGTGAAATAAGCAGATCGAGAGCTTCCAAGACACGGTGGTACAACAGGACCAGAAACCTTCCTAAGACAAATGGGAGGAATGGACAAGAAAGGGCTCCCAGGGCCCAAGTCCAAAGTCCGGCAATCACTAAGTCCTGAAGCTCCCAGAATACGAACACGTGTCTGCAGAGCTCCATGTTTGGGAAACGCCTGGAAACCCACCCTGTTCACATACTCAATCAGGGCACTGACCTCTACCAATAAAGGGGGCCTCAAGCCTGGCTGGGGGGAGATGATGGTGTCAGGGTGTTTTTTGTTTTTTCTTTTTTCCTAGGAGGCTGCTTCCATTCACCTCCTGAATGTATGTTCTTTCATCTGTTTACTTAAATCCTGATCTCATTGTCTGGACTCATTTCTCACACTGTGAGAATAAACCTGGAATAAATCCATTTGAGGACCCTCTCCCTCCCCTACCACCAAACATATGGGATCTCCGCAAATCAAAGGTGACACTGCGGTGGCTGTAACTGGGGAAGCCAGGAGGCCTTTGCTGAGGAGGTGCACAGGTGGGAAAAGAGGCAAAGAGGGCCTGTTAATGGCAGGACCGACAGCTGACTGGCCACCCTTTCCCCACTTGTGTCCATGCTCTGAGGGTTGTCCCTTACTCAGTCACGGACCCACTCCCCATCATTACCAGGATGGGGTTCTCCCCTTTTATTTGGTGTTCTAGCGTGTATGGATCTCTGTCTGGCAGGCCTGAATGTGGAGAACCCCCTAGCACTCCCCATTTTGTGAGGTGGTCGGCAGGGAGGATGAGGTGAGGAGGCCACAGATATGAACTTGCTAATTTTGCAATGAGGAGAGAGATAGAGAGAGAGCTCGGTCTACACTGGACTTGGTCTAGGCTTTTGTTTCCATGTATGAGACTTCAAGTTGATATGGATAAAGGGAGCTAGGAATGTAAGATTTATTTAAAGATAAATAAATCTTCCCACCCAGAGAAAATGAGGGTTGCAATTTGCAAGATTCTGTGCTGTCCTTTTGTAGGCTCTGCCCAGGGCAGAGCCTAATTCACCATTTAAAGAAATCAGAGTTTTAGACAGGGCTGCAGCACATGTGGAGATCTCTAGGAGTTTCACACGGCCTGGTATACATGTCTGCAGAGCACCTATTGGCATCTGGGAAGTGTCATGGAGGCAGGTGCATGAGGGGAAGTGGGCTCAGGTGCATGATGGGCGGTATTGGACCTACAGCATAGAAGGGGCTGAGATTTGGGCGGTGCAGCCTCAGCCTCCCCTCTCTTTCTAGTTGCATGCTGGTGCCCTCAGTTTTCCTGGACTTGTACTGCGCACTGGGTGGGCTTAGAGGAGCAGGATTACACAGTTCCAGGGTCCCAAGAGCAGCATTTTCATTGCACAGCCTCACAGGCATTCTAGTGGTGGATCTTCGCAGGGGATTCTCCCCTGGAGGAAGGCTCAGCTTAGATCCCAGTCTTTGCCTTGAAATTCTGGTGGAAATCACCATCATGACTTTCCACTACAACCATCACAGGACTTGCATTCTGTAAAGTTAGCACCCCCTAGATGCTGCCAAAGTCTGCCAATGGCTCCCTTTGTGTCTTTGTGAGCAATGGCTAGAATTGTCAAAGTTTCAGCAGAAGCCCTGGCTTTTACGAGCACCCTAGACCACTCTCTGGAATCACTCTGCCCTCCAAGGGCCTGTACTAAGAAGGATAACCAAGACAATTGCAGAAATGTCCCTGGCTTTCTCCTACAGGAATCTCTTAAGCCAGTGGGTTCTTGGTGGCACCGTTATTCTTTCTCAAGCAAGCTTTTTTGCCCTCTACACAGACAGACTGGAAAATTTTCACCTTTACCCTCTGGTTCCCTTTGTTGAATCTCACCATTAAACTTGTTGAGAGCAACTACCCATACCAATGCAGCTCAGCTCTTTCTTCACATTTTGCTTAGAAATTTCTTTCACCAGATATCCTGGGTTATCACCCTCAACTAACTTACTTTCTTTCTCTTTCTTTCTTTCTCTCTCTCTTTCTTTCTTTCTTTCTTTCTTTCTTTCTTTCTTTCTTTCTTTCTTTCTTTCTTCCTTCCTTCCTTCCTTCCTTCCTTCCTTCCTTCCTTCCTTCCTTCCTTCCTTCCTTCCTTCTTTCCTTCCTTCCTTCTAGATTTATTTATCTTTATTGGAAAGGCAGATTTACAAAGAGAAGGAGAGACAAAAAGAAGGAGATCTACCTATTGGTTCACTTCCCAATGGCTGCAACAACTGGAGCTGAGCTGATTCAAAACCAGAAGCCAGGAGATTCTTCTGAGTTTCCCATGTGGGTGCAGGGGCCCAAGGGTTTGAGCCATTCTCCACTGCTTTCCTAGGTCACAGGCAGGGAGCGCAACGGAAAGTGGAGCATCCATGATACTAACCAGTGCCCATATTGGGTACTGGCACTTGGAGGTGGATAATTAGCCATTTGAGCCATTGCACCAGCCTCACTGATTTCTAACAAACCATTATTGTTGTCTGTGTAAACCTCATCCACATGTTGCCTACATTTCTATCAGAATTCTGATCAGAACACCTGACCAGTGTCTGACAATTTCCAACTCCTTCCTTATCCTTTTTGTCATCTGAGCCACCAACAAAGTCACCCTTATCCTTTCATTCACAGATGCTGGGTTTTCTAGCTTCATCCTCTTGCAACCTCTGCCTACTCCCAGTTGCAAAGCTGCTCCCACCTTCTTAGGTGTTCCTGTTCAGTTTTGCTTCTATAGTCAAAAGTCACCACACCAATTCACCTTTCCTCCCAAGCAATTCCCAGGCTTCCAGCTATCTGCTTTCTGTCTCTGTGGATATTCTTATTGTGGGCATTTCTTATAATTGGATCAATGAGTCAGCAGACAGGTGGCAGAGTGTGGGGGGAGCATTTCAAATAGGAAGCAGGATTAAACTAGTGATTGTAGGGCCAAGGTCCTCACTAATGCTGAACTGAGGACAGCAAAGAGGCGGTTACACCAGAAATCAGGGGTGGGGGTAAGGAGGGGCAGCTAGCGCGCTGTCGTTAGCTGCCCTCCTTGACTGCACCTCTTTGCCCACAGGTCAGGATTCCACAAGCCCCATCAGGACCACACACTCTGGGCAGGTGCAGGGGAGTCTGGTCCACGTGGAAGGCACCAACGTGGGCGTCCACACCTTCCTGGGCATTCCCTTTGCCAAACCGCCTCTGGGGCCACTGCGTTTTGCACCTCCTGAACCTGCTGAAGTTTGGAGTGGAGTGAGGGATGGCACCTCCCATCCAGCCATGTGAGCTCTTCCAGGAGTGTTCAGTAAACTTCTGGCTCTGGGGTGGGGGTGGGAGGCCCAGCTGTCCTTTCATCCACACCCATAGTCAGTTTTCCCTCAAGTCTCGTGCATTTTCCCAATGAGCTCAGGAGGGTGCAGAGATTCTACCAGCAGGGAGTGGTGTTTCTGGGCGCAATTCAGGTTGGCCCCAAAAAACTTTTAGGAGCCTCCAATGCAGCAGTGGTGGCTGCCTGGAGAACGCATGTCCAAAGTCACAGAGCCACATGCCATTGGACCTTGGTTGGTTCTTTTCTCTTAGAGAAGGAGACTGTTGGAGCGGTGAGATGTCCCTGAGTGAGAGTGGACACTTGGGATGAGGAATGTCCCACTGTCCTGCCCCAAGAAGTCACAACTATCCTGACATACAGCATCTGTGTGGGCTGATTCTTTGGGGCCAAGCCTGAATGGGTACCAGGATACAGCAGTGAGTGGCATTCTAAGGATCCCCTAAAATCAAGGCTTTCCCAAGTAGTTGGATCCTAAACCACATCCACAACAATGAGGTCTCCCTGGAGATTCATGCCAGCTTTCCTTGAACCCAGGGCCCTCTGATGTGGTGGGAAGAGCTGTTGGAGAAATGTCACATGTGAATGGGGGCTGGGCAGAGGAGGTCCAAGTTATCAGGGATACAATCTGGGTCAAGCATGTGATTTAGCCCCAGCCGGCTCCCACACTGACCTCCTGACATGGTGATCCCAGCTGTCCACAGGACATGGTTGCTATGAATACCCAGACTCAGAAGCTATTGAACCTGACCCTGCCATCCATTCTCATGTCTGAGGACTGCCTGTACCTCAACATCTACGTACCTGCCCATGCCCGTGAGGGCTCCAAGCTGCCTGTGAGTAGGAGGCCAGGGGCAGCTGGGGAGCGGGAGCTTGCTGGGAGGATGTTTCTTCTCTCGGATGATGAGATGGATAAGATCAGGATGGGCTGCATTACAGTACAACCCTGTGGAGAAGCTTCTGAATTCCAAGGCCAAGAAATGGGTCTTCCCCAGGGCACTTGACCCTTAAGAGTGAGTCTCATAGTCTTGGGTGGGGATGAGGCTCCCAAAGTCAGAGGCAGTGACCCTGGGTCAGACCCAGGAGTCACCGAAGCAAGCTGGAGGCACATGTGTCCCAGGCCTGGGCTTGGAGGCTGTCAAGGAGTTAGTTGAGGATAATCCATTGGGTGAGTGATGACAGTAAGGTAGTTGAAATAAAAAGTGAGCCTTGGCCTCTTCTGATCCATGTTTCTGAGGGACTATCTGAGGGACATCCCTTCTCTTTGTACCTCACAAGGAATTCTGGAAAGTAATGGAGCCAGGCTTTAATACATGAAGTTGAACAAAAACTACAGGAGACCTATCCATCTACCCAAACATGGCCTGGGACCTATGGTCTCACTAGAGTTCTGTGTATGGGCAGGTGCAGAAAACTGAACATTGGTTAGTCAAGGTAGCAGCTCAAGTGGGTTTTAGGTTTAGGGGTGACCTCTTGGCATTGACCCTGACATCTCCAGGTGATGGTGTGGATCCATGGGGGTTCCCTGACTATAGGCATGGCATCTTTGTATGATGGCTCTGCCCTGGCAGCCTTTGAGGATGTAGTAGTGGTCACTATCCAGTACCGCCTTGGCGTCCTGGGATTCTTCAGGTGAGCCTGGGTCTGGGCTGGGAACTGAGGGAAGAACAGTCCTGGGACAGCCCTGCCATCCCTGTCCCTGACATTTCTCAGCACTGGAGACCAGCACGCCAGCGGCAACTGGGGCTACCTGGACCAAGTGGCTGCACTGCGCTGGGTACAGCAGAACATTGCCCACTTTGGAGGCAACCCTGACCGGGTCACCATATTTGGCGAGTCTGCAGGAGGCATAAGTGTGTCCTCACACGTCCTGTCACCCATGTCGCAAGGACTCTTCCATGGAGCCATTATGCAGAGTGGGGTAGTCCTGTTGCCCCGCTTCATCTTGAATTCATCTGATGCCATCTCCACGGTGAGTCCTGGACACTATAGAAGCCCTGGCCTGTCTCTCAAGCCTCTGTTACTATCTTTTTATTGTACATGACAAGGACCACCAAGATGCCCCAGAGCTGGTGCCTACCCCGGCCTTGCTCAGGGGCAGAGAGGTCAGAATTTATATAACCTGAGACTTCCTGTAACCTGTCAAACTATCACCTTGATTGGTCACCCTAACTGGTACCTCTAAATATAGGCAAAGTTGGGACACTATCAAAACTGCACAACCAACATGCAATGTCACATGAGAGCCGGGGCATTTCTGTTCCTGTCAAGGCTTTGGATGAATTTCACTCCCTTCCTGCAAGGATGAATCAACACCTGCATGGTCCTTTTACAGATGGTGGCCAATCTATCTGCCTGTGACCATGGGGACTCCGAGGCCCTGGTGGCTTGTCTGCGGGACAAGAGTGAGGAGGAGATGTTGAACATCACCAAGGTCAAGCTAAATTCCCAGGGACTGATGGGGAGAGGGTGAAGGGCCCAAGTGTGGGAATTCCTTTCCATGCCTGGGTGACCTCACTGTCCTGGAGAAAAGTAAAAGTGAGGTCATTCTAACTGTAGTACAGTGTTGAACCCATTACCCAGGCTGAGCCAAAAAATGCTCCTGAACTTGAATGTGCCCTCAGGCCTTCAAGATCATTTCTGGGGTGGTGGATGGAGCCTTCCTGCCCAAGCACCCCTTGGAGCTGCTCTCCTCAGCCAACTTTCAACCTGTGCCCAGCATCATTGGAGTGAACAATGATGAGTATGGTTGGATCATTCCCTCGGTGAGTGCCTGGGGAGCACTTGTGGTGGGGAGGCCTCAGGCTCCTTGACTGGAGCATCTTCCAGCCCACACTTGAGACTGTCCTCTCACCACCCAGAGCCTGGGCCTCTATGCCACACAGAAGGAAGTGGACAGAAAGACCATGCGGACTTTTGTACAGAGACCACTGGCGCATATGGTAAGACTCCTGGGGTCCTGCCCAGAGGAGGGAGGCCTAGGACCTGCCTCCCCTACCCTGAGCCTACTGTCTCTCTTTCCCCAAGTCTGTCTAACACTGCCTGTTACCCATCACCTTGACTAGATGCTGCCCCCTGAGTTTGGGGACATGTTGATGGAGGAGTACTTGGGAGATACTGAGGACCCCCAGACCCTCAAGATCCACTTCCTGGAGATGATGGGGGACTTGATCTTCCTGATTCCCGCCCTCCAAGTAGCACATTTGCAGCGTGAGTTGATCCATGATTAATGCCATTCTGGCAAGAAGGCAGCTCGGAGCCATGAGTCCCTGGTAGGGTCTGTCTCATCCCATCCACCCTGAGTGACAGGTGCTTGATGTCCTTGATCTGAGCCAATCCTCATGGCCGATCTTGGAGGCAGAATCTCCCCTAGCTGACAGGTCAGGGATGGGTAAGCATGCTTCAGCGACACTCCCAGCTTGAAGTCCAAGATCATGCCCCAAGCTAGGCTAGTTCCCTTGCTCCTGTTCCACTCTGCACTGCTCCCTTACTTAGTCCTGCTGGGGACAAGAGCTCATCACCAAGGGCGAGGCAGGAAAGCTTCAGGTTGATGGTTTCCAGACAGTGGCTCCTCTACCCCATCTCCACCCCCAACACCCAGGTTGCCATTCCCCGGTCTACTTCTACGAGTTCCAGCATAGGCCCAGCTTCTTCCAGGATACCAAGCCGCCCCATGTGAAGGCCGACCACGGGGATGAGGTTCTCCTTATCTTCAGGAACTTTTTCAGGGCCACTCAGGGTGAGTCTTTCTCATTCCTCTAGAGATGAGATATGGCTATGGCCTGGTCCCTCGGGGAGCATTGCTCGCACTGCACAGATGAGGGGACCAAGCCTTAGAGAGTGGGACAGGTGCTCAATGTTACAGCTCTGAGGGCTGTGCCAGGACTAGAGCAAGAGCCTTCAGCCTGTACTCCCTCCCCTTCTGCCAGCCCTGGAGACAGGTGTTTCATCTGGGAATAGGGGCCCATATTTCAAAAGTGTATTGGTTTCTTAAATGGCTTCTCAGAATCAGAAAAAAGAAGGTTTTTTGTTTGTTTGTTTGTTTTTTGTTTTTTTTTCTTTTGGACCAGAAGTGAATGAGTGTCACTTCTAGAGATTGAGTTGGGGAAAGGATTGTTGGATAAGAGGGAGGGCAGGGTTCCCAAGAATGATGGGGGAGAGAATAGAGATTGGCCCATTTCTACTTGCACTGGCATGTGTGATCATGGTGGGGCAGTGGGCCTGTTCCTACTTGAGCTGACCCTGTGTCCTTCCCTGCTGCAGTGACTCTCACTGAGGAGGAGGAGCTGCTGAGCAGGAGGATGATGAAGTACTGGGCCAACTTTGCTCGCACCGGGTGAGACGCTCCACCCTACTCCCACCTGTCCGGGGCTATGTCCTTGACTTGGCCATGAAATGTCACTCTCAGAGGTTCCCTATGGGAGTGAGGACACCACATCCTGGGTTGGTAGGTCCCTATGTGCAGCTGAAATCAGAGGAGGCAGCTCTCCTATTCCTACAAACCATCCCCCACCACTCTGACCTTGCCCGACCCCAGAGAGGCTGCTCAAAGTCCCCATGGCCCTCCTTCGTGACCTCTCGTCTACAGGAACCCCAATGGTGAGGGCCTGCCACACTGGCCCATGTTGGACCAGGAGGAGCAGTACTTGCAGCTGAGCACACAGCCTGCGGTGGGCCGGGTCCTAAAGGCCCACAGGCGCCAGTTCTGGACCAAGTATCTGCCCCAGAGGATGCAGGAGCTGATGGGGGCTGAGCAGGATCATGTGGAGCTGTAGCTGCCACGTCAAGGTTGCATGAAGGACTCACAGGCCGGTACCCATCCACACTCTCAGAAGAGCTGTTGGCTGGATTCTAAGTTCATGTGCCACTCACACTCATCCTTTTGTCTTTCCATTCAGCATCATGTGCTGGGGACTTGCCACCCTGTAAAAATGTGTACCACATACCAAGGTCAAATCAGGACAATGAATACATCTATATGGGCCTCTGAACTCTTGTCTACTAAGTCTTTTAAAAGTCAATGTTAGGCACCCTCCACAGTCTAGAACACTAGAATCATCTTGTTTGTGTGCATTTTGCCAACCGTTATCCAACCATTATACAGTCTACCACTTCCTACCTTTATTACTCTGTAGTGATTACTATTGTTCTTTCTACTGCTGTGACATCGACTTGGTTAGGTTTTGAAAGTAAGTGCAGGCCCAACGCTGTGATATAATGAACTAAGTCACTGTCTGTGGTGCCAGCATTCCACGTGGACACTAGTTTGTGTTCTGGCTGCTCCCCTTCCAATCCAGCTCCCTGCTAATGCGTTTGGGAAAATAGCAGAGATTGGGCAAAAAGTGTGGTCCCTGCATCTGTGTGGGCTCCTGGCTTCGAAGTGGCATAGCCACAGTTGGTGTGGCCATTTGTGGGATGAACCAGCACATGGACTGTCTTTCCTTCTGTTTTGGTAATTGTGTCTTTTAAACGAATAAAAAATAAATCTTGGGTAAAAATACATCAAAGTGTGTATGTGAATGTTTGTCTTTCTGTGGCTGGCTTCTTTCATTCAACATGAAGTCCTCCATGTAACCACATTGCCACAGATGAAAAGATTCCATTCTTTGAGAGTGAATAACACTCCATGGTGTGTCTATGCCAGAATCCTTTACAAATTCATAAGTCAGTGAACACTTCTGGTGACTCCACAGCCTGCCACTATCAGTGGGTACCACAATAAACACTGCAGCACTGGTTTCTCCCAGACATCCTCTTTGTACTTCTCTTGGATGCTGTCCAGTACCAGGAGCGTGGAACACATAGTAGATGTAGATCCTGCATCCTGGCCTGTGAATTAGTGAGGACAAGAAAACCGAGTCCTGAGCCAGGGAAGAGCTCCAAGTGCTCAGGGACAATCACACCTCCTGGGGTTCACTCCTGAACCCCCAGAGAAGATTGTGCCATGTCCCCATCTCTGGGGATTCTCTACTTGGTTTCCTCACTGAGAAGGCCTCCTGGCTTCTCCAAATCCAGCCCCTTGCTCCCTCCTCTCTGTGAGGATAGTGAGCTCAGTGGCTCCAGGACCGACGGGAGCAAGCAGACAGGGACAGAAGTGTGGAGGCCATTCACTGGCTTCATGGTCTGCACTGCAGCTTTGCTGGGTCAGTTGGGTTCCCCTTAAACCCAAGACCCTGCCCCGATTGGCACCCTGCCCACTGACCTCCCGCTTAGCTCAGTCCTGCTCTCCAGTTTGATTCCCTCGTTCCGCCCCGCCCCAGAAACCGACCTACCCAGGGCAAACTCCAGCTTGAGCAAAACCCTGCTCCACCCTCCGAGCACCCAGGACAGCCTCTGGTGCACACAGCTGCAGCACAACACACAGACCTGCCTGGGAAAATGGGGCCCCACTGGCTGTGCACGCAATTCATCGCCTTGGCCTTCAGGCTCCTGCTGCTCCTCGTCCTGGGCCAGGGTGAGGCTCCCACGGGTGGCCACAGGGATCCTTACTGGATTGGCTGTTAGAGCTCTGGAGCCGGTGGGCTGGCGGGTGAAATGGAAGGGTGTGGTGCCCCTGTGCCCTGGATCTGCCCCTAGGCTGAGAGGGCGTCCTGGTTGCCAGGTGCCAGAGTCAGCAAGAAGGGAGATACAGAGGAGGGAGTTAAGGGGGCAGCTTGTGGTGGAGGCCCTGAGAGCATTTCCTGCCTGTGTTTGTGGCTGACTTGGGTGCTGTGCCTAAGTGCTGTCTGCACGTGCTGTGAACATGTGGTTAGGGCTTCTCCCACTGTGTGCTGACTGCTGTTCTTGGTCAGAGACCCACAGCTGTCCTCTGAGCGGTCCCAGGGCAAGGTCACTGGTCCTGGGAGCACAGGGAGCGTTGGGCTACAACTGGTCTGAGGGGCCACAGGGTCCCCCAGCCCATGCACTTATCTTGGGGCCAAAGGCTTTTTAAAAAAACTTTATTATTATTATTATTATTATTAAATTAGGCAGAGTTGAGAGACAGGGAGAGAAATCTTCCATCCTGTGGTTCAGTCCCCAAATGGTCACGACAGTGGGAGCTGAGTCAATCTGGAGGCAGGAGCTGTCTCTGGGTTTCCTATGTGGGTTCAGGGGACCAACCTGGAGCACCAGCCACTGCATTCTCAGGCACATTAACATTGAGCTGGATTAAAAATGGAACAGCCAGGACTTGAACCCACACCTATCTGGGATGCTGGCACTACAGATGGAAGTTCATTGTATAATACCGTGGTGCCAGCCTCCCAAAGGCTTGTAATTGAAGGCAAAGCTGGCAGTGTCTTGTGCCCTGCCAGTGCTCTTGGGTCTCTTATCAGAAGCTCAGGCAGTGAGGGCACCAGACCTGGGTGTGTTTTGATCCTTGATACTCTGGGTCAAAAGGCCTACTCCCCCACCCGTTTACCCCCCAACAGTTTCTCAATCTAATCTGCCAAAAGGGATCCATACTCACCCTGCCCTCTGCCCATCCTCCCCCTCCACCCCCTGCTGAAATTTCACCTTTACCTCCCCTTGCCCTCACTCTCCAAGGTGGTTCAGTCTTTCTGGAGGGAAGGCTACCTGGCCTTTCAGATGACTCTATTAATCAGTTACTTATCAATTTCTTTAAGGTTTTAATTATTTGAAAGACAGCTTAATGAAAGTGAGGGAGAAAGAGATCTTCCAGGGGCTGGCTCACTCTAAAAAGGGCCGTGGCAGGTGGAGATGGGCTACATGGAAACCAAGAATCAGGAACTCCACATGAGTGACATGGGCCCAAGCACTCAGGCTGTCCTCTGCTGTCTTCCCAGGTGCATTAGCAGCGAGCTGGGACTCCCATGGGTGCTCTGATGTGGGATGGTGGCATTACAGGAAACAGTTAATTTATAGGCCACAGCCCTGTCTCTAGGACTCTAACAATATTTCATGTGGGTTCCATGTTCAGAAAGATTACAGCTGATTCTTGGTGTGGGCAAAGAGTCTCCCAATGTTACAAGAAGGTTCAGGTGTTCCCTGGAGTGTTGCAGTTCCACATTCCTGAAAACAACACAAAAATACATCTTTGGTACTATTATGATGTGCTTATAAGTTGTTTTTTCCTGGAAAACTTTTTTTAAAGAAGAAACAGAGAGATCAGCACTGACATGCAGAGGGTTAAGTTGCCACCTGCAGTGCCAGCATCCTGTAAGAACTCAAGTTTGAGTCCTGGCTACTCCACTTCTGATCCAGCCGCCTGCTAAAGCACCTGTGAAAGCAGCAGAAGATGGCCTGAGTGCTTTGGCTCCTGCTGCCACCCAAGTGGGAGACCTAGATGGAATTTCTGGCTCCTGGCTTTAGCTTGGGCCTGCCCAAGGTACAGTGGCCTTCTGGAGAGTGAATTAATGAATTAATGAATGGAAGATTCTCTTATTTTTTCCCTCTCTTTTACTTCTCACTGAGTATAGTTCCTGACCTCAGCTGTGAAAGTCCACAAGGGCTTTTGGTCACTACAAATGGGCTCTTTCTGATCATCTCATTAGGATGGAATCAGGATGTTTCACACAGGAACTTCATGAAGTGAGTGTGTGTGTTGGTGTGCATCGTGTTCTGGACAAGGCTGAGCTGAGGATGGTAAGAGGGAAGTCACAGCAGCATTGTCTGGAGCAACTCTCCCTGATTGTATCTCTCTGCCCACAGGCCAGGACTCCACAAGCCCCATCAGGACCACACACTCTGGGCAGGTGCGAGGAAGCCTGGTCCACGTGGAAGGCACCAACGTGGGCGTTCATACCTTCCTGGGCATTCCGTTTGCCAAGCCACCTCTGGGACCACTGCGCTTTGCACCTCCTGAACCTGCTGAAGCTTGGAATGGAGTGAGGGACGGCACTTCCTACCCAGCCATGTAAGCTCTTCCAGGGTCCTGAGGATCATCAGGTCCAGGGTGGGTTTGGGAACCTCCAAGTGCTAGGTCAAGCCAGCTGTCTTTTCATCCACAGCCGATGCCTACCTCTCAGGAATCTTTTGTGAGTCATATAGGAGGTTTTTATTCCAATGCGAAAGGTGGCCACGGGGAAGAAGCAGGAGCAGAGAAAGAGTACATGTGGGAATATGCTTTGATGACCAAGGGGAGGGTATTGTGAATAGGGGCTGGGATGGCTGTCAGGGTGGGAACAAGAGATATGGGCTGCAAGGGATTGGTGGATAGGGTCATAGAGTACAGAGTCATGAGGTTACAGTGGATTGATGGAGAGCAAGATTACAAGTTTACAGTTGATTGACAAAGAGCAAAATTTGAACCTAAAGGGCAAACCTGAAGAAAATTGAGACCTAAGGGAAGCAAATATTTAAAATGGGGTCGGGTCTAAAAGGGCAGGGGACATTATCAATTTTCAGGGCCAACGTTCAAGTCATTCATCACTACTAACCATCTGTGTGCTGTGGACTTCCTGCGAGAACACTTTCAGTGGGCTTGCCAGGCTCCTGCCAGGTTCTTGGCTCAGGACTTGGGACTCTGAGGCTTTTAGTTCCAGGTGCTGAAGATGGAGGGAGAGACTCAGCTCCCCAAGTTTAGCTTCTGCCACATTCTTGTGCTGCCCTGGTGAGGGGGCATTGTCCTGGGTGAGTTCCCCAGGTGGTCTAGCCAAAGCTTGTAGGAGTCCCTGATTGCATCAATAGATCCTGCAGGTACTTAGATGGGCATCAATGGAACCAGGCATGAGCACAGAGCTAAACCACGGAAAAGGATATTAGCCAAAAGACGTGTGTGTGTTTCACAGCTGGAGGCAGGGCAGGAGTGATGAGTGCCAAGGATCCCAGGAAATTGGCCATCTCACTGTCTTCCCTCAGGAAGGGATGGGCATCCAAACACCCAGAGTGTGTCGGGGAGGCACCTGTGCTCAGGGCCTGACTGTGCAGAGGGACACACTGAAGTCAGCACCTGCAGGCAAAACCTGCCAGGAGACCCCAAGAGTAAGGTGTGCTATATCAGTCTCCACCTGCCTGGAAGGTCCCTGGAAACTGGTGCGATCCCAGCTTCCCAGCAGTTTCAGATGTGTATCTGGGACAGAAGGGATATGAGGGCAGGCTTAAGAATGAGCAGCATCACAGAGAAGAGCAAAGGAGAGAATCAGGGACCCAGGTTCTGGCTTGGGCCACTGCATAGATCCTGCACTAATGTCTGCTTGGGTGATTTCAGGTGTCCACAGAACCTCGATATAATGGGTGATGATGCTAAAAAACTGAATTTCACAATGTTGTCCATCCCCATGTCTGAGGACTGCCTGTACCTCAACATCTACGCACCAGGCCATGCCCATGAGGGCTCCAAGCTGCCTGTGAGTGGGAGGTCAGGGGCAGCTGAGGGTGGGAGGACATCTTGCCCTGACTGGAGGATGGGGAAGGGAAAGGTGACTGTATCCTCCCATGTCATGGATCCTGGTGAACAGCTCCTCCCTGTGGGGTCCAGGAAGTGCCTCTTCTCCTGGGTGGGCAACTGAGCACTGGGCATGAGGTCCCAGAAGACTGTCTGTTATGAGAAGACAGAATATATGGGCCCTAATGGACCCAGAACACCTGTAGCACCCAGCTGTCCAGGAGATATACCTAGGGGACTGGGGGTTGTAGGGCTCAGGACTGGGAAACCTCACAGTATTTACCCCGACTTTCAAGGTGATGGTATGGATCCATGGAGGTGCATTGGTTGTAGGCTTTGCTTCGGCATATGATGGCTCCACCTTGGCAGCCTTTGAGGATGTAGTGGTGGTCACCATCCAGTACCGCCTGGGCATCCTGGGATTCTTCAGGTAAGCCTGGGCCTGGGCCGGGCACTGAGGGAGGAACAGTCCTGGCACAGCCCTGCCATCCCTGTCCTTCCTACTTCTCAGCACTGGAGACCAGCACGCCAGCGGCAACTGGGGCTACCTGGACCAAGTGGCTGCACTGCGCTGGGTGCAGCAGAATATTGCCCACTTTGGAGGCAACCCTGATCGGGTCACCATTTTTGGCGAGTCTGCCGGTGGTGTAAGCGTGTCCTCACACGTGCTGTCACCCGTGTCGCAAGGACTCTTCCACGGAGCCATCATGGAAAGTGGAGTGGCTGTGCTGCCTGGCATCATCACCAGCTCATCTGAGACGATCTCCTCGGTGAGTTTCCTTCACTGGTGCAGCCTTGACCTATAACTCCCATCTTCTCTCCTGGAGCCTCTGCTACTTTCTCTGTTGTGTCAAAACACATGGACCATCATGCGACTTGGCACTGCCCACCCAAGGGATGGCTGAGGGGCTCAGGTGTCAAAATCCACATGCCTGTGCCTCAGTAGAGTCTGACACAGTTGTGGGCCCTGAAAAGTGGCCCTGTGAGGTCCACCTAGTCTGTAACCAGACAACCAGGTCAGCTCACTGAGGTTGAGATGCTCCAAGTCGGGGAGAGAGGACTAGTGAGTGTCAAGGCTGCAACTGCACACCCATGAGACTGTTCCTGCCTCCAGCTGGGCCTTGGGCACCCTCCTTCTTCTCTTACATGGATGTCTAGCCCATGTGCTTCCTATTCAGGTGGTGACCAACCTGTCTGGCTGTGGCCAGGTGGACTCTGAGACCCTGGTGGGCTGCTTGCGGGCCAAGAGTGAAGAGGAGATCCTGGCAATGAACAAGGTGGGACCTCATTCACTGGGACAAATGGGTGATAGACTCTGGTGCCCTTCAGAGTCTCTGGGCTACCAGCTCATGTTCATGCCTTCCTCCCCTCCCAGTACTCGATGCATAGAGATGACCAAGTCCTGTAAGCCAGACATGGTACTCCATGTGTTGAGCTGTAAGGCCACTGAGTGATCCCGGGTTAAGGGAGAGTTTCAAGAGCAAAAGAAAATTCTGGATCATAAATCTTCTCCACTGCCCTGGGTGTCCCTAGGCCTTCAAGATCATCTCCGGTGTGGTAGATGGCATCTTCTTTCCCAGACACCCCTATGAGCTGCTGGCCTCTGCTGACTTCCAGCCGGTCCCCAGCATCATTGGTGTCAACAACGATGAGTACGGTTGGATCCTCCTCAAAGTGAGTCCAGGCTGAGTTCACAGGAGTCTGTCTCAAGGCCAGGCCTGAGAGGGCAGAGCTCCCAGGAGAACAACTCCCAACCTGAAATCCTCTGCTTGCTCCACAGTTCTTCGGTGTCAGACACACTGAGGATGAAATTAACAGAGTGGCCATGGAGACACTAATACATCAAACATCTGAGCAGTGGGTGAGACCCTTGGGCTCCCGGCCAACAGATCCCTGCCCCTTGGGGACTCCTGGAACCGAGACACACTGGCAGTCTGTGTGCTTGGGGATGGGGTGACCACGAACCTGCTCCTTTGCCCCATTCCCTGTCTTTGTCCAGGACATGGGTCAGTTGTCTCTCTCCCTGGCAGTGAGCTGATGATGACTCTGTTCCTGTTCCTCGGGCTAGATGCTGCCTCCTGGTATAAGGGAACAGTTGGTGGATGAGTACCTGGGGGACAACAAGGACCCCAAGACCCTCATGGCTCAGTACCAGGAGATGATGGCAGACTCACTCTTCGTGATGCCAGCGCTCCATGTTGCACATTTTCAGCGTGAGTTCACCTGCAGCTATGGCCACACTAACTGGGGTTCTGCTTTTACTGGCCAGGGCTGAGCACACAGCTTTTGGTTCGGGGAGGTATGTCATATGCTGGCTTCTATCCACATATGGCTGGGTCCCTCAGAGCCAAGTACCCATGTCCTTATTTAAGTTCACCATCCTGTTAGTTTAGGAGATGGACATCAGGGGACAGGGGAAGAGACAAGATTGTAGCAAGGCTAAGTTAGCTACATTGTGTCAATACCTTCCAGCTACAAAGTCCAAGACCAATACCTAACCTCAGGCCCTTGCCACTGACCTCACCTGGGACTCCACCAACACCACCTGAGTCAGACCAAGTGGGCATTGCTCTACTGTCCTCTTGGGTAGTATGAGAAACCCAGGGGAAGGGCCTCCATCCATCACCCTGTGCACTTGTTACCCAGGTTCCCATGCCCCTGTCTACTTCTACGAGTTCCAGCATTCGCCCAAATTTGCAAAGAACTTCCGGCCACCCCACGTCAAGGCCGACCATGGCGATGAAGTTGCTTTTGTCTTCAGATCAATTTTCTTTGGGAAAAAAGGTGAGGCTTCCTCCTTCCTAGGATGGGGATGCAGCAGTTGGCAGTCCTGAGGGGATGCTGTGCCCACTGCACATATGAAAGGGCTGAGGCTCAGATGGAATTAAGCACTCCAAGTCTCACAGTTCCCAGGGCTGAGTCAGGACTGTACTGTGAGTGCCTCGAAACCCAGCTCCCTCCTCCTCTGCCCGGCCCCATGATGAGTCTGTCCTGGGTACAGAGTTGTCTACTGAGTGATATGCCAAGGTCATAAGAGTGAAAACCTACTGGGCCAGTAAGAGGCCAAGTTCAGGTGACTATGAGGTCAGGCTTCATTTAGCAAAGAAAAAGCCAAATCCTTGTGGTCAGTAGCAGGTGAATTTCATATTGGCAGCCAAGGGTCAAGCTCCATTGGGTTGGCAAGTGTGGCCAAGGTGGGGCAGTGGGCCTGCTCCTACTTGAGCTGACCCTGTATCCTTTCTCACTGCAGTGACTCTCACTGAGGAGGAGGAATTGCTGAGCAGGAGGATGATGAAGTACTGGGCCAACTTTGCTCGCACCGGGTGAGACGCTCCAACCTCCCACCTCCCTGGGACCACGGGACCCTTCCCTGTGGGAACCACAGCAGCAGCCCGGTGTTCTGGGTCATGTGACAGCTCCCTCCCCAGTTTCAGCTCCCTTCCCCAGTGGCACATACATGGGTCCTAGCGACCAGGGACACTCTACCCATCCAGCTTATGATCTTGACATCAGGTTTTAACCTCCGAAACTCCCCATTGGAGAGAGGGTAATACAGCCTGGATTGGGAGGTCCCCATGTGGATCTGACACCAGGCAACATAACAGCTTCCCGAACCTGGAAATTTATTTCCAACCCTACTGGTCTGCATAGTGGTCTGTCTGGACCTCAGGTAGGCTGCTCAGAGTCCCTGTGTTAACCCCTCCCTGACCTCTCATCTGTAGGAACCCCAATGGCGAGGGCCTGCCACACTGGCCTGTCTTGGACCAGGAGGAGCAGTACCTACAGCTGAGCACACAGCCTGCAGTGGGCCGGGCTCTGAAGGCCCACAGACGCCAGTTCTGGGCACAAACTCTGCCCAAGAAGATGCAGGAGCTGATGGGGGCTGAGCAGAAGCACACAGAGCTGTAGCTGCCTGTGTCTAGGTGGGTGTCCTGGTCCCATCCACAGCAGTCACTTACCTGCCCTCCTTCCCTTTGGCATACCTTTGTGGAGCACCTGCTGCCTGAGGCTCTGTGTTCTTGCCCTGGGTTCCCTGTGTCAGTTGTACTCACACCATTCCCATGAGGCTGTGCAGTCACAACCTGCAGAAGCCCACTTTCCTCATCTCCAACTGGCATAGGACATGTCTTTCTCACCTCCTCTTCTTCCTCTTCCTGATCCTCTCCTCTCTTCCTAACCCCAGGCCATAGAAATCCAGTGGGAACTGCTTTGTGGGTTGTTGTCCACCCTAGGTGTCAGAAGCCTTCATATTCCGCCCAGCACATCCTGCGAGCTCATGTCTGTAAGCAACCCATAGGGGACCTGGGCACCTGGAGACACGGTGTCCTGGTGCCCTCAGGCTGCCATGAGTGGCCTCCTTCCACTCCCTTCATGTTGCCACAAATAAAGGCTCCCATTCCTTCAGCTGAGAAATACTCATCCGGGTAACCTTGCCACATACTCATGCAATTGTCTCTGTAACACTATCTTTCAAATAAAATAAATCTTTAAATATACACACACATAAAAGGTATTTGTTAGCCTTCTGTATATTGTGTTATTGGAAATATTTATTCAGATCTTTTGACCAATTAAAAAAAATCTATCCACTTGAGAGGTAGAGGCAAGGAGAGAAAGATGAATAAAGAAAGCAAGGGCTCTCATCCTCTGAGTCATGTCCCATGTGTTTCCTGAGGCCTGGACGCAAGAACTGGGAGTCACAAAACAATCAGGTTTCCTCTGTGGGTGTCTGGGACCCAATCATTTGAACCATCTCCTTTGCCTAGCAGGAAGCTAGGGGTAGGAATCAGAGTGTGGGGGCCAAGGAAGTCAAAGGATACGGAACATAGTCATTCTCTTCACATCTTAGCCACTGTAGCAAAGGCCTACCGCGATCTGTCCACTTCCTATGTGTTTGATAAGTTGAGTTTTCTGTATGCTGGACTCTATTCCTTGCTAGATGCACAGGCTGAATGAATGTGTGTCCTCCTTCTAGCCCGCTGACCTGTGTGATGCTTCCTGGGGTTTGTACGTTCCCTCCCCATGGAGCAGCACTTCTCCTGAGCCACCAAGGTGTCTTCTTTCTGATCCTCATGAAGCACACGTGCATCTGAGTATGAGCGGGTTAGACAGACTGCCTAGGGAAGGAATGGACTCTCCGGGCAGGGCTCCCAACTCAGCTGTGTCTGTTGAACTCCTCTGCCTGGATGACCAGCAGGCTTCTTTGTCAAGGGGAGAAAAGAACTGGTGTCAGAGCAGGGTGGGGACATGGAAAACCCAGGGTACCACCAGCACTAGGGCAGGAAAGGGTCCCATGGAGTAGGGAGGGGAGAGCAGAAACACTCAGGGGAAGGGCCCAGAAAAGCAGGGAGCTCCAGTGCGGAATCTGGAGTTTCCAGGATCTGGACAGTCACACCTCCTAGCCTTAGCTCAGAGCCTCCATGACACCCAGCAGGAAGTGCAGAGCCAGTTATCTGTGGGGATTTTAACCTCATGCCTCTTCAAAGAACGCCTTCTGAGTTATCCAATTACAAACTCATTGCTGCTTGCAGTCTATCCTGACACTGCAGTTGGCCATAACTCCAAGACTGAGAGGAGGGTCCTGGGCAGCCAGGAGAGAAGAGAAGCAGCCCCAGTACTGCGCCTGCATTGACTTCCACCAGCTCAGCTGGTTCCTGCTCTCCCATGAGATCTCCTTGCCCTGCCCCAAAGACTGCCCAGCCCACTTCCTGCCCACTTCAAATTTTGGCATGGATACATCTTGATCTGTACCCAGGGTGCCCAGGGCAGCCTCTGGGGCACAAGTGGAGCACATGAAGACATGCCCAGAACCATGTGGCCACACAGAATATGTATGCGGTTCTGTGCCGTGCCCTGTGGGCTCCTGCTGCTCCTAATCACTGGCCAGGATGAGGCTCCTGCATGCAGGCACTGGGACCCGGGTCAGATCTGCAGTTAGAGCCCGAGTTGGTGGAATGGCCGGCACCTGAGAGGAAGTGGGAGAGGGTGATGTCTGCACTAGAAACAACAAGCTGTGAGCTCAGCAGGAGGTTTTGAGTGGAGCTGCTCGGGATAAGCCATGGGACAGGTGCAGGGACAGGATTTAGGCCCATTCCTTTCCGTGCTTGTGGATGCACCAATGCATATGCCCAGTCAAAGGATAGTAATGAACCTGAGTGTTTTTGCCACAACTCTAATCAAGGAGGCCCCTGCGAGGTAAGTGATGGGCAGACTACAGAAGCCTCGGGTGCCAATTCTAGGTCCCTTCTGAGACTCAGGAGCACCTGTACCCCATGCTGCTGCCTAGGGAGTAGGTGATGGCCTACATGCATGGCCTTCTTAACAAAAGCTCAGGCCACACATGTCAGGCTCCTGGGGTGTGTCCTTCATCTTTTATCTGCTCATTCAGAAGGCTCAGACTGGAGCCAGCCTGCTAGAGCATCAGGTTAAATTACTACTTGGAGCACTGCATCCCACAAGGGTGCACATTCCAGTTGTGCTTGATCTACTTCCAATCCTTCTCTCTCTGCTAATGCACCTGGGAAAGCAGCAGAAGATGGCCCCAATGCATGGGCCCCGGCACCCATGGCAGAGACACAGATGGAGCTCCAAGTCCCTGGCTTAGGACTGACCCAGCCTTGGCTGTTGGGCTGTTTGAAGAGGAACCAGTAGACAATTCTGTCTCTCCCTCTCTCAGAAAACTTGACGTTTTAAAAAGTAAGTAGATCTGTAAGAAAATACAAAAATAACCAAAGCCCAAGGATTCTTCCTCTGCACTTTCCCAATCTAATGTGCCAGCAGCAGTCCACACTCTTGCTTCTTCTGGGCTTATCCAACAGGATCCCTCCCTCCTTGTCTTTGTTTGGTCTCTCCCAGGTGAACAGGACATTCTAGGCAGAAGGCTCAACCTCACACTTAGTGGCTCCCATTGAAATCATGTGTTGTGCTGGTTCCCATCTCAGAAAGAACACGGAGTCTCTGGGTATTCCGGGAGTCCAGCACCACCATGCTGACTCTGCAGATGCTGCCATCCTGGGTACCAGGGCAGCACCTGTGTAGAAGCTGCCTATGTCCTCTATGTGATCATCCAGCTCCAGCTCATCTATCACTAATACAGCGTAAGCATTGTTTCACTTGCTATGGCACTCTCTGTTTATGGTGCATGATGGGAAACATGTCAACAACCACCACAAAGGCGATCTTTGGCCTGGTTGCAGTCAGCCCAGTGGGCTGAGTTGATGGAAACTGAATCTCTAATGTGGGTGACTCCAGCACCAGAGCAGTCACTGTCTCCAGGCAACTTCTGCCTTGTCCGGAGTGCACTCTTCCTGTGGCAAATATGGAAGCTAAACCCAGGCTCTTTGTTGCAGGGCGAAGGCTGCCCAAGCTGCTCCTTCACTGTAGGGCTGTGTTTGGCAGTGCTTTCAGTTCTTCTGGGGTTGATATTTAGGGTTGCAGCCACTGGTCCTATGGCAATGCCAGCTGCAATCACTTGAAAAACTGCCCAATTGGCTTCCAGAGCAGTTGCACCATATCCCCTTGCCACTTGCACTTTGTGAAGGCTCCAATTTCTCCACATCCTGACCTATACTCTTGATGACCTGTTGCCGGTTCTTGTTGATTTTACTGTGTTTTGAGTCTCTTTTACTCTGCATGCCACCTCTTGCCTCTGCCTCTCTTTTCATTTGCTTCTAATTGTGCTGATTTTAAAGAACCCAAGAACTTCCTTCTGGTTTTGCTAGGGTTGGTAGCACCATGTGGGTTCTGCTGATGGTGCCCTGGTGGTAGCAATGAATCATACTCATGTGCTCTGTGCATTTGTAACTCTATTCTAGAGGTGACTTCAGATTCTGGTTCTAGGTTTCAGCTTGCTTTTTTGGCAAGGTTGCTATGCAGTGCTGTAATTCCCAATAGGAAATCTGTGGTGTTTGGTTGTACTGCTTCATGTGTCAAAATTTGTCCTAGAGAGGGGACTGCACCACCAGTATGGGGTCAACTGGTGGGAAGTCCCTACCTGATCAAGCCACCCTGACCATAGGTGCCAGTTCTGGACCTGGTATCTGCTCCCAGAAGATCCAGGAGCTGATGAGGGCTGAGCAGGTGCATGTGCAGATGCAGCTACCACAAAAGATCCTTGGGAGGACTCATGGGCCAGTGCCCACTTGTTCTCCTCTGTGAGCTCAGTGGCTCCAGTATTGAGAGGAGGGTGTCATGGGGCAAGCAGTGACAGGGACCGAAATGGGGAGGCTATGTTCACATTTGTTGCCTTTGGGTCCACTTCTGATATCTGCCAGGGTAGGTTCCCCTTGAACCCCAAACCCCGCCCAGTAATGCTCACTCCGCCCAGTCCCTGCCCAGTACAAATTCCAGCTTGGCAATTGCCTTGTTCCTCCCCTACAGCACTCAGGGCAGCCTCTGGGGCATACAGTGGCACACACACGGACCTGCCTGGGAACATGTGGCGGCACTGGCTGTGCACCCGGCTTGGCAGCTTGGCCTGCGGACTCATGCTGCTCCTTCTTCCAAGCCAGGGTGAGGCTCCCACGGGTGTCCACAGGGACCTGGGTTTGATTTGCAGTTCCAGCTGGAGAGCACATGGGATGGTGTGGACAAATGTGAGGGTGGGTGGTGATGGGACTGCCCCTTGTGTCCCTGTGTGCCAGGAGGCTGAAAGGGGATCATGGTTTCCAGGGACCAGATGCAGTGAGAAGGGAGACCAACAGGAGGGCGTTCAAGGGGCCAGCTTGTGGAGGAGGGGCTGAGTAGTTTCCTGCTGCCTGTGTTTCTGCCTGATGTTGCTGCTGCCTGCAGGTGCTGTGAACATGCAGTTAGGGCTTCTCCCACTGCGGGTTGATTATCAGTTGGCTGCTCTTGCCCAGAGACCCCCAGCCAACTCTGAGGGGTCTCTGAGGCAATGCCACTGGCCCTGGGAACACAGGCAGCATGAGGCTGCAGCTGGTCTGAGGGTCCACAGGGTCCCCCAGCTCATGCACCTTTCCTGGGGGCAAAAGTTCTCTTTTCTTTTCTTTTTTTTCCAATTGTTTGTATTCTTATTGGGAAGGCAGATTTAGTGAAAGAGGAGAGCCAGGGAGAGAAATCTTCCATCCTGGGGTTTATACCCCAAATGGCCACAACGGCAGGAGCTAAGGATCGGAGCCAGGAGCTTCCTCTGGACTCCTGCGGGGAGGGCAGAGGGAGGTGATGCAGTGACCAAGGACTTGGGCTACTAACAACTGCTTTCCCAAGCACATTATTACTGAGCTGGATAGGAAGTGGAGCAGCCAGCACTTGAAGCAATATGGGATGGTGGTGCCACATGCAGAAGCTTAGCCTGCAACACCACGCTGCTAGCTCCCCATAGGCTTGTAATTGAAGGCAAAGCTGATGGTACCCTGTGCCTGCCAGTGCCCTTGGGTCTATCTCAGAGTTCTGCCTATGTGGGCACCAGACCTGGGTGTGTTTTGATCCTTGATACTCTGGGTCAAAAGGCCTCCTCCCCCACCCGTTTACCCCCCCAACAGTTTCTCAATCTAATCTGCCAAAAGGGATCCATACTCACCCTGCCCTCTGCCCATCCTCCCCCTCCAACCCCTGCTGAAATTTCACCTTTACCTCCCCTTGCCCTCACTCTACAAGGTGATTCAGTCTTTCTGGAGGGAAGGCTACCTGGCCTTTCAGATGACTCTATTAATCAGTTACTTATCAATTTCTTTAAGGTTTTAATTATTTGAAAGACAGCTTAATGAAAGTGAGGGAGAAAGAGATCTTCCAGGGGCTGGCTCACTCCAAAAAGGGCCGTGGCAGGTGGAGATGGGCTACATGGAAACCAAGAACCAGGAACTCCACATGAGTGACATGGGCCCAAGCACTCAGGCTGTCCTCTGCTGCCTTCCCAGGTGCATTAGCAGTGAGCTGGGACTCCCATGGGTGCTCTGATATGGGGTGGTGGCATTACTGGAAACAGTTAACTTATAGGCCACAGCCCTGTCTCTAGGACTCTAACAATATTTCATGTGGGTTCTATGTTCAGAAAGACTACAGCTGATTCTTGGTGTGGGCAAAGAGTCTCCCAATGTTACAAGAAGGTTCAGGTGTTCCCTGGAGTGTTGCAGTTCCACATCCCTGAAAACAACACAAAAATACATTTTTGGTACTATTATGATGTGCTTATAAGTTGTTTTTTCCTGGAAAACTTTTTTTAAAGAAGAAACAGAGGAATCAGCACTGACATGCAGAGGGTTAAGTTGCCACCTGCAGTGCCAGCATCCTGTAAGAACTCAAGTTTGAGTCCTGGCTACTCCACTTCTGATTCAGCCGCCTGCTAAAGCACCTGCGAAAGCAGCAGAAGATGGCCTGAGTGCTTTGGCTCCTGCTGCCACCCAAGTGGGAGACCTAGATGGAATTTCTGGCTCCTGGCTTTAGCCTGGGCCTGCCCAAGGTATAGTGGCCTTCTGGAGAGTGAATTAATGAATTAATGAATGGAAGATTCTCTTATTTTTTCCCTCTCTTTTACTTCTCACTGAGTATAGTTCCTGACCTCAGCTGTGAAAGTCCACAAGGGCTTTTGGTCACTACAAATGGGCTCTTTCTGATCATCTCATTAGGATGGAATCAGGATATTTCACACAGGAACTTCATAAAGTGAGTGTGTGTGTTGGTGTGCATCGTGTTCTGGACAAGGCTGAGCTGAGGATGGTAAGAGGGAAGCCACAGCAGCATTGTCAGGAGCAACTCTCCCTGATTGTATCTCTCTGCCCACAGGCCAGGACTCCACAAGCCCCATCAGGACAACACACTCTGGGCAGGTGCGAGGAAGCCTGGTCCATGTGAAAGGCACCAACGTGGGCGTCCACACCTTCCTGGGCATTCCCTTTGCCAAGCCACCTCTGGGGCCACTGCGTTTTGCACCTCCTGAACCTGCTGAAGCTTGGAGTGGAGTGAGGGATGGCACCTCCTACCCAGCCATGTGAGCTCTTCCAGGGGCCTGAGGAGCATCAGGTCCAGGGTGGGTTTGGGAACCTCCAAGTGCTAGGTCAAGCCAGCTGTCTTTTCATCCACAGCCAATGCCTACCTCTCAGGAATCTTTTGTGAGTCATATAGGAGGTTTTTATTCCAATGCGAAAGGTGGCCATGGGGAAGAAGCAGGAGCAGAGAAAGAGTACATGTGGGAATATGCTTTGATGACCAAGGGGAGGGTATTGTGAATAGGGGCTGGGATGGCTGTCAGGGTGGGAACAAGAGATATGGGCTGCAAGGAATTGGTGGATAGAGTTGTAGAGTACAGAGTCATGAGGTTACAGTGGATTGATGGAGAGCAAGATTACAAGTTTACAGTTGATTGACAAAGAGCAAAATTTGAACCTAAAGGGCAAACCTGAAGGAAATCGAGACCTAAGGGAAGCAAATATTTAAAATGGGGTCGGGTCTAAAAGGGCAGGGGGCATTATCAATTTTCAGGGCCAACGTTCAAGTCATTCATCACTACTAACCATCTGTGTGCTGTGGACTTCCTGCGAGAACACTTTCAGTGGGCTTGCCAGGCTCCTGCCAGGTTCTTGGCTCAGGACTTGGGACTCTGAGGCTTTTAGTTCCAGGTGCTGAAGATGGAGGGAGAGACTCAGCTCCCCAAGTTTAGCTTCTGCCACATTCTTGTGCTGCCCTGGTGAGGGGGCATTGTCCTGGGTGAGTTCCCCAGGTGGTCTAGCCAAAGCTTGTAGGAGTCCCTAATTGCATCAATAGATCCTGCAGGTACTTAGATGGGCACCAGTGGAACCAGGCATGAGCACAGAGCTAAACCACGGAAAAGGATATTAGCCAAAAGATGTGTGTGTGTATCACAGCTGGAGGCAGGGCAGGAGTGATGAGTGCCAAGGATCCCAGGAAATTGGCCATCTCACTGTCTTCCCTCAGGAAGGGATGGGCATCCAAACACCCAGAGTGTGTTGGGGAGGCACCTGTGCTCAGGGCCTGACTGTGCAGAGGGACACACTGAAGTCAGCACCTGCAGGCAAAACCTGCCAGGAGACCCCAAGAGTAAGGTGTGCTATATCAGTCTCCACCTGCCTGGAAGGTCCCTGGAAACTGGTGCGATCCCAGCTTCCCAGCAGTTTCAGATGTGTATCTGGGACAGAAGGGATATGAGGGCAGGCTTAAGAATGAGCAGCATCACAGGGAAGAGCAAAGGAGAGAATCAGGGACCCAGGCTCTGGCTTGGGCCACTGCATGGATCCTGCACTAATGTCTGATTGGGTGATTTCAGGTGTCCACAGAACCTCGATATAATGGGTGTTGTTGCTAAAAAACTGAATTTCACAATGTTGTCCATTCCCATGTCTGAGGACTGCCTTTACCTCAACATCTACGCACCAGGCCATGCCCATGAGGGCTCCAAGCTGCCTGTGAGTGGGAGGTCAGGGGCAGCTGAGGGTGGGAGGACATCTTGCCCTGACTGGAGGATGGGGAAGGGAAAGGTGACTGTATCCTCCCATGTCATGGATCCTGGTGAGCAGCTCCTCCCTGTGGGGTCCAGGAAGTGCCTCTTCTCCTGGGTGGGCAGCTGAGCACTGGGCATGAGGTCCCAGAAGACTGTTATGAGAAGACAGAATATATGGGCCCTAATGGACCCAGAACACCTGTAGCACCCAGCTGTCCAGGAGATATACCTAGGGAACTGGGGGTTGCAGGGCTCAGGACTGGGAAACCTCACAGTATTTACCCTGACTTTCAAGGTGATGGTATGGATCCATGGAGGTGCATTGGTTGTAGGCTTTGCTTCGGCATATGATGGCTCCACCCTGGCAGCCTTTGAGGATGTAGTGGTGGTCACCATCCAGTACCGCCTGGGCATCCTGGGATTCTTCAGGTAAGCCTGGGCCTGGGCCTGGGTCGGGCACTGAGGGAGGAACAGTCCTGGCACAGCCCTGCCATCCCTGTCCTTCCTACTTCTCAGCACTGGAGACCAGCACGCCAGCGGCAACTGGGGCTACCTGGACCAAGTGGCTGCACTGCGCTGGGTGCAGCAGAACATTGCCCACTTTGGAGGCAACCCTGATCGGGTCACCATATTTGGCGAGTCTGCCGGTGGTGTAAGCGTGTCCTCACACGTGCTGTCGCCCATGTCGCAAGGACTCTTCCACGGAGCCATCATGGAGAGTGGGGTGGCTGTGCTGCCTGGCATCATCACCAGCTCATCTGAGACGATCTCCTCGGTGAGTTTCCTTCACTGGTGCAGCCTTGACCTATAACTCCCATCTTCTCTCCTGGAGCCTCTGCTACTTTCTCTGTTGTGTCAAAACACATGGACCATCATGCGACTTGGCACTGCCCACCCAAGGGATGGCTGAGGGGCTCAGGTGTCAAAATCCACATGCCTGTGCCTCAGTAGAGTCTGATACAGTTGTGGGCCCTGAAAAGTGGCGCTGTGAGGTCCACCTAGTCTGTAACCAGACAACCAGGTCAGCTCCCTGAGGCTGAGATGCTCCAAGTCGGGGAGAGAGGACTAGTGAGTGTCAAGGCTGCAACTGCACACCCATGAGACTGTTCCTGCCTCCAGCTGGGCCTTGGGCACCCTCCTTCTTCTCTTACATGGATGTCTAGCCCATGTGCTTCCTATTCAGGTGGTGACCAACCTGTCTGGCTGTGGCCAGGTGGACTCTGAGACCCTGGTGGGCTGCTTGCGGGCCAAGAGTGAAGAGGAGATCCTGGCAATGAACAAGGTGGGACCTCATTCACTGGGACAAATGGGTGATAGACTCTGGTGCCCTTCAGAGTCTCTGGGCTACCAGCTCATGTCCATGCCTTCCTCCCCTCCCAGTACTCGATGCATAGAGATGACCAAGTCCTGTAAGCCAGACATGGTACTCCATGTGTTGAGCTGTAAGGCCGCTGAGTGATCCTGGGTTAAGGGAGAGTTTCAAGAGCAAAAGAAAATTCTGGATCATAAATCTTCTCCACTGTCCTGGGTGTCCCTAGGCCTTCAAGATCATCTCCGGTGTGGTAGATGGCATCTTCTTTCCCAGACACCCCTATGAGCTGCTGGCCTCTGCTGACTTCCAGCCGGTCCCCAGCATCATTGGTGTCAACAACGATGAGTACGGTTGGATCCTCCTCAAAGTGAGTCCAGGCTGAGTTCACAGGAGTCTGTCTCAAGGCCAGGCCTGAGGGGGCAGAGCTCCCAGGAGAACAACTCCCAACCTAAAATCCTCTGCTCGCTCCACAGTTCTTCGGTGTCAGACACACTGAGGATGAAATTAACAGAGTGGCCATGGAGACACTAATACATCAAACATCTGAGCAGTGGGTGAGACCCTTCGGCTCCCGGCCAACAGATCCCTGCCCCTTGGGGACTCCTGGAACCGAGACACACTGGCAGTCTGTGTGCTTGGGGATGGGGTGACCACGAACCTGCTCCTTTGCCCCATTCCCTGTCTTTGTCCAGTACATGGGTCAGTTGTCTCTCTCCCTGGCAGTGAGCTGATGATGACTCTGTTCCTGTTCCTCGGGCTAGATGCTGCCTCCTGGTATAGGGGAACAGTTGGTGGATGAGTACCTGGGGGACAACAAGGACCCCAAGACCCTCATGGCTCAGTACCAGGAGATGATGGCAGACTCACTCTTCGTGATGCCAGCGCTCCACGTTGCACATTTTCAGCGTGAGTTCACCTGCGGCTATGGCCACACTAACTGGGGTTCTGCTTTTACTGGCCAGGGCTGAGCGCACAGCTTTTGGTTCGGGGAGGTATGTCATATGCTGGCTCCTATGCATATATGGCTGGGTCCCTCAGAGCCAAGTACCCATGTCCTTATTTAAGTTCACCATCCTGTTAGTTTAGGAGATGGACATCAGGGGACAGGGGAAGAGACAAGATTGTAGCACGGCTGAGTTAGCTACATTGTGTCAATACCTTCCAGCTACAAAGTCCAAGACCAATACCTAACCTCAGGCCCTTGCCACTGACCTTCTCACCTGGGACTCCACCAGCACCACCTGAGTCAGACCAAGTGGGCATTGCTCTACTGTCCTCTTGGGTAGTATGAGAAACCCAGGGGAAGGGCCTCCATCCATCACCCTGTGCACCTGTTACCCAGGTTCCCATGCCCCTGTCTACTTCTACGAGTTCCAGCATTCACCCAGTTTCATGAAGGACTTCCGGCCACCCCACGTCAAGGCCGACCATGGCGATGAAGTGGCTTTTTTCTTCAGATCAATTTTCTTTGGGAAAAAAGGTGAGGCTTCCTCCTTCCTAGGATGGGGATGCACCAGTTGGCAGTCCTGAGGGGGTGCTGTGACCACTGCACATATGAAAGGGCTGAGGCTCAGATGGAATTAAGCACTCCAAGTCTCACAGTTCCCAGGGCTGAGCCAGGACTGTACTGTGAGTGCCTCGAAACCCAGCTCCCTCCTCCTCTGCCCGGCACCATGAAAAGAGTCTGTCCTGGGTACAGAGTTGTCTACTGAGTGATATGCCAAGGTCATAAGAGTGAAAACCTACTGGGCCAGTAAGAGGCCAAGTTCAGGTGACTATGAGGTCAGGCTTCATTTAGCAAAGAAAAAGCCAAATCCTTGTGGTCAGTAGCAGGTGAATTTCATATTGGCAGCCAAGGGTCAAGCTCCATTGGGTTGGCAAGTGTGGCCAAGGTGGGGCAGTGGGCCTGCTCCTACTTGAGCTGACCCTGTATCCTTTCTCACTGCAGTGACTCTCACTGAGGAGGAGGAGCTGCTGAGCAGGAGGATGATGAAGTACTGGGCCAACTTTGCTCGCACGGGGTAAGACGCTCCAACCTCCCACCTCCCTGGGACCACGGGACCCTTCCCTGTGGGAACCACAGCAGCAGCCCGGTGTTCTGGGTCATGTGACAGCTCCCTCCCCAGTTTCAGCTCCCTTCCCCAGTGGCACATACATGGGTCCTAGCGACCAGGGACACTCTACCCATCCAGCTTATGGTCTTGACATCAGGTTTTAACCTCAGAGGCTCCCCATGGGAGAGAGGGTAATACAGCCTGGATTGTGAGGTCCCCATGTGGATCTGACACCAGGCAACATAACAGCTTCCCGAACCTGGAAATTTATTTCCAACCCTACTGGTCTGCATAGTGGTCTGTCTGGACCTCAGGTAGGCTGCTCAGAGTCCCTGTGTTAACCCCTCCCTGACCTCTCATCTGTAGGAACCCCAATGGCGAGGGCCTGCCACACTGGCCTGTCTTGGACCAGGAGGAGCAGTACCTACAGCTGAGCACACAGCCTGCAGTGGGCCGGGCTCTGAAGGCCCACAGACGCCAGTTCTGGGCACAAACTCTGCCCAAGAAGATGCAGGAGCTGATGGGGGCTGAGCAGAAGCACACAGAGCTGTAGCTGCCTGTGTCTAGGTGGGTGTCCTGGTCCCATCCACAGCAGTCACTTACCTGCCCTCCTTCCCTTTGGCATACCTTTGTGGAGCACCTGCTGCCTGAGGCTCTGTGTTCTTGCCCTGGGTTCCCTGTGTCAGTTGTACTCACACCATTCCCATGAGGCTGTGCAGTCACAACCTGCAGAAGCCCACTTTCCTCATCTCCAACTGGCATAGGACATGTCTTTCTCACCTCCTCTTCTTCCTCTTCCTGATCCTCTCCTCTCTTCCTAACCCCAGGCCATAGAAATCCAGTGGGAACTGCTTTGTGGGTTGTTGTCCACCCTAGGTGTCAGAAGCCTTCATATTCCGCCCAGCACATCCTGCGAGCTCATGTCTGTAAGCAACCCATAGGGGACCTGGGCACCTGGAGACACGGTGTCCTGGTGCCCTCAGGCTGCCATGAGTGGCCTCCTTCCACTCCCTTCATGTTGCCACAAATAAAGGCTCCCATTCCTTCAGCTGAGAAATACTCATCCGGGTAACCTTGCCACATACTCATGCAATTGTCTCTGTAACACTATCTTTCAAATAAAATAAATCTTTAAATATACACACACATAAAAGGTATTTGTTAGCCTTCTGTATATTGTGTTATTGGAAATATTTATTCAGATCTTTTGACCAATGAAAAAAAAATCTATCCACTTGAGAGGTAGAGGCAAGGAGAGAAAGATGAATAAAGAAAGCAAGGGCTCTCATCCTCTGAGTCATGTCCCATGTGTTTCCTGAGGCCTGGACGCAAGAACTGGGAGTCACAAAACAATCAGGTTTCCTCTGTGGGTGTCTGGGACCCAATCATTTGAACCATCTCCTTTGCCTAGCAGGAAGCTAGGGGTAGGAATCAGAGTGTGGGGGCCAAGGAAGTCAAAGGATACGGAACATAGTCATTCTCTTCACATCTTAGCCACTGTAGCAAAGGCCTACCGCGATCTGTCCACTTCCTATGTGTTTGATAAGTTGAGTTTTCTGTATCCTGGACTCTATTCCTTGCTAGATGCACAGGCTGAATGAATGTGTGTCCTCCTTCTAGCCCGCTGACCTGTGTGATGCTTCCTGGGGTTTGTACGTTCCCTCCCCATGGAGCAGCACTTCTCCTGAGCCACCAAGGTGTCTTCTTTCTGATCCTCATGAAGCACAAGTGCATCTGAGCATGGGCGGGTTAGACAGACTGCCTAGGGAAGGAATGGACTCTCCGGGCAGGGCTCCCAACTCAGCTGTGTCTGTTGAACTCCTCTGCCTGGATGACCAGCAGGCTTCTTTGTCAAGGGGAGAAAAGAACTGGTGTCAGAGCAGGGTGGGGACATGGAAAACCCGGGGCACCACCAGCACTAGGGCAGGAAAGGGTCCCATGGAGTAGGGAGGGGAGAGCAGAAACACTCAGGGGAAGGGCCCAGAAAAGCAGGGAGCTCCAGTGCAGAATCTGGAGTTTCCAGGATCTGGACAGTCACACCTCCTAGCCTTAGCTCAGAGCCTCCATGACACCCAGCAGGAAGTGCAGAGCCAGTTATCTGTGGGGATTTTAACCTCATGCCTCTTCGAAGAATGCCTTCTGAGTTATCCAATTACAAACTCATTGCTGCTTGCAGTCTATCCTGACACTGCAGTTGGCCATAACTCCAAGACTGAGAGGAGGGTCCTGGGCAGCCAGGAGAGAAGAGAGGCAGCCCCAGTACTGCGCCTGCATTGACTTCCACCAGCTCAGCTGGTTCCTGCTCTCCCATGAGATCTCCTTGCCCTGCCCCAAAGACTGCCCAGCCCACTTCCTGCTCACTTCAGATTTTGGCATGGATACATCTTGATCTGCACCCAGGGTGCCCAGGGCAGCCTCTGGGGCACAAGTGGAGCACATGAAGACATGCCCAGAACCATGTGGCCACACAGAATATGTATGCGGTTCTGTGCCGTGCCCTGTGGGCTCCTGCTGCTCCTAATCACTGGCCAGGATGAGGCTCCTGCATGCAGGCACTGGGACCCGGGTCAGATCTGCAGTTAGAGCCCGAGTTGGTGGAATGGCTGGCACCTGAGAGGAAGTGGGAGAGGGTGATGTCTGCACTAGAAACAACAAGCTGTGAGCTCAGCAGGAGGTTTTGAGTGGAGCTGCTCGGGATAAGCCATGGGACAGGTGCAGGGACAGGATTTAGGCCCATTCCTTTCTGTGCTTGTGGATGCACCAATGCATATGCCCAGTCAAAGGATAGTAATGAACCTGAGTGTTTCTGCCACAACTCTAATCAAGGAGGCCCCTGAGAGGTAAGTGATGGGCAGACTACAGAAGCCTCGGGTGCCAATTCTAGGTCCCTTCTGAGACTCAGGAGCACCTGTACCCCATGCTGCTGCCTAGGGAGTAGGTGATGGCCTACATGCATGGCCTTCTTAACAAAAGCTCAGGCCACACATGTCAGGCTCCTGGGGTGTGTCCTTCATCTTTTATCTGCTCATTCAGAAGGCTCAGACTGGAGCCAGCCTGCTAGAGCATCAGGTTAAATTACTACTTGGAGCACTGCATCCCACAAGGGTGCACATTCCAGTTGTGCTTGATCTACTTCCAATCCTTCTCTCTCTGCTAATGCACCTGGGAAAGCAGCAGAAGATGGCCCCAATGCATGGGCCCAGGCACCCATGGCAGAGACACAGATGGAGTTCCAAGTCCCTGGCTTAGGACTGACCCAGCCCTGGCTGTTGGGCTGTTTGAAGAGGAACCAGTAGACAATTCTGTCTCTCCCTCTCTCAGAAAACTTGACGTTTTAAAAAGTAAGTAGATCTGTAAGAAAATACAAAAATAACCAAAGCCCAAGGATTCTTCCTCTGCACTTTCCCAATCTAATGTGCCAGCAGCAGTCCACACTCTTGCTTCTTCTGGGCTTATCCAACAGGATCCCTCCCTCCTTGTCTTTGCTTGGTCTCTCCCAGGTGAACAGGACATTCTAGGCAGAAGGCTCAACCTCACACTTAGTGGCTCCCATTGAAATCATGTGTTGTGCTGGTTCCCATCTCAGAAAGAACACGGTGTCTCTGGGTATTCCGGGAGTCCAGCACCACCATGCTGACTCTGCAGATGCTGCCATCCTGGGTACCAGGGCAGCACCTGTGTAGAAGCTGCCCATGTCCTCTATGTGATCATCCAGCTCCAGCTCATCTATCACTAATACAGCGTAAGCATTGTTTCACTTGCTATGGCACTCTCTGTTTATGGTGCATGATGGGAAACATGTCAACAACCACCACAAAGGCGATCTTCGGCCTGGTTGCAGTCAGCCCAGTGAGCTGAGTTGATGGAAACTGAATCTCTAATGTGGGTGACTCCAGCACCAGAGCAGTCACTGTCTCCAGGCAACTTCTGCCTTGTCTGGAGTGCACTCTTCCTGTGGCAAATATGGAAGCTAAACCCAGGCTCTTTGTTGCAGGGTGAAGGCTGCCCAAGCTGCTCCTTCACTGTAGGGCTGTGTTTGGCAGTGCTTTCAGTTCTTTTGGGGTTGATATTTAGGGTTGCAGCCACTGGTCCTATGGCAATGCCAGCTGCAATCACTTGAAAAACTGCCCAATTGGCTTCCAGAGCAGTTGCACCATATTCCCTTGCCACTTGCACTTTGTGAAGGCTCCAATTTCTCCACATCCTGACCTATACTCTTGATGACCTATTGCCGGTTCTTGTTGATTTTACTGTGTTTTGAGTCTCTTTTACTCTGCATGCCACCTCTTGCCTCTGCCTCTCTTTTCATTTGCTTCTAATTGTGCTGATTTTAAAGAACCCAAGAACTTCCTTCTGGTTTTGCTAGGGTTGGTAGCACCATGTGGGTTCTGCTGATGGTGCCCTGGTGGTAGCAATGAATCATACCCATGTGCTCTGTGCATTTGTAACTCTATTCTAGAGGTGACTTCAGATTCTGGTTCTAGGTTTCAGCTTGCTTTTTTGGCAAGGTTGCTATGCAGTGCTGTAATTCCCAATAGGAAATCTGTGGTGTTTGGTTGTATTGCTTCATGTGTCAAAATATGTCCTAGAGAGGGGACTGCACCACCAGTATGGGGTCAACTGGTGGGAAGTCCCTACCTGATCAAGCCACCCTGACCATAGGTGCCAGTTCTGGACCTGGTATCTGCTCCCAGAAAATCCAGGGGCTGATGAGGGCTGAGCAGGTGCATGTGCAGATGTAGCTACCACAAAAGATCCTTGGGAGGACTCATGGGCCAGTGCCCACTTGTTCTCCTCTGTGAGGACAGTGATTTCAGTGGCTCCAGTATTGAGGGGAGGGTGTCATGGGGCAAGCAGTGACAGGGACCGAAATGGGGAGGCTGTTTACATTTGTTGCCTTTGGGTCCACTTTTGATATCTGCCAGGGTAGGTTCCCTTGAACCCCAAACCCCGCCCAGTAATGCTCACTCCGCCCAGTCCCTGCCCAGTACAAATTCCAGCTTGGCAATTGCCTTGTTCCTCCCCTACAGCACTCAGGGCAGCCTCTGGGGGCATACAGTGGCACACACACGGACCTGCCTGGGAACATGTGGCGGCACTGGCTGTGCACCCGGCTTGGCAGCTTGGCCTGCGGACTCATGCTGCTCCTTCTTCCAAGCCAGGGTGAGGCTCCCACGGGTGTCCACAGGGACCTGGGTCAGACTGGCAGTTACAATCGGAGAGCACGTGGATGTGTGGACAAATGTGAGGGTGGGTGGTGATGGGACTGCCCCTTGTGTCCCTGTGTGCCAGGAGGCTGAAAGGGGATCATGGTTTCCAGGGACCAACAGGAGGGCGTTCAAGGGGCCAGCTTGTGGAGGAGGGGCTGAGTAGTTTCCTGTTGCCTGTGTTTCTGCCTGATGTTGCTGCTGCCTGCAGGTGCTGTGAACATGCAGTTAGGGCTTCTCCCACCGCGGGTTGATTATCAGTTGGCTGCTGTTGCCCAGAGACACCCAGCCAACTCTGAGGGGTCTCTGAGGCAATGCCACTGGCCCTGGGAACACAGGCAGCATGAGGCTGCAGCTGGTCTGAGGGTCCACAGGGTCCCCCAGCTCATGCACCTTTCCTAGGGGCAAAAGTTCTCTTTTCTTTTCTTTTTTTTCAATTGTTTGTATTCTTATTGGGAAGGCAGATTTAGTGAAAGAGGAGAGCCAGAGAGAGAAATCTTCCATCCTAGGGTTCATACCCCAAATGGCCACAACAGCAGGAGCTAAGGATCGGAGCCAGGAGCTTCCTCTGGACTCCTGCAGGGAGTGCGGAGGGAGGTGATGCAGTGACCAAGGACTTGGGCTACTAACAACTGCTTTCCCAAGCACATTATTACTGAGCTGGATAGGAAGTGGAGCAACCAGCACTTGAAGCAATATGGGATGGTGGTGCCACATGCAGAAGCTTAGCCTGTAACACCACGCTGCTAGCTCCCCATAGGCTTGTAATTGAAGGCAAAGCTGATGGTACCCTGTGCCTGCCAGTGCCCTTGGGTCTATCTCAGAGTTCCGCCTATGTGGGCACCAGACCTGGGTGTGTTTTGATCCTTGATGCTCTAGGTCAAAGGCCTCCCCTACCCCTTCTCAATCTAATCTGCCAAAAGGGATATACACTCACCCTGCCCTCTGCCTATCCTCCCTCTCCCTCCACCCCCCTTCCCTCTGAAATTCCAGCCTTACCTGCCCTATGCCCATACTCTCAAGGTGACCCAGTCCTTACAGAAGGGAGAGCTACCCGGCCTTCCAAATGGCTCTGTTAGTCATTGGTGTATCAACTTGTTTAAGAGATTACTTACATGAAAGATAAATTTATGGGAGTGAGGGAGAGGTAGAAAGGGAATGAGATCTTGACGGGCTGATTCACTCCCCGAAGAGCCGTGGCAGGTGGAGATGGGCTACATGGAAACCAAGAATCAGGAACTCCACATGAGTTACATGGGCCCAAGCACTCAGGCTATCCTCTGCTGCCTTCCCAGGTGCATTAGCAGGGAGCTGGATCAGAAGCAGTGAGCTGGGACTCCCATGGGTGCCCAGATGTGGGATGTTGGCGTCACAGGCTACAGTTAACCTGCTGGGCCACAGCCCTGTCTCCAGAGCTCCAACAGTATTTCATGTTGGTCTCACATTAACAAAAACTACAGCCTTCTCTTTGTGTTGGCACAAAGTCTTCCCAAGTTATAACAAGGCACCAATGCTCCCTCGATGTCCTCTGCTTTTACCACCAGATAACAACAGAAAAACATGCTTGACACTATTATGATTAGTCTGTAAGCTTTTTTTTTTTTTCTGGAATAATTCTTATTTAAAGAAGCAATGTAGGGATCAGAGCTACAGTGCAAATGATTCAGCTCCCTGCTAAGATGGTCCAAGTCTTGGGCCTCTGTCAATCATGTTTGAGACACCGAAGGACTTTCTCCTGACTTCAGCCTGTGCCATTTCAAGCTGTATGGCCTTTGCAGAGTGAACCAATGGATGGAAGATTCTCCTTGCTGTCTCTTTTTCTCTGTTTTCTGCTTCCCACCCAATCCAAACCAAAACCCAGCAACAGAAGCACTCAATGGCTTTTGGTCAACACATTGGCTCTTGTAGCTCATTTCATTAATGGAATCAGGAACGACTACACAGCTATTCTATAAAGTTGATGCATATGTGTTGTGTTTGTTTGTGTGTGTGTGTGTGTGTGTGTATGGATCTGGGTACAGGACAAGGCTGAGCTGAGGACAGCAAAGAAGAAACTACATGAGTAGTATTGGGGGTAGCTGGTGTGGCAGCCCGCCCTGATTGTATCTCTCTGCCCACAGGCCAGGACTCCACAAGCCCCATCAGGACCACACATTCTGGGCAGGTGCGAGGAAGCCTGGTCCACGTGGAAGGCACCAACGTGGGCGTCCACACCTTCCTGGGCATTCCCTTTGCCAAGCCACCTCTGGGATCACTGCGCTTTGCACCTCCTGAACCTGCTGAAGCTTGGAGTGGAGTGAGGGATGGCACTTCCTACCCAGCCATGTGAGCTCTCCCAGGGTCCCGGGGAGCATTTGGTCTTGGATCCTAAAAGTGCTAGGCCAGGCCTGGCTGACCTTCCATCCTCAGCTGACAGCTTACAGCCTTAGTGTGCTATGGACACCCATGTGAACACTTCCATTGGGTCTTGCCAGGCTCCTGCCAGACTGTTGGCTCAGGACTTGGGACTCTGAGGCCTTTAGCTCCAGGTGCTGAAGATGGAGGCAGAGACCCAGCTCCCCAAGTTTAGTTTCTGCCACATCCCTGTGCTGCCAATGGGCACTGTTCTGGGTGACTCCCCAGGTGGGTTCCTTAATATCGTAATAGTCCCCAGCTCTATCAGCCTGTCCTTCAGGCTCCCAAGATGGGCACCAGTGGAGGCTTGGCACAACAATGAGCTACCCACAGGCCAAGGACATGGTCTAAGGGAGAAGTGTGTATCACCGCTGGAGGCTGACAGGAGTGATAAGGCTCCCAGGACATGGGCAATCCCACTGCCTTCCCTGGAGAAGAGATGGGCATCCATGCACCCAGCACATGTGTAGGAAACCCCTGTACTTCATGCCTGACTGTGTAGGGGGACACAGCATTGAGGCAAGCACCTGTAGGGAAACTTCCCACAGAGACTCTGAGAGTCAGGTATGCTTTTTCAGTCCCCACCTACATAGAGGGTCCCTGAGAGTTGATGCAACCCCAATTTCCTCTGAGTCTCATGTCTACATACAGGATAGTAGGGACATTAGGACAGGCTAATGAATTAATATGGGTAAAGTGGGTAGCAAAAAGAGAAAGTCAAGACAAATCTGGGACCCAGGCTTTAACTTGGGCCACTGCATGTATCCTGCACTAAATTTACCTTGGGCGGGCCCAGGTGTCCACAGAACCTCGCAATAACGGGTGATGCTGCTGTGCTGTCCCTGCTGTCCATCCCCATGTCTGAGGACTGCCTGTACCTCAACATCCATGCACCAGCCCACGCTCATGAGGGCTCCAAGCTGCCTGTGAGTGGGAGGTCAGGGGCAGCTGGGGCTGGGAGGACATCTTGCCCTGACTGGAGGATGGGGAGGGGAGAGGTGAATGTGGCCTCCCATATCATGGATCCTGGTAGGAGCTCCTCTCTTGGTGTCCAGGAAGTACCCTTTTCCCTGTGGGTATTTCAATGATAGATATGGGGTCCCATGGCCTGGTTGCTGCCAGAAGTCAGAATGCGTGGACCCTGGAGGGCGGGGACATCTGTAGCACCCTGAGAACCAGGAAAAGTACTAGAGAAAAGAGGGCAGCAGTGTTCAGACTATGGAAACTTCACAGTATTGGTCTTGACTTTCCTAGGTGATGGTGTGGATCCATGGCGGTGGGCTGGTTATGGGCATGGCTTCGGTATATGATGGCTCCACCTTGGCGGCCTTTGAGGATGTAGTGGTGGTCACCATCCAGTACCGCCTGGGCGTCCTGGGATTCTTCAGGTAAGCCTGGGCCTGGGCCTGGGCAGTGAGGGAGGAGGGCCCTGACACAGCCCTGCCATCCCTGTCCCTGTTACTTCTCAGCACTGGAGACCAGCATGCCAGTGGCAACTGGGGCTACCTGGACCAAGTGGCCGCACTGCGCTGGGTGCAGCAGAACATTGCCCACTTTGGAGGCAACCCTGACCGGGTCACCATATTTGGCGAGTCTGCTGGCGGTATAAGCGTGTCCTCACATGTGCTGTCACCCATGTCTCAAGGGCTCTTCCATGGAGCCATCATGCAGAGTGGAGTGGCTGTGCTGCCTGGCCTCATTTCCAGCTCATCTGAGATGATATACACAGTGAGTGTCCCCAAAGGCCTAGCCCAACCCCCCAAATCCATCTTCCCTCTTGGGGCATCTGTTACAATCTTGATTGTGTTGGTGCGCAAGGCCCAACAGGTGTCTCAGCACTGCCTACCCTAGGGATGGCTGAGAAACTCAGTGGTCAGAATCCACATGCCTGTGCCTCAGTAGAATCTGACACTGTTCTGGGCCCTGAAAAGCCACCCCTCTGAGTCTGAACTTGTCTGTAGCCAGCTAAGCAGGCAGAGTTCACTGAGGCTGAGATTCTCCATGTCAGAGAGGAGGCATCCAAGCCACAGCTGTGCATCCACAAGACTCTGCTTCTGCGTCCCTCTGGGCCTCGGGCACCCTCCTTTCTCTCCTGCATGGGCCTGTAGCACCTGTATGCTCCCTTCCCAGGTGGTGGCCAACTTGTCTGGCTGTGGCCAGGTAGACTCTGAGACCCTGGTGGGCTGCTTGCGGGCCAAGAGTGAAGAGGAGATGCTGGAGATAACCAAGGTGGGACCCCATTCACTGGGACAAAGGGGTGATTGGTGTGGTGCCCTTAAAAATCCCTGGCTATGAGCTCATGTCCAAGTCTTTTTGTCCTGCAACTCTTAATTGGCAAGGGTTGAGGCAGTTCTTTAAGCCATGCATGGTACCCCATTTGGTGTGGTATTTGTGCACTGGGATGAGCTAGGCGTCGAGGAGCATCTCAAAAGCAAAACCTCTCCCTGGCCCTGGGTACCCCTAGCCCTTCAAGATCATCTCTGCAGTGGTGGATGGCATCTTCCTGCCCAGACACCCCTATGAGCTGCTGGCCTCTGCTGACTTCCAACCCGTCCCCAGCATCATTGGTGTTAACAACGATGAGTATGGCTGGATCATCCTCAAGGTGAGCCCAGGATGATTTTTCCAGAAGTCTGTCTCATGTTTAGTTCTCAGGGTAGTCCACCCACCTACAGCCCACAACCTTCTGCCACCTCCCAGTCTTTCACTGACAGAGAGCCCGGGGATGAAATCAACAGAGCAGACATGGAAGCACTAATACATCAGACATCTGAGCAGTGGGTGAGTCCCTGGGGCTCCCACCAACAGCCTCCTGCCCCAACAGCCCATAGTCCCAATAGTTCCTTTCCCCGTGGGCTCACGGAACAGAGTCACAGCAACCAGTGTGTACTTGGGGAGGGAATGGCCCTCAGCCAGTTTTTTTGCCCCATTTCCGGTCTTTACCCAGGAACTTTGTCAGCTGCCCCTCTCTCTGGAAGCCTGGCTTCCTAACTCTGTCCCTGTACCCTGAACTAGATGCTGCCTCCTGGCATAGGGCAAAAGTTGATGGATGAGTATCTGGGAGCCCACGAGAACCCCAAGACCCTAATGGCTCACTTCCAAGATATGATGACCGATGCACTTTTTGTGATGCCTGCACTCCATGTCGCACATTTTCATCGTGAGTATGTCCGTGGCTAAGGCCAAAAGGCCTACACTTGGATAGCACAGAGTTAGCTCTCAGGGAGGAATGTTCTGTCCTAGTCATATCTTGGCTGTGTCTCTCAGCACCAGGTTCCCATACCCTTTGTCTCATTCCAGCTTACTGTTAGTTCAGGAACTCAACATCTCCATCAGGGGACAGGGGAAGAACAGGGGTGAGACAGTTTAATTGTGTCAAGACAGCTACAAAGTCCCAGGCGAAAGCTAAGACCTAACCCAGGTTCTTGTCACTGCCCTTCTCACCTGGATATGTGCCAGCACTTCCAAGATCACACAGTGGGCATCTTTTTGCTTTCCTCTTGGGTAGTGTGGGAAACCCAGGGAAGGAGTCACCACTTGTCACCCTGTGCACCTGTCACCCAGGTTCCCACGCCCCTGTCTACTTCTACGAGTTCCAGCATTCACCCAGTTTCATGAAGGACTTCCGGCCATCACACGTGAGGGCTGACCACGGTGATGAGATTCCCTTTCTCTTCAGATCCACTTTCTTTGGGACAAAAGGTGAGGCTTCCTCCTTCCCCAGGATGGGGATGCAGCAGTTGGGAGTCCTGAGGGGGTGCTGTGCCCACTGCACAGATGACAGGGCTGAGGCACAGATGGAATCAAGCACCCCAAGTCCCACAGCTCCCAGGGCTGAGTCAGGACTGCACTGTGAGTACCTCCAGACCTGGCTCCCTTCTCTTCTGGCTGGCTCTAATGAATGTATGGCCTGGGTGCAGAGCTGACCCCTGAGTGATCCCTCAAGGTGAGAAGCATGAAACCTACTATGCCAGTAAGAGGCCAAGTTCAGGTGAATTTGAGAACTGGTTTGGATAACAAGTTTGGCAAGGGAAAAGTAAAATCTGGTAGTTTAGGAGAAAGCAAGCTTCATAATGGGAGCCAAGAGTAAAGCGCCACTGGACTGGCATGTGTGATCAGGTGGAAAAGAGGGCCTGTGCTGGCCTGAGCTGACCCTGTGTCCTTCCCTGCTGCAGTGACTCTCACTGAGGAGGAGGAGCTGCTGAGCAGGAGGATGATGAAGTACTGGGCCAACTTTGCTCGCACCGGGTGAGACACCCCAGTCTAACCTCCCTGGGCCACGGGACCCTCCGCTGTGGGGACCTCAGCAGTGTCCTTAGTCATGTGACAGTGCCCTCCCCTGCTTCAGGATCTGCTGGCTACCCAAGGGTCCTGTGGATCAGGGACACTCTCCTCATTCACCCCACTTTGTGTCCTGGACTTAGCCAAGAGCTGACACTCTCAGAT
The DNA here is from genome assembly GCF_017591425.1 of Ochotona curzoniae. Lineage (NCBI taxonomy): Eukaryota > Metazoa > Chordata > Mammalia > Lagomorpha > Ochotonidae > Ochotona > Ochotona curzoniae. The sequence continues at coordinate 781,206 of NW_024466999.1, read as the reverse complement.
TTTTTCCCTTGGGAGTGAGGGACACCACTGTCCTGATTGGCAGATCTCCATAAAGCTATTGTCAGGGGAGGTGACAGCTCTCCTGTATTGCTAACTATCCCTCCTGGTCTGCAAGGCAAGCTGGCCTGGCCCTAGCCAGGGCACTCAGGGCTTAAGGCCTCAGAAGTCTCACCATCCCCACTTTTGACCTCTCATCTGCAGGAACCCGAATGGCAAGGACCTGCCACACTGGCCCGTCTTGGACCAGGAGGAGCAGTACCTGCAGCTGAACACACAGCCTGCAGTGGGCCGGGCTCTGAAGGCCCACAGACACCGGTTCTGGACACAAACTCTGCCCAAGAAGATGCAGGAGCTGATGCGGGCTGAGCAGAAACACACAGAGCTGTAGCTGCCTGTGTCTATATGGGGGCCCCTTTCCCACCCTCAACTGTCCCTTGTCTACCCTCTGTCCCCTCGGCATACCCTTGTCAAAATCCTGCTGTCCAGGGTTCTCTGCCCAGCCTGCCCTGGGTGCTCTTCACCAGGTGCGTTCAAAACTGCCCCCGTGGGATGATGCCTGTTGGTGCCCAAAGAAGCCCACCTTCCTCCTCATCCACTTGTCCTGGACCTCTTCTGCTTGCCTTACATCCTCTTCCCCACCCTGGCTCTCCTATCCTCCTAGCCCCAAGCCATAGAAATCTAGTGGGAACTGCTTTGTGGATTGTTGCCTATCACTGCATGCCCTTAACCCTCCTCCAGCATGCCCTGTGAGCTCATGTCTGTAAACTGCCCATAGGTACCTGGGTACCTGGATCACCAAGTCCTGGTGCCTTCAGGCTGCCATGAGTGACCTCTTTCCATTTCCTCCATGTTGCCACAAATAAAGGCTCCAGTTCCTTCAGCTGAGAAATACTCATCTGAGTAACCTTGCCACAGTTTCACACACCTGGCAGCTTGCAGGGCTCAGGTATCAGAAAAATCACTATACAAATGCAGGGTGCAGGTACCCCTTCTACTATATTTTTGTTTCTTAGCATATTTACCAGACAGGAATTCTTGAGATTATAGTAGAAATTTCACTTAAAAACAAAAACGAAAACCTTTGTTTTAAATGCGTTTCTTATGCTGCTTTAAATATTGGACCCAAAATCAACTTTTGAGGCACTTCCATAGAGTTTCCCACGAGGTCTCCACTATGTCACATTCCATTTCACAGGTTAGAAGTGTCCTCTTGGGCCCAGCGGCATGGCCTAGCAGCTAAAGTGAACGTGCCGGGATCCCATATGGACGCCAGTTCTAATCCCGGCAGCTCCAATTCCCATTCAGTTCCCTGCTTGTGGCCTGGGAAAGCAGTCAAGGACGGCCCAAAGCTTTGGGACCCTGCACCCATGTGGGAGATCCAGAAGAGGTTCCTGGTTCCCAGCTTCGGATCAGCACAGCACTGGCCATTGTGTTCACTTGGGGAGTGAATCATTGGACGGAAGATCTTCCTCTCTGTCTCTCCTCCTCTCTGTATATATGACTTTGTAATAAAAATAAATAAATCTTAAAAAAAAAGAAAACACAAAAATAACCAAAGCCTCAAGACTTTGTCCCAGCCTTTTCCCAATCCAACCTTCTAGGAGTAGTCCACACTCCTGCTTCTTTCTGGGGCTCACCCAGCAGGCTCCCTCTCTCCCTGCCCTTGTTGGGTCTCTCCCAAGTGACCAGGACAATCTAAGCAGAAGACTCAGCCCCACACTGGATAGCTCTCATTAAAATCATGTGTGGGGCTGGTTCCCATCTCAGAAAGGACACATTGTCCCTGGGTATCCTGGGAGTCCAGGACCACCGTGCTGCCATCCTGGGTACCAGGAGCATCTGTGTAGAAGCTGCCCTTGTTCTCCATGTAATCTGATCTAGCTCCAGCTCACCTATCACTAATACTGCAAGGAGTCAGACAGGATAATACACAATTAGGGTCTCTGGTCCCTGGTGAAGTTACCTTGTAAAATATAAAACCTTGCTTTTTCCCATTACCCTTTCAAGAGTACATTCTCGGGCCCCGCGCGGTGGCGCAAGTGGTTAAGGTCCTCGCCTTGCATGCCCGGGATCCCTTATGGGCGCCGGTTCTATCCCGGCGGCCCCGCTTCCCTTCCAGCTCCCTGCCTGTGGCCCGGGAAGGCAGTCGAGGACGGCCCGGAGCCTTGGGACCCTGCACCCGCGTGGGAGACCCGGAAGAGTCTGCTAGCTTCGGACCGGTATAGCATCGTCCGTTGCGCTCACTTGGGGAGTGAATCATCGGATGGAAGATCTTCCTCTCTGTCTCTCCTCTCTGTGTATCCTCTCTGTGTATCCGCCTTTCCAATAAAAAAATAATAAAAATAAATCTTTAAAAAAAAAAAAAGAGTACATTCTCCCCAGGTTCACGCAAGGTCTTATTGAGGGAAAACAAAGACACAGATTCAACATATCCCTTCCCATCTTTTAGAATGACAAAAGCAGGGAGACACAGCTTAAAATAACCCCCATTTCTGAGACCTGTCGGAGATAGTGCCTGAGATTTCAGCTTATGAGATCAGGAGGAGGGAGGCACCAGTCACACCTTTATGAAGTCGACTGTACAGCGTTGTATACTCCCAATAGGAAATCTAGCTGCTGGTTGTATCACTTCACGTGACAAAGTATTTCCTGGAGAGGTGCTTGCACCTCTCCTGATCGTCTTTCTGCCCATGGGTGTCAGATCTGGACCAGGTATCTGTCCTAAAAGATCCAGGAGCTGATGGGGGCTGAGCAGGAGGAGCGCGTGGTGCTGTATGACAGACTCACAGGCCAGGACCCACTCATACTCACAGAGCAGCTGTGACTGGATTGTTCATCCATGTGGCCACCCACACGTCATTCTGTCCTTCCATTCAACAGAGATGGGGACCTACCACCCTGTAAACATGTGTGCCCTGTCCCAAGGTCATATCTGGACAACTAACATCTCTCTTAGCCCCCTCTGAATTCTTGCCAGCTAGCTGTTCTAAGATAAATTAATAAAGGATTGACATTAGGCACCCTCCAGAGCCTAGAATACTAAAACCATTTTTGCTTATATGTATTTTTGCAAAAGTTATCTACCTGCCATGTCCCCACCTACTTTTCTTACCTTGTTAGATCACTGCTGTTCTATTTATAGCTATTTATAGCTATAGCTACATTGCCTTTGTTAAATTCTAAAGTGAGTGCAGGACCAGCACTGTGGTGCAGTGAGTTAAGCCAGTGTCTGTGAAACCAGCATTGAACATAGACACTGGTTCGAGTCCTGCTTCACCTCTGATCCAGATTCTTGCCAATGCATCTGGGAAAGTAGCAGAGGTTGGCAAAAGAGCTTGGGACTCTGCATTCACACGGGCTCCTGGCTTTGAACCGGCACAGCCATGACTTTTGTGGCCACTCCGGGGTGAATCAACATATGGAACAACAGACACACATCTCTTTCCCTCTTTTTGTGACTCTGTCTTTCATGTAAATTAACCGATCTTTAAAAATATGTAAAATGAGTGTAAATGTGCTGTTTGTCTTTCTGAGGCTGACTTCTTTCATTCAACGTGAAGTCCTCTTGTAACTATGTTTCCACAGTTGAGAGAATTTCATCTTGATGGATGAATAACACTCCATGGTGTGTCTATGTCAGAACCCCTTCCATATTCATCAATCAGGGAGCCTGCCTACTGTTGATGGTTCCAGAATAAACACTGCAGTGCAGGTTTCTTTTGGATGCTGCCCAGTGCCAGGAGTGTGGATCACATGGTAGATGCAGATCCATGGCCTGTGGACTGATTTCCAGCTCATGGTCTTGTCCTGGCACAGACCTAATCACTGCAGGCATCTGGGGACTCTCCTTCTCAGATTCCTAAGTAAATTTTTAAAAAGAAAAGAAAAGAAAAAGGCATACTGAGTCAGGAGGGACTGTGAATTAGCAGGGACAAACAAACTGAGTCCTGAGCCGGGGAGGAGCTCTGAGTGCTCAGGGACAATCACACATGTTGGGGTTCAACCCCATACACCCAGGGATCATCCCATATTGCCATCTCTGGGGATTCTCATCCCTCCACTGAGAAGGCCTCCTGGCTCTCCAAATCCAGCCCTTTGCTCCCTCCTCTCTGTGAGGACAGTGAGCTCAGTGGCTCCAGGACTGAGGGGAGGGTCTCATGGAACAAGCAGGGTTAGGGACAGAAGTGGGGAGGCCATGAGCACATTTGTTGGCTTTGGTGTCCTCCGCAGCTGCTCTCTGCTGAGTCAATGGAGTTCATCTTGAATCCCAATCCCTGCCCCACAATGGTCACCCCACCCACTTCCTGCAGAGGTCAAACTCCAGGCTGGGTGACACACTGTTCTGCCCCCAGCAAGTGGGGCAGCCTCTGGGGCACACAGGGTAACACACAGATGGACCTGCCTGCGACCATGGGAACTCACAGGCTGTGCGTGCAGCTTGGCACCGTGGTCTGCGGTCTCCTGCTGCTCCTTGTTCCGAGTCAGGGTGAGAATCCCGCGGGCGACCGCAAGGACCTGGGTCAGATTGATAGTTAGAGCGCCAAACCAGGACTGGTGTGGTACAGAGGGAGGGGGTGAATGGGCGCTTTCCCCATGCCCTGGATGCACCCAGAGGCTGAGAGAATCATGGCTACCAGGGACCTGAGCCACTGAGAAGGAAAACCAACAGGAGGACAGTCAAAAGGACAGCTTGTGGAGGAGGGGTTAGGAGCATTTTCTGCCTGTGTTTGTGCCTAATTTGGGTGCTGCCCTAGGTGCTGTCTACAGGTGCTGTGAACATGTGGTTAGGGCTTCTCCCTCTGTGGGTTGACTCTCAGGCACTGCTCTTGGACAGAGGCCCCCAGCTGCCTATGAGGGTCCCAAGGCAAGGTCACTGGTCCTGGCAGTTCAGGCAGCCTAGGGCTGCAACTGGTCTGAAGGGCCACAAAGACCTCTAGCCCGTGCAAAAACAAATGGCTATTTTTCCTCTTTAATTGTTTATATTCTTATTGAAAAGCAAATTTGGAGAAAGAGAAGAGTGAAAGAGAGAAATTCTTCCTTCCTGGGTTTCATTCCCCAATGGCCACAAAGGCAGGAACTGAGCTGATCTGGAGCCAGGAGCTTTCTCTGGACTCCATGTGGGTTCTGGGGAACAAGGACTTGGGCCACCAGCTTTTGCTGTCCTTGGAATAATAGCATCAACCTAAATAGGAATTGGAATAGCCAGGACTCAAACTATATAAGATGTTGGCACCACAGACAGAAGCTTAGCCTACAATACCATGCTGCTACCTCCCCCACAGGCAAAGCTGGCAGTGCCCCGTGTCTGACCAGGGTTCTTGGGTCTCTTATCAGAAGCTCAGGCTATGCGGACAAAAGGCCTGGGTGTGTTTTGATCCTTGATGCTCTAGGTCAAAGTCCTTCTCCCCACCCTTTCCCAATCTAATCTGCCAAAGGAGATCCACACTCACCCTGTCCTCTTACTCACCTGCCCTCATCCCCTTCACTGAAATTCTACCCTTACCTGGCCTTTCCGCCACTCTCCAAGGTGACCCAGACCTTTCTGGATGAAGAACTACTTTTCCAGATGCTCTGTTAGTCATTGGTGTATCCATTTCTTTCAGGGCTTACTTACCTGAAAGACAGATCCATGGAAGTAGGGAGAATAGAGAAAGAAGGAGATCTTCCTAGGGCTGGCTCACTCCCCAAAAGGCCATGGCAAGTGGAGGTGGGCCATGTGGAAACCAGGAATCAGGAACTCCACATGAGTTACATGGGCCCAAGCACTCAGGCTGTCCTCTGCTGTCTTCCCAGGTACATTAGCAGGGAGCTGGATCAGAAGCAGTGAGCTGGGACTGCCATGGGTGCCCGGATGTGGGATGTTGGCGTCACAGGCTACAGTTAACCTGCTGGGCCACAGCCCTGTCTCCAGGACTCTAATGGTATTTCATGTTGGTTCCATGTTCAGAAAGACTACAGTTGTTTCTTGGTGTGGGCACAGAGTTTCCCAAATTCATAAGAAGGGCCAAGTGCTTCCTAGAGGATCAAAGTTTCACTCCACTAAAAACCATAAAAAAATCACATCCTTGACCCTATATGATGAGCATGTAAATTTTTTTTATTTTTTTTTTTCCGAAAATTCTTAATCTTTAAAGAAGCAACGGAGGGATCAGTGTTAAAGTGCAGAGGGTTAAGCTCCCTTGTGGGGCCAGCATTCCATGTGCATGTTTGAGTCCCAGTTGCTCCACTTCCTGTCCTATTCCTTCTTACACACCCATGAAAACAGCACAAGACGGTCAAGCGCTCAGACCGTTTCAACCCATGTGGGACACCCAGATGCAGTTTACGGTTCCTCACTTCACTCTGACCAGCGATAGCTGTTGTAGTCATTTGAATCAAGAAATGAAAAGAGTCTTTCGCTCTTATTCTCTCCTCTGTGTGTGTGTGTGTGTCTGTCCCTCTTTCTTTAATTCTGCCTATCAAATGGACAAATAAATCTTCAAAAATAAGAAGAAATAGTTAATTGCTCAACACAAGCAATCCATTCTGTGTGACAAAGGATGTAATGTTTGTGTGTATGTGTGTCAATATGAACACAGGGGCACAAAATTTAGGATGAAATCTGCATACTAACAACTCAGGTGGAAAAAGTCCAAAGGATATTAACTAAAGCTGAACCCCCAGCTTCTGCTTCTGTGTATATATTACAGCTCCCTCACTGAGCCAAAGTGAAGGGGAAATGGGAAGGAAAAATTCTTATCTTCTTCACCCAGCCAACAAATATTAAGTCTCTAATTTTTCAAAGAGTGGTTGTCTCTGAGAGGTCATCAACATGCTGGTCATCCTGCAGTCTCCATAGCAGGCACTGAGTCCCGGAGCACAAGTCCCAGAAAGCTGAGGATGCTAAAATTCTTTATGCAAGCTGGTATCAGGTTTGCCCAGATGCCTCACAAGTCACCTTATAGAATGCCAATGTGATGACAACTATTGGTACACTGGGGCGGGGAAAAGGACCAGAAAGCAGCCTGTAAACACAGAGTCCAGACTTTGTGTATTATCCTATTTCTGGTATGGGAAGTTAGATGAATCTGTGATTTCTGAGGTCAAAAACAGGGTAGTGAGAGGAAACCGTGAGTGGGGAAAAGTGTCCAGCACTGTGGCCTCCTATCGCTTCCAGGTTGGGATTTCCTCCCCAAAGGCCATTCTGGTTCCCAGGGCCTGATACAAGTGTCCACACTGCTCCTATGTCCTGGGCTTGCTTGGCATTCCCAGAGGCATCCATCTCAGTTCTTGCCCACTCAGTGCAACCCCGGCCACAGCTGCGAAAGTCCACATGGGCTTTTGGTTACTACAAATGGGCTCTTTCATCATTTCATTAGGATGGAATCGGGAAGGAACACCCAGGATTCTGTGAAGTGAGTGTGTGTATATCCAGGTCCTGGATAAGGCTGAAATGAGAATAGCAAAGAGGTGACTGTACCAGCAGTGTTAAGGGGCAGCTGGTAGGGCATCTCTATGTGATTGTATCTCTCTGCTCACAGGCCAGGACTCCACAAGCCCCATCAGGACCACACATTCCGGGCAGGTGCGAGGAAGCCTGGTTCATGTGAAAGGCACCGACATGGGCGTCCACACCTTTCTGGGCATTCCCTTTGCCAAGCCACCTCTGGGACCACTGCGCTTTGCACCTCCTGAACCTGCCGAAGCTTGGAGTGGAGTGAGGGATGGCACCTCCTACCCAGCCATGTGAGCTCTCCCAGGGGCCCACCCAGGGTAGCAACAGGTCTGGGGTGTGTTTGGGAGCCTATGCGTGCTAGGCCAGGCCTGGCTGACCTTCCATCCTCAGCTGACAGCCGACAGCCCTAGTGTGCTATGGACACCCATGTGAACACTTCCATTGGGTCTTGTCAGGCTCCTGCCAGGCTCTTGGCTCAAGACTTAGGACTCTGAGACCTTTAGCTCCAGGTGCTGAAGATGGAGGCATAGACTTAGCTTCCAAATATAACTTCTGCCACATTCCTGTGCTGCCAGGGACACTGTCCTGGATGACCTCCCCAGGTTGGTTCCTGCTCCATCAGCAGATCCTGCAGGTCCCAAGATGAGCACCAGTGGAGGCTGGGCACAGCACTGAGCCAAAGAGCCCAAAGATTCACCAAGGAAGATATGTGTATCACAGCTGGAGGCTGTGCAAGTGTGATGAGGATCCCAGGATATGGGCCGTCCCACTGCCTTCCCTAGGGAAAGGACAGACATTCATGCACCCAGCACATGTGTGGGAGGCCTCCATGGGCCTGACTGTGCAGAGAGACATGGTACTGAGGTCAGCACCTGAAGGTCATACTTATCACAAAGACTCTGAGAGTCAGGTGTGCTGACTCAGCCCCCACCTGCCTGGAGGATCCTTGGAAGTTAGTGCCATCACAGTTTTCCCACAGTCTCCCAGCAGTATCTGGGTCAGAAGGGACATTAGCATAGGCAAATGAGTGAACAAGGTAAAGAGGGAGGAGACAGAGAGGGCCAGGGACAAGTTTGGGCCCAGGCTCTGTCTTGGGTCACCACGTGGATCCTGCACTAATACCTGCCTTGGCTGGTCCCAGGTGTCCACAGAACCTTGCAATAATGGATGATGATGCTCTGAATACGACATTGACCCTGCTGTCCATCCCCATGTCCGAGGACTGCCTGTACCTCAACATCTATGCACCTGTCCATGCCCGTGAGGGCTCCAAACTGCCTGTAAGTGGGAGGCCATAGGCAGCTGGGGGTGAGAAGACATCTGGCCCACTGCTGGAGGATGGGAATGGAGAAGGTGATCGTGTCCTCCAGTGCTCTGGATTCTGGTGGGAGGCCACTTCCTTATGGGGTCTAGGAAGTGCCTTTTCCCGAGGTAGGCAGCTGAGGACGGGACACGAGGTCCCAGAGGCCTATTTGCTGTGAGAGGTCAGAATGTGTGGGGCCAGGTGGTCTGAGACACAGATAACACCTCATGTCTATGAGACACACAGCTGACTGAGGCTATGCTTGAATATCACAATACACCCATCTTACGGGAAGGGGGGCCTTTTTGATAGCATCATGTGATTGATCAAAAAGACATTGCTTTCCTTTCCACCCAACAGCAGGCTATGGGGCTGAAAGAGCCAAGCATTGAACATAGTGTAGGACTGAAAGACAGCAGGCCTGGGCTGCCCAGCTATACCTGGGTCTCTGGCTCATGGCCAGGTTCTGACTGCACCAAAGCATGGGTTAGGGAGTTGTGGTCTAGTGAGGCTCAGGCTGGAAGGAGCATCCTGGCATTAACCCTGACATTCCCAGGTGATGGTGTGGATTCATGGGGGAGCACTGGCTGTAGGCATGGCTTCCGTGTTCGATGGCTCCACTCTGGCAGCCTTTGAGGACGTGGTGGTGGTCACCATCCAGTACCGCCTCGGCATCCTGGGATTCTTCAGGTGAGCCTGGGCCTGGGCCAAGCACTGAGGGAGGAGGGCCCTGACACAACTTGGCCATCCCTGTCCCTGCTTCTTCCCAGCACTGGAGACCAGCATGCCAGTGGCAACTGGGGCTACCTGGACCAAGTGGCCGCACTGCGCTGGGTGCAGAAAAACATTGCCAGCTTTGGAGGCAACCCTGACCGGGTCACCATATTTGGCGAGTCTGCAGGGGGAACAAGCGTGTCTTCACATGTGCTGTCGCCCATGTCGCAAGGGCTCTTCCATGGAGCCATCATGCAGAGTGGTGTGGCCGTGATGCCTGGCCTCATCACCAACTCATCTGAGCCAGTCTCCATGGTGAGTGTCCCCTAATGGTGTAGCTTTGGCCCATAGAGGCCATTTTCCCTCTGGCAGCGTCTGCTGCAATGTCTTATTTGGCACACATGGTTCAACAGGTGCCTTGGCACTGCCCACCCACGGGATGGCTGATGGGCTCAGGGGTCACAACCCACGTGTCTGTGCCTCAGGAGAATCTGACACAGTTCTGAGCCCTGAAAAGTGGCCCTCTGAGGTCCACCTGGTCTGTAGCCAAACAGGTCAGCTCACAGGCTGAGATGCTTCAAGTCAGAGAGGGAAGACTAGTGTGCATCCAGGCCACAGTTGTGCATCCACAAAACTCTGCTTCTGCTTCTTTCTGGGCCTCCAACACCCTCCTTTCTCTCCTGCATGGGTCTCCCATGTGCTCCCTTCCCAGGTGGTGGCCAACCTGTCTGGCTGTGGCCAGGTGGACTCTGAGACCCTGGTGGGCTGCTTGCGGGCCAAGAGTGAAGAGGAGATGCTGGAGATGACCAAGGTGGGACTCCGTTCACTGATACAAAGGGGTGATGAGTTACAAGGCCCTTCAAAGTCCCTAGACTACCATCTCATGTCCATGCCTTGCTATCTGCCCATGCTAGGGTGGTCATAACGTAAGGCAAGTGTGGACACCTGCAAGGGGATGGGGGATGAGCCATGTATGGGAGAAACTCTCATGAAACAGTCTATACCACAAAGCTTTTCCCACACCCCTGGGTGCCCCAGGCCTTCATGATTATATCTGCGGTGGTGGATGGCATCTTCCTGCACAGACATCCCTATGAGCTGCTGACCTCTGCTGAATTCCAACCTGTTCCCAGCATCATTGGTGTCAACAATGATGAGTATGGCTGGATCCCCAAGGTGAGTCCAGGCTGAGTATCCACGAGCCTGTCTCATGGGCAACCCTCAGGGCATCAGAGCTTTGAGGCAACCACCCCCAATACAACACCCTCTACTCACCTCTCAGATCACTGCTTTGGGAGACTCCCAGAAGGACAACCACCTCCAACACAATACCCTCTGCTCACCTCTCAGATCACTGCTTTGGGAGACTCCCAGAAGGAAATTGACAGAGCAGCGATGGAGACATTAATACATCAGACTTCTAAGCTATGGGTGAGGCCCCAGGATCCCAATCAAGAGCTTCTTGCCCCGTGGGAACTCAGAACCAAAACACAGCTGGCAGTGTGTGTGTTCTTGGAATGGGATATCCCAGAGCCTGCTCCTTTGCCCCATTCCCCATTTTTATCCAGGACCTTTTTAAGTTGCTACCCTCCCTGGCAGTCTACATCCCTTAACTCAGTTCCTGTCCCTCGGGCTAGATGCTGCCTGTTGACATAGTGGAGCCGATGGTGGATGAGTATCTGGGGGACAACGAGGACCCCAAGACCCTCATGGCTCAATTCCAGGAGATGATGGCTGATGTGCTATTTGTGATGCCAGCGCTCCACGTGGCACATTTTCAGCGTGAGTTCACCCTTGGCTATGGCATGAAAGGTCGGGGTTCCAACTACAGTATTGGGTCTCTGGGGAATCTTCCTTATCCAGGCACCCACCCACATATGGCTGGGTCACTTGGCTGCAGGCACTCATGTCCTTTATCTCAGTCCACCTACCTGCTAGTTTAGGAGATGGACTTCTCCACCAGGGGACAGAACAGGAGATAGGGTGGGAACAAGGGTGAGGCAGCTACATTGTGTCAAGACCTCCCAGCCAGAAAGTCCAAGACCAAGACCCAACCAGGCCCTTGCCAGGACCCTTATTCCCTGGGACTCCACCAGCTCTGCTCAAGTTAGACCAAGTGTCATCACTCTGCTGTCTTCCTGGGTAGTGTGTGAACTCAGGGATGGGGCCTCCACCTGTTACCCTGTGCACCTGTCATCCAGGTTCCCACGCCCCTGTCTACTTCTATGAGTTCCAGCAGCCACCCAGTTTCATGAAGGACTTCCGGCCGTCCCACGTGAAAGCCAACCATGGCGATGAAATTGCCTTTCTCTTCAGATCCTTTTTCTTTGGGGGAAAAGGTGAGCCATCTTCTTTCCCAAGATTTGGATGTAACATTTGGCTCTTCTGCTGGGGCTCTGTGCCCACTGCACAAATGACAGGGCTGAGTTCTGATGACATCAAGCACCCAAGTCTCATGGTTCTCAGGGCTGAAGCAGGATCACAGTGTGTGATTCCAGGTCAGGGTTCCATACTGCTTTGTCTGTTCGTCCACATTTAGTGTCTGTCCTGGTGCAGAGCTGGCCTCAAGGTCAGAAAAGTGAGACCTCCTGGGCCAGTAAAATAAGAGTGCCAGGTGGCCTTCATCAGATTTGGATAGCAAGGTTGACAAAGGAAAAGCAAAGTACTTGTGCTCAGGTGAAGGCAAGTATCAGGCTGACGGACAAAGATCAAGCTCCATTGGCCTGTGAGTGTGGTCATGGTGAGAAGCGGATCTGAGCTGGTGAGTGTGGTCACGGTGGGGCAGCAGGACTGGGCTGGTGAATGTGGTGAAATTGGGGCAGTAGGCCTGGGCTGACAAGTGTGGTCATGGTGGGACAGCGCGCCTGGGCTGGCAATTGTGATCACGGTGGGACAGCGGGCCTATGCTGGCCTTAGTTGACCCTGTATCCTTCCCTGCTGCAGTGACTCTCACTGAAGAGGAAGAGCTGCTGAGCAGGAGGATGATGAAGTACTGGGCCAACTTTGCTCGAACTGGGTGAGACACCCCACCACATCCTTATGTCCTCCACGGCGAGGGGACCCTCTCCTGTGGGAACCTCAGGAGCAGCCAAGTGTCCTTAGTTATGTGACAGTGCCCTCCCCAGTGGTAGGCTCCCTTGGCACACACAGGGTTCCTGAGAACCAGGGACACTCTCCCCATCTACCCCCTACTTTATCTCCTGGACTTGGCCATGAGCTATCATTCTCAGTGTCTTCCCTTGGAAGTGAGGGGCACCATAGCCTGGGTTGGCAGGTCCCTATGTGGAGCTGATACCAGTGAAGGTCAGTTCTCCTGCAGCTGCACACTATCCCCCACATTTCCTGACCTATATGGCAGCCTGACCTGGCCCTAGTCAGGGCACTCAGGGCTTAAGGCCTCAGAGGTCCCATGATCCCTCCTTCATGACCTCTCTTCTGCAGGAACCCCAATGGCGAGGGCCTGCCACATTGGCCTGTCCTGGACCAGGAGGAGAAGTATCTGCAGCTGAGCACGCAGCCCACAGTGGGCCAGGCCCTGAAGGCCCACAGACGCTCATTCTGGGCACAGACCCTGCCCCAGAGGAAGCAGGAGCTGATGGGGGCTGAGCAGAAGCACACAGAGTTGTAGTCATCACACGGAGCTACATGATGGACACACAGGCCAGCACCCACTCACGGTTCTTCATTCATGTGGCTGCCCACTCATCCTCCTATCCTGTTCAGCAGAAATGTGCTGGGAACCCCACCACTGGGTAAACATGCGCACCACATACCAAAGTCAAATCAGGACAATAAATACTTCTCTAAGTCCCTCTGAACTATTGTTTGTTAGCTTTCTTAATAAAGGGCCAGCGGAGGTAACCTGCTATGGTTTAGAACACCAGAACCATTGTGTCTGTATTTTTCCAGCAGTTATCTGACCACTACATAGTCTTCCTCCACCTACTTTCTTACCCTTAGTGACCACTATTATTCTCTTACTGCTATGGTATCAACTTGATTTTCTTCTAAAAGCGAATGCAGGCCCAACACTATAGTGTAATGAGCTGAGCCATTGTGTCTGATGCTAGCATCCAATGTGGGCACTGTTTTGAGTCACAGTTGCTCCACTTCTGATCCAGCTCCCTGCTAATACACCTGGGAAACTAACAGAGGTTGGCCAAAGAGCTTGGGCCCCTGCATTCATGTGCGTTCCTGGCTTCAAACTGGCACAGCCATGGCTGTTGTGGCCACTCTGGAGTGAATCAGGACATGGAACATCTCTCTCTCCCTCTTTTTGTGATTCTCCCTTTCACATAAATTTTAAAAATGATTTAAAAAAATCGAATATTTTAAAAATATGTAAAATGAGTGTGAATGTGCTGTTTTTTCCCCTGTGGCTGACTTCTTTCACTCAACATGAAGTCTTGCATGTAACCACGATGCCACAATGAGAGAATTTCATTTTGATAAGTGAATAACACTCCATGGTGTGTCTATGCCAGAACCCCTTCCATATTCATTGGTGAATGAGCCCACCTACAGCCGGTGGTTCCAGAATAAACACTGCAGCACAGGTTTCTCCATGACGTCCTCTTTGTACTTCCCTTTGATGCTGCCCAGTACCAGGAGTGTGGATCACATGGTAAATGTAGATCCATGACATATGGATGCTACAGGAATCCACCGACTCCTGGAGAAGAGTTCATTGTCACCACAGTTGATCATTTTGGAATGCTTAGGGTAACCATCCTGAGTAGGCGAGACCATTTCTCTGTGTGAGTTTGATTTGTATTTCTCTGATAATTAATGATGTTGAATTTTTCTTTTAATCTTTGCACTGTTTGTATAGCATTTCTTTGAGAGTGATCTATTTAGACCACTTGCCCTCTTTAAAGTCACATTAATGTCTTAAAGATGTGTTCTTAGAGTTCTTATAACTTTATTAAATTCGTGTGTAATTTCTAATGAGAGTTCTTTCCAGCGGATTCTTATGGTCTTTCTACATACAAGACTATGTCATGTGAACATAGCAGTTCTTTCCATATTTCTTCTCTTTAGTTGGAGCATTTGATTTCTTTCATTTCTATAATTATTAGGGCTAACTAAGCAGTAACTGAGACTGAAGGAAGGAGGCCATGTCTGCACCTACTGGTCTCTGAGTCTGCACTTTACCTCTGCTGGTCCATTTGGATATCCTTCTCAATCCCCATTCTGCGTCCTGGCAACCGACCTGCCTGTTCCCTGCCCAGGTCAAACTCCAGCCTGGGCAAGGACTGGCTCCACCTCCAGGGCACCCGGGCAGCCTCTGGGGCACACAGCAGCAGCATACACATGGACCTGACACGGACCATGGGACCACACGGACTGTGTTTGCAGCTCGGCACCATGGCTTGCGGGCTCCTGCTGCTCCTCGTCCCAGGCGAGGGTGAGGCGTCCTAACTGGCCACACGAACCAGGGTCAGATTTGCACTTAGAGTCCTGTAGGCTGGAGGACTGGCATCTGGGAGGCAGTGGGAGCTGGTGGGGGTGAGGGAGGTGGTGGTGAGAGTACTGGAGGCTATGTGCCTCAGACACTGTGAGAGGTGGTGGCTGCCTGGAAGCACAAACAGAGAGGTTGGGAGGCCAACAGCACGGCCTGTTTGGGGGCATCTTGTGGAGGAGGGGCTAGGCTACATATCTCACCTGTCTGTGTGTGTGTGGCTGATTCTGAGTGCCAGTGGTTCTGTGAGTAAGCAGTTAGAGCTTCTCTCACTGCATGTTGATTCTTAGTGGCTGCTCTTGGCCAGACGTTTGCAGCACCTCTGTGGGCCCTGGGCAAAGTCACTGGCCCTGGGAGCACAGGGAGCATCGGGCTGCAACTGGTTGAGGGGCCACAGGGTCCTCTAGCCCATGCACTTGTCCTGGGATCAAAGGCTTTTTAAAAAATTGTTTATATGGCCCTGTACGATGGTCTAGTAGCTGAATCCTTGCCTTGCATCTGCAGGAATCCCATATTGGCTCCAGTCCATGTCCTGGCTGCTCCACTTCCCATCCAGCTCCCTGCTTGTGGCCTGGCAAAGCAGTGGAGGATGGTCCATGGGCTTGGGACCCTGCAACCAATATGGGAGATGCAGAGGAAGCTCTGGGCTCTTCGATTTGGATCAGCTTTGCTCTGGCAGCTGCAGTGAGTGAACCAGTAGAAGGAAGATCTTTCTTTCTATATCTCCTTCTCCCTGTATGGCTGCCTTTCTAATAATAAAATAAAATAAATCTTTAAAAAATTGTTTATATTCTTATTGAAAGGCAGATTTAAAGAAAGAGGAGAGACAGGAAAGGAAATCTTCCACTTGTGGTTCAGTCTCCAAGTGGCCACAAGGGCAGGAGCTGAATCAATCTGGAGCCAAGAGTTTTCTCTGGACTCCCATGTGGGTTCAGGGGACCAAGGACTTGGGCCAATCCCCCTACTTTCCTAGACACATTAGCATTGACTTGGATAAGAGTGGAACAGCCAGGACCCAAATCAACACACATCAGAGAACCTCACTTCAACACCCTGAAAACAATACAAAATCACATTCTTGGCACTGTTATGATGAAATATCCACATTCCAAGGCCCACCCAGGATTCTGTAAAGTGAGTGTGTGTGCATCCGGCCATGTCCTGGATAAGGCTGAGCTAAAGATGGCAGCTAGGCAGCCACAGCAGCAGTGTTGGGGCAGCTGGAGGGGCAGCCCTTCCTGATCGTATCTCTCTGCCCACAGGCCAGGACTCCACAAGCCCCATCAGGACCACACATTCTGGGCAGGTGCAAGGAAGCCTGGTCCATGTAAAAGGCACCGACATGGGCGTCCACACCTTCCTGGGCATTCCCTTTGCCAAGCCACCTCTGGGGCCACTGCGTTTTGCACCTCCTGAACCTGCTGAAGCTTGGAGTGGAGTGAGGGATGGCACCTCCTATCCAGCCATGTGAGCTCTTCCAGGGTGCCGGGGAGCATCAGGTCTGAGGTTAATGTGGAAACCTTGGAGTGTTGAGCTAGTCTCGGCTGGCCTTCCATCCACAGCTGACAGCTGACAGCCCTAGTGTGCTGTGGACTCCCACCTGAGCATTTCTAGTTGGCTTGTCAGATTCTTGTCAGGCTCTTGGCTCAGGACTTGGGACTCTGAAGCCTTTAGCTCCAGGTACTGAATATGGAGGCCTATAGAGACCCAGCACCCAGGTTGAGTTCTGCCACATTTCTGTGCAGCCAGGGTAAGCTCCCCAGGTTGCTGCCTCCAGGTACTGCCAGTCCCAGAGATGGGCACCAGTGGAGGTTGGCACAGCAATGAGCTAACCCACAGTCAAGGACAATGGTCAAGGGACAAGTGCGTATCATAGCTGGGGGCTATGCAGGAGTGATTAGAATCCAGGACATGGGCCTTCCCATTGTCTTCCCTGGGGAAGGGACAGGCATCTACACACCAAGCATGGAACACCCCATGTTCCGGGCCTGACTTTGCAGAGAGTCAGCACTGAGGTCAGCACCTGCAAACCAGACTTCCCACACAGACTCTGAGAGTCAGGTATGCTATCTCAGTTCCCAACTGCCTGGAGGGTCCCTGGAAGTTGGTGTCAAACCAGTTTCCTCTGAGTCTTACACTTACATCTGGATTGGAAGGGACATTAGGTCAGGCAAATGATTTAGCAGAGGTGCAATGGGAAGGGACAGTAAGGATCAAGATCAAATCTGACTTGTGTCCCTGTATGGATTCTGCACTAATATCTGCCTTGCCTGGTCCTAGGTGTCCACAGAACCTTGCAATAATGGGTGATGATGCTCTGAATATGACAATGTCCCTGCTATCCATCCCCATGTCTGAGGACTGCCTGTACCTTAACATCTATGTGCCTTCCCATGCCTATGAGGACTCCAAGCTGCCTGTGAGTGGGAGGCAAGGGGCAGCTGGGGGTGGGAGGACACAGTCCCCTCCACTAGCGACTGGAGGTTGGGGAGGAATGCGGTAACGTTGTCCTCCCGTTCTGTGGATCCTGGTGGGAGACCACTCCCTGATGGGTCCAGAAAGTGCCTGTGTTCCCGGGTTGGGCAAATGAGCACTGGGCATGGGTTCTCAGGAACCTGGTCGCTATGAGAGGTCAAAATGCATGTTCCCTAGTGGGCTGAGGACACCTGCAGCACCCTCCTGTTACAGAGCTACAACAACTGATGAAGGGCTGCACCTGTCACAATAGACAGCCCATGGAAAGGGAGGCCACTCTGTTGAGCATCCATGTTAATGATCAGAGACAGCACTTTAGTTAGTTGCCACCCAACAGTGGGTGCCTCTGTTGATAGAACCAAACACTGATCATGGCATGGGAGGGACCCCAAAAGACAGGCCTAGGCTGCCTGGTTATAACTGGGTCCCAGGCTTGTGCCCGGGTTCCTGAAGTCTCACCTAGGAGTAAAGCATGGGTTAGGGAGGTGGTAGCCTAGTGGGTTCAGGCTGAAAGTAGACTCATGGTATCACTTTTGATTTTCTAGGTAATGGTATGGATCCATGGAGGTGCATTGGTTGTAGGCATGGCTTCTGCATATGATGGCTCCACTCTGGCAGCCTTTGAGGATGTAGTGGTGGTCACCATCCAGTACCGCCTGGGCATCCTGGGATTCTTCAGGTAAGCCTGGGCCTGGGCCGGGCACTGAGGAAGGAGCAGCCCTGAAATAGCGTTGTCATCCCTGTCACTGACACTTCTCAGCACTGGAGACCAGCATGCCAGTGGCAACTGGGGCTACCTGGACCAAGTGGCCGCACTGCGCTGGGTGCAGAAAAACATTGCCAGCTTTGGAGGCAACCCTGACCGGGTCACCATATTTGGCGAGTCTGCAGGGGGAAGGAGTGTGTCCTCGCATGTGCTATCACCCATGTCGCAAGGGCTCTTCCATGGAGCCATCATGGAGAGTGGGGTAGCCGTGAGGCCTGGCCTCATCGCCAGCTCATCTGTGCCAATCTCCAAGGTAAGTGTTCTCCACTGTGCAGCCTTGACCTGTAGCTGCCAGCTTCCTTCGCAGGGCCTCTGCTACTGTCTCTTTTGTACTGATGCATGCACCATCAGGTGACTCAGCATTGCCCACTTGAGATGGCTGATGGGCTCAGGGGACACAACCCACGTGTCTGTGCCTAAACAGATTCTGACACAGTTCTGGGCCCTGAAAAGTGGCACTCCGAGTCCACCTTGTCTGTAGCCAGCTAAGCAGGCATAGCTCACTGGGGCTGAGATTCTCCATGTCAGAGAGGGAAGACTAGTGTGCATCCAGGCCACAGCTATGCATCCACAAAACTCTGCTCCTGCCTCCTTCTGGGCCTCCGACACCCTCCTTTCTCTCCTGCATGGGTCTCCCATGTGCTCCTTTCCCAGGTGGTGGCCAACCTGTCTGGCTGTGGCCAGGTGGACTCTGAGACCCTGGTGGGCTGCTTGCGGGCCAAGAGTGAAGAGGAGATGCTGGAGATGACCAAGGTGGGAACCCATTCACTGTGACAAAGGAGTGATAGGTTCTACAGCCCTTCACAGTCCTTAGACTATCAGCTCATGCCCACCTCTTCCTGCCCTCCCAGCCCTTGATGGGTTAGGTGACACAGTCCTATAAGGCAGACATAGGATGCTCACGGGTTGGGAGTTTGCTTGAGAACCCCCTGGGATAAGCCTGGGTTAGGGTAGAACCTCAAGGGCATGAAAATGTCTGAACCTTTTCTCTGGCCCTGGATACCCCAGACCTTCATGACTATCTCTGGGGTTGTTGATGGCGTCTTCCTGCCCAGACACCCCTATGAGCTGCTGGCCTCTGCGGACTTCCAACCGGTCCCCAGCATCATTGGTGTCAACAATGATGAGTACGGCTGGATCCTCCCCAAGGTGAGTCCAGGCCAGGTTCCCCAGGAGCCTGATTCATCGTCAGGCCTCATAGTGTCAGAGCTTCCTGTCTTCCACCCCTAACCTGAGACTCACTGCTTAATCCGCAGTTGTTCTCTGCCAGAGACACTAGGAATGAAATCCACAGAGAGGCCATGGAGGCTCTAATACATCATACATCTGAGCAATGGGTGAGGCCCTGGGGATCTCTCCTGCAAATCCCACGGGAACTCCCAGAGCTGATACACAGCTGACAGTGTGTGCCTGGGAATGAGCTGGCCCCAATACTGCTGCATTGTCCCATTCCCTGTCTTTATTCTAGACCTTTCTCAGCTGCCTCTTTCCCTGGCAGCAAGTGGCCCTGACTGTGTCCCTATCCCTTGGGCCAGATGCTGCCTCCAAGGATAGGGCAACAGTTGGTGGACGAATACCTTGGTGACAATGAGGACCCAAAGACCCTCATGGCTCAGTTCCAGGAGATGATGGCTGATGCCCTCTACGTGATGCCAGCACTCCATGTCGCCCATTTTCAGCGTGAGTTCACCCATGACTAAGGTCTCATTGGCCAGGGCTCTGCCCACACCTTTGGGTCTGAGGTGTGTCCTGTCAAGGCTCCTAGCTACAGATGGCTGGGTTTCTTGTCACCAGGTAGACATATCCTTTGTCTCAGTTCACTCTCCTGCTAGTTTAGGAGATGAACATTTCAAACAGCAGACAGGAAAAGAGACAGGGTGGGAGCAGGACTGAGTTATCTCCACTGTGTCAATACCTCCCAGCTGCAAAGTGCACGACCAAGACCTAACCCAGGCCTTTGCCACTGTTGTTCTCACCTGGGACCCCATCAGCACTCCCCGGGTCACACCAGTGGGCATCACTCTGCTTTCCTCTTGGGTAGTGTAGGAAACTTGTGGAAGGGGCCTCCACTTGTCACCCTGTGCACTTGTTACCCAGGTTCCCACGCCCCCGTCTACTTCTATGAGTTCCAGCATTCACCCAGTTTCATGAAGGACTTCCGGCCACACCATGTGAGGGCTGACCATGGCGATGAGCTTCCCTTTCTCTTCAGATCCACTTTCTCTGGCACAAAAGGTGAGGCTTCCTCCCTTGCAGTATGAGGATGCAGCACTTGATGTTTCTGAGGGTGCACTGTGCCCAGTGTTTGGATGACAGTGCTGAGGTTCAGACGGGATCAAGCACTCCAAGTCTCATAGCTCCCAGGGCTGAGCCAGAACCGCACTGTGGGTGCTCCTCTGCCTGGCCACTGTATCTGTCCATTAGAAGGCTGAAATCTACTGGGCCAGTAAGAGGCCAGTGGCAGGTGAACCTGACACCAGGTTTAGATAGGAAAAGGAAAAACCAGGAATGTGTACTCAGGAGAAAGCAAGCTGCAAGCTGGAAACCAAGTGTGAAGCCCCACTGAGCTGATGCGTGTAGTCATGGTGGGCAGTGGGCCTAGGCTGGCATGTGTGGTCATGGTGGGGTTATGGGCCTGAGCTGGCAAGTGTGATCACGGTGGGACAGCAGGCCTGCATCTGCCTGAGCTGACCCTGTGTCCTTCCCCGCTGCAGTGACTCTCACTGAGGAGGAGGAGCTGCTGAGCAGGAGGATGATGAAGTACTGGGCCAACTTTGCTCGCACCGGGTGAGACACTCCACTCTACCCCATCTCCCCAGGGTGAGGGGAACCTTGCCTGTGAAGACTTTAGCAACAGCCAAGTGTCCTTAGTCATGTGACAGTGCCCTCCCCAGTAGCATGATTCACTGGCACACACAGGGTTACTGGGGACCACAGGCATTCTCTCCATCTATCCCCACCCTGTGTTCTGGTTTTGGCTAAGAACTGTTATTCTCAAAGTCTTCCCTTGGGAGAGAGGGACACCACAATCCTGGTGGTCAGGTCCTGATTTGGAGTTGACATCAGAGGGGGGTTGCAGCTCTCTTGCACCTCCAAACCATCCCTCACCTCTCTTTACCTGCATGGTAAGCTTAGCTGTTTTTAGGGCACTCAGGTCTCCTCGTTAAGGCCTCAGAGGTCCCACCATCCCCTCCCTGACCTCTCATCTGCAGGAACCCCAATGGCGAGGGCCTGCTGCATTGGCCCGTCTTGGACCAAGAGGAGCAGTACCTGCAGCTGAAGGTGCAGCCTGCAGTGGGCCAGGCCCTGAAGGCCCACAGGCGCCACTTCTGGGCCCAGACCCTGCCCAAGAAGATGCAAGAGCTGATGTGGGCTGAGCAGAAGCACGTGGAGCTGTAGCTGCCTGTGTCTAGATGGGTGACCCTGACCCCAGCCACGGCCATCACTCACCTGCCCAGCCTGCCCCCACCAAACCCTTGTGGAGGACCTGTTGCCTGGGCCACCTGCCCAGCCTGCCCTGAGTGTCCTGTGCTAAATGCACTCACCAACCCCCATGAAACTGTGCCCATCATTGCCTACAGATGTCCACCTTCCTCATCACCCACTGACACTGGGTCCTTTCTGCTTGCCTCACCTCTTCCTCACTCTACTCTGTTTCTTCTATCTCTTAGCCCCAAGCCCTGGGAAATAGTTGGTAGCTTGTTTGGGGGTTGTTGTTTAACCCTGAGTGTCAGAAGCCCTTCACCTCCTCCCAGCATACCGTGTGAGCTCATGTCTTTAAATGGCTTTTAGAGAAGCTGAGCACTGGAAGCTACCGTGTCCTGGTGCCCTCAGGCTGCCATGAGTGGCCCCTCTTGCTCCCTCTGTGTTGCCACAAATAAAGGCTCCCATTCCTTACTGCTGTGAAATACTAATCCGGGTAACCATGCCATACACTCATGCACCTGACATTTTGTAGGGCTCAGATATCAGAACATTCAGTGCACTCACTGCAGGTATACCTTTTACTGCTTTTATGTTCATCTTTTAAGATTTATACCCAGAAACAGGAATTATTCATATTATGGTAGTTTTAATTTTACTCTTTAAGAAACTTTGTGTCTTGATTTGAAGATCAGAGTTTTATATATACAGATAGAGAACCTTTCATATACAGGTTCATACTCGAGTTATCTTCATCAGCCATATATGGGCCACAACAAAGCTAGGAGCTTAATCCAGTTTCCCCTTGGGTGCCAAGGTTCAAAATACTTGGACTATCTCATGTTGCTTTTCTCTGAAGATGGTTTTGAAGGTGAACTTCAAGGACAGGACCAACACCCATCAGAAGTCCGTGTTGCAGCCCATGTTTTGCCCACTACACCACAATGCTGGCCCCAAATTCAGCTTTGGAGGACCTTTCACAGAGTTTCCCATGAGGTCTCTACCTTATCACATTCCATTTCACAGCTTAGAAGTGTCCTCTATTCCCCATTTCCCTGCCAGTATTGACAAGTTTTCTCTTTTATTAGAATAGCTGTATTAATTACTGATATTGAGTACATTTTAAATATATTTGTTGGGACCAGTGCTGAAGTGTAAAGTCCTGATTCTATTCCTGGCTGTCCCTCTTGTTCCCATCTTATATTCTTATTCATGAGGAAAGGGTGGTGCCTCAGTTGAATAAACAAGCAGGCAGGGACCTGCACTTAGGGACGCTTGCTGGGGGTTGTACAACTCTCCACATTGAGCTACACTTCTCCTGGACCTCAAAAGCGTCTGCTTCCTGATCTTGATGAGGCACTTTTGCATCTGGTCATGGCGGGTTAAACAGAATGACTGGGGAAAGGATGGACTCACGGGGCAGGGCTCCCAGTTCAGCTTTGTCTGTTGAGCTCCACTAATTGGCATGATCAGTAGGCTTCTTTGTCAAGGGGAGAAAATAACTGATGTCAGAATGAGGTGGGACATGGGAAACAATGGGTTCCACCAGCACCAGGGCAGGGAAGGGCCAGGAGGATTAGGGAGGGGAGGGCGGAGGCTCTCAGGGAAAGTGTGTGGGAACCCAAGGAGCAGCTGTGTGGAATCTGAAGCTTTCAGAAGTGGAGAAGTCGCACCTCCCAGCCTTAGCTCAGAGGCCTCCATGACACCCAGCAGAAAACCCAGGGCCCAGTTCTCTGTGGGAATTTTAGCCTCATGCCTCCTCGCTAAAGGCCTTCTGCATTTCCATGCACATGGCTGCTTGTAGTCTAACTAGACACTGAAGTTGTCCATGACTCTGGGATTGGAGAGGGTCCTGGTGTGTTGCTGAACTCAGCCCTGCTCTTGTGTGTGATCCCCTTGTCCCACCCTGGCAGCAACCTCACCTGCTCCCATCCAGGCTGATGTCTATCCTGTGCTACTCCCTTCTCCTCCTGTGGAACTCCTGGGGCAGCTTCTTGGTCTCACAGGGGCTTCACACATGTGCACATGCCTTAGAACATGGGGTCACACCAGCTGGGCATCAGCTGGGCATCAGCTGGACATCGTGGCCTGTGAATTGTTGCTGCTCCTTGTCCCGGGCCGGGGTGTGGCTCCCATGGGTGGCCACAAGGACCAATCTAGTAGGTCCCAGTAGGTGGAGGGCTGGTGCCTGGAAGCAATGGGAACTGGAGGCGGTGAAAGCGAGGTGCTTGTGTATCCAGGGTGGAAGAGGCAAAAAGTGAGTCCAGCAGGAGGATCTGAGTGGAGCTGGCCAGGGTGTGTCTTGCAACAGCTGCAAGGACAGGATTTCACACCACTTCTTCCTCTGCTTCTGCTGGGCTAATGCTGCTGATCAAAGCATAGTATTGTACCTGCCTTTCTGACCCCACTTCTCATCTAGTGATACCTTGCCAGGTAACTAGATCTGGGAACTGCACAAGCTTTGGTGCCAATCCTAGGGCCCTTCTGAGATGCCAGGAGCGCCTGTCACCCCAGGCACTGAGCAGCAGGTATTGGCAGGTCCACCCTCCATAGTGCAGGTGTTGGTGCCTTACATGCCTGGCTTTGTTATCAAAAGCTCAGGCTTGCGTGACAGGCTCCTGAGGTGTGTCCTTGATCTTTTATGTACTCATCAGGGGGCCCAGGACTGAAGCCAGCCTGTTAGAGCACCAGGTTAAATCATAACTTGGAACACTGCTCCCCACATGGGTGCACATTCCAGGTCAGCCTGCTCTGCTCCAATCCTTCTCTCTCTGCTAATGCACCTGGGAAAGCAGCAGAAGATGTCTCCAGTGCTTGGGCTCAGGCACCCATGGGGAAGACACAGATGGAGTTCCAAGCTTCTAGCTTAGGACTGGCCCAGCCTTGGCTATTGGGGCTGTTTGGAGAGGAACCAGCATATGGACTTGCTGTTTCTCACTCTTTCTATAACTCTGCTTTTCAAAAATAATTAGATTTGTAAGGAAATACAAAAATAACCAAAGTGCCAGGATTCTTTCTCTGTACTTTCCCAATCTAACGTGCCAACAGCAGTCCACACTCCTGCTTCTTCTGGGGCTCATCTGGCAGGCTCCCTCCCTCCTTGCCTTTGTTTGGTCTCTCCCAAGAGACTAGGACATTCTAGACAGAAGGATCAGCCCCACACTGGGTGATTCCCATTAAAACCATGTGTGGGACTGGTTTCTCTCTCAGAAAGGACAAGTGTCCCTGGGTATTCCGGGAGTCCAGCATCACCATGCTGACTCTGCAGATGCTGCCATCCTAGTTACCAGCAGCACCTGTGCAGAAGCTATCCTTGTCCTCCATGTGATCTCACTCAGCTCCAGCTCATCTATTTCTAACAAGCGTGTAATATTGTTTTACTTCCTATTGCACCCTAGGTATAGGGTCAGCACCTGTCCACAGAGGCCATTTTTTCTGCCTGTGTTTAGTCAGCCCAGTGGGTTGACTCGCTGGATGCTGAATCTCCCACATGTGTCACAGGGATTCTAACACTGAGCCATCACCATCTCCCACCACCTCCAGCAACCTCCTAGAGTATAAAATCCCAGAGCAGAGCTGTAACTCGGACACAGACACTGTGCTGGGGGACACTGGCTGCCCAAGCAGCACCTTCACTGAAGGGTGCATCTGCACTGTGCTTTCAGTTCTGGAGTGGCTCATATCTAGGATTACAACTGCTATTCTTATGATAACAACACCTGTAATGACTCCAAGAGTTGTACTGTTGGCTTCCAGAGCAATTAGACTGTATTCCCTTTCCACCTGCACTGTACAAAGCCTCCAATTGTCTTACATTCTACCTACATTGTTGACAACCTGGTAATGTTTGTTGTCATTGTCATTATGTTTAGAGTCTCTTTCGCTCTTTATGCCCTCTCCTGCCTTTGCCTCTCTTTTCATTTTCTTATACTGTGCTGGTTATTGAAGAATCCATTGGACTTCTGGTTTTCTCTGAGGAGGATGGCACCTGGTGGGTTCTGCTGCTGCTGCCCTTGGTGGTATCTAGGAATCATTGCTCTGCTCCAGTGTGCTCTATTCTAGAGCTTCTTCAGCTTCTTGTTTTCGGTTTCAGCTTCCATTGTTGGTAAGGCTGCTACACAGTGTGTGTGTGTACTCTCAATAAGAAATTTGTGATGTTGGTTGGTTGTATTTCTTCATGTGACAAAATATGTCCTGGAGAGGGGACTGCACCAGCAGTGTTGAGGGCATAGGTAATACAGCCTCTCCCCGATTGTGCCTCCTTGAGCAAGGGACAGTTTCTGGACCAGGTATCTGACCCAGAAGATCCAGGGGCTAGTGGGAGCTGAGCCCGAGCATGTGTAATTGTAACTACCACATCAGAGACACATGTCAGACCCACAACCCAGTACTCACTCATACCCACTTAAGAGTTGTTGGCTGGATCCTTTATTCATGTGGCCGTCCGTTCATCCTTTTTGTCTTCCATTCAACAGATGTGTGCTGCGGTACTTACTACCCTGTGAACATAATTACCGTGTTCCAAGGTCAAAGCTGAACAATGAACACTTTTCTTAGCCCCTCTGAATTCTTGTCAGAGAGCTGTTTTAAGATCTAATTATACATTCAACGTTAGGTACCCTCAACAGTCTAGAACACTAGAACCATCACACTTATATGTACTTTTGCAACAATTATCCAATCACTATGTGGTTGTCCCCTCTTACATTTTTTACTCTTTACTAACCACAATTATTCTCTCTACTTCTCTGGCATCAATTTGGATAATTTCTAAAAGTGAGTGCAGGCCCAGCATTGTGGCATAGTGAGTTAAAACAGTGTTTGTGAAACCAGCATCCTATGGTGCATACCAGGTGAAGCCCTGGCTGCTCCACCTCTAATCCAGATTCCTGCTAATGCACCTGGGAAAGTAGCAAATGTCGATCAAAGAGCTTGGGTCCCTGCATTCATGTAGGGGTCCTGACTTTGAACTGACACAGCCATACCTGTTGTAGCCACTCTGTTGCACATCAACACATGGAAGATTTCTCTGTCTCTCTCCTTCTCTCTGTAACTCTGCCTTTCAAATAAATAAAAAAAAATAAATCTTATACAAATATGTAAAATGAGTGTGAATGTATTGTTTTTCTGCCTATGGCTGACTTCTTTCACTCAGCATGAAGTCTTGCATGTAACCATGATGCCACAATGAGAGAATTTTGTTTTGATAAGTGAATAACACTCTACGGTGTGTCTATGCCAGAACCCCTTCCATATTCATCGGTGAGTGAGCCCACCTACAGTCGGTGGTTCTAGAATAAACACTGCAGCGCAGGTTTCTTTTGGATGCTGCCCAGTGCCAGGAGTGTGGATCACATGGTAGATGCAGATCCATGGCATATGGGTTAATCTTCCAGATGCTGGCCTTGCCCTGGCACAGGCCTAACCTCTGCAGTCATCTGGAGACTCTCCTTCTGATATCCAAGTAAATAAATGATGAAATATGTTAAAAAGAGGAGACATGATCAGGTTTGGGTGGGGAATGAATAAACAGGGACAAACTGAGTCCTGAGCCAGGGAGGAGCTCAAAGTGCTCAGGGACAATCACACCTCCCACAGATCATCCCATTCCCTATCTCTGGGGATTCTCACACCTGTGCTGTGAAGGCTTCCTGGCTTTTCCAAAGCCAGCCTTTCACTCCCTCCTCTCTGTGAGGACAGTGAGCTCAGTGGCTCCAGGACTGACGGGAGGATCTTACAGAGCAAGCAGGGACAGGCACAGTGTGGTGGCCGTGTCCACATTTGCTGGCTTTTGGGTCTGCACCTGATTTTTGCTGGGTTAGCCAGTTCCTTTTAAACCTCAAACCCCGCCCCGTGATAGTCACCCTGCCCATTCCCTGCCCAGGCCAAAATTCAGCTTGGGAGTTGCCCTATTTTGCCCCCAGAGCACACAGTCCAGCACACAGTGGTGACACACAAGCGAACCTACCTGGAACCATGGGACAACACCAGCTGTGCACCTGGCTTGGTATTGTTCCCTGTGGCCTCCTGCTGCTCCTCACCCTGGCCCAAGGTAAGACTCTGTGGGTGTCCACAGGGACCCGGATCAGATTGGTAGTTCCAGCTGAAGAGCATGTGGGCTGGTGGGGGGCAAAAGGTGAGGGTGGATGGTAATGAGACTGTCTTCTTGTGCCCCTGTGTGCTCAGAGGCTGGAAGAGGATCATGGCTTCCAGGGATCTGAGCCAGTAAGAAGGGAGGGGAACAGCAAGGGTCTCAAGGGGGTGGGCAGCTTGTGAAGGAGGGGCTGGGGGTGTTTCCTGCTGCCTGTATTTGTGGCTGACCTGATTGCTGCCTTTAAGTGCTGCCTGCACATGCTGTGAACACGCAGTTAGGGCTCCTCCCACTGCGGGTTGATTCTCAGTTGGCTGCTCTTGGCCAGAGACCCCCAGCCATCTCTGAGATACCCTGGGTAAGGTCAATGGTCCTGGGAGCTCAGGGATCATTGGCCTGCCTCTGGTCTGAGGGACCACAGTGTTTCCCAGCCCATGCACCTTTCCTAGGTGTAAAGGCTCTATTTATTTATTTAGGCACATTTAGAAAAACAGGGGAGGAAATCTTGCAGTCTGCGGTCCACTCCTTAAATGGCCAAAGGGAGGGGGGCCAAGACTAACTGGAGCCTAGAGCCACCCCCCAGGTGGGTTCAGGGTCCCAAGAACTTGAGCCACCAGATGGGGAAAGGCGGATATACAGAGAGGAGAGACAGAGAGGAAGATCTTCCGTCCGATGATTCACAAGTGAGCCGCAACGGGCGATACTATGCCGATCCGAAGCCACCGAGGGTCCCCAGGAGGTGGGTTCCAAAGTCCTCGACTGCTTTCAGGGAGCTGCTGCCGGGATTAGAACCGGCGCCCATATGGGATCCCGGGCGTGCAAGGCGAGGACCTAACCACTTGCGCCACCGCGCCGGGCCCCAGATGCTCTTTTCTTAGGCACATTAGTGTCGAGCTTGATGACAAGAGTGGCAGCTGGATAGAATGGCACGACAGGGAGAAGCTTAGCCTACAACACCATGCTGCTAGCCCTCCATTGGCTTGTGTTCGGGGCAAAGCTGGCAGTGCCCTCTGCCTGCCAGTACTCTTGGGTCTTTTATCAGAAGTTCTGCCTATGTCGGCACCAGGCCTGGGTGTGTTTTGACCCTTGGTGCTCTGGGTCTAAAGGCCTCCTCCTCCACCCTTTCCCAATCTAATCTGCCAAAGGAGATTCACGCTCACCCTGCCCCCTGCCTCACCCTGTCCCCTGCCTCACCTGTCCTGATCCCCTTTACTGAAATTCTACCCTTACCTGGCCTTACCGCCACTCTCCAAGGTGACCCAGACCTTTCTGGATGGAGAATTTTCTTCCAGATGCTCTGTTAGTCAATTATGTATCCATTTCTTTCAGGGCTTACTTACCTGAAAGACAGATCCATGGAAGTAGGGAGAGGTAGCCACAGCCCTGGCTCCAGGGCTCCAACAATATTTCATGTTGATTCTATGTTCAGAAATAATAGAACTTGTCTCTGGATGTGGGCAGAGTCTCCTAATTTTATAAGAAAGCCCAAGTGCTCCTCATAGGATCCCACTTCCACTCCTCTGAAAACAACACAAAATCACTTTCTTGGCCCTATTATGATGAGCATGTAGATGTTTATCTACTCCTGGAAATTCTTCTTTCAAGAAGGAATGGAGAGGGCCTGGCATGGTAGCCTAATGGCTAAGGTCCTTGCTTTGCACACGCCTGGATCCCATATGGGCGCTAGTTTGTGTCTCAGCGGCCCTGCTTCCCATCCAGTTCCCTGCTTGTGGCCTGAGAAAGCAGTAAAAGACGGCCCAAAGCCTTGGAACCCTGCACACACATGTGAGACCAGGAAAGCTCTCAAGGCTCTGGTTTCAGATCAGCTCAGCTCAGCTCCAGCCGCTGCTGCCACTTGGGGAGTCAATCAGTGGATGAAAGATCTTCCTCGTTCTTTCTCCTTCTCTGTGTATATCTGACTTTCCAATTTAAAAAAATCCTTAAAAAAAGAAGGAACAGAGATCAGTGTTAAAGTACAGAAGGTTAAGCTGCCCTTGTGGGGCCAGCATCCCATCTGAGAGTATGTTTGAGTACTGGCTGCTGCATTTCCTGTACAGCTCACTGTTAACACATCCATGAAAGCAGCAGAAAATGGTCCCAGTGTTTGGGCCCCTGCCACCCACGTGGGACACCCAGATGGAGTTTAAGCTTCCTGGCTGTAGCCTGGCCAGCCACAGCTGTTGTGGTCCTTTGCAGGGCGGGGGGGAACCAACAAATGGAAGTTACTCTTTCATCATTTTTGCGTTCCCCTGTGTACGTGTGTCCTCCACTCTGGAATTATGACTATTTCACAGATAAATCTTCAAAAATAACAAAGAGAGATGGATCACTCAAGACAAGCAAACCTCCTTGTATAACAATGAAATGATGCAATGTGTATGTGTGTGCGCATGCACAGATGAAAAAAAAAATCTAGGACCAAATCTGCATATTCATAGCTCAGGTAAAAAAAAATGCCAGAACATTACCTAAAGCTTCTGAGCTCCAGCTTCTGTTTCTGTGTATGTGTTACAGCCCCTTTCCTGAGCCAGAGTGAAGGGGAATGGGAAGAAAAAACTCTTACCTCCTTTGCCAAGCCACACAAATAATACAGTCACTAATTTTGCAAGTTAGGTGTCTATGACATAGCTTGCCACTAGGGTGGACATCCAGCAGTCTCTACACTTGTTCCAGAAAGCTGAGTATGCTCAACTGCTTTGTGCAAGGTGGCAACATATTGGCCCAGATGCCTGACAATGGCAATGCAATGGGAAAATTTGGCACACTGGTGTAGGGAATATGACCAGAAAGCAGTCTGTGAACACAAAGTACAAACATTGTATATTGTCCTAACTTTCTGTTTTGGGAGTTGACTCTGATTGGTGAAGCCACAAACAGGGAGTGATTGAAAACCGTGAGTGGGAAAAGCTGTCCTGTACAGTGGCCTCCCATCCCACTCATGCTAGGGTTCCCTCCCCAGGGACCATTCTGGTTCCCAGGGCCTCACACACGATGTGCACTGCTCCTATGTCCAGGACTTCCTTTGGCATTCACAGAGGTGTTCACCTCAGTTCTCCTTCCTATTCATTTCAACCCCGGCCCTGGCTCCAGAAGTCTACATGGGCTTATGGTCACTAGGATGAGTTGTTCTGATCATGTCATTAGGATGGAATCAAGAAGGCCCACCCAGTGAGTGTGTGTGAGCCCGGGTCCTGGACAAAGTTAGGCTAAAAAAACAAAGAGGCAAGCTCCTGGCAAAGCAGCTGACAAGCAGCTCTCTCTGATCATATCTCTCTACCCACAGGCCAGGACTCTGACAGCCCCATCAGGACCACACATTCTGGGCAGGTGCGAGGAAACTTGGTCCACGTGGAGGGCACCGATGTGGGCGTCCACACTTTCCTGGGCATTCCCTTTGCCAAGCCACCTCTGGGACCACTGCGCTTTGCACCTCCTGAACCTGCTGAAGCTTGGAGTGGAGTGAGGGATGGCACCTCCCATCCAGCCATGTGAGCTCTCCCAGGGTGCCAGGGAGTTTCAGTTCTGGGGGTGGGTATGAAGCATCTGAGTGCTAGGCCAGGCCCAGCTGCCCTTTCATCCTCAGCTCACAGCTGACAAGCTTAGTGTGCTATGGACTCCCATGGAACACTTCCATTGGGTCTTGCCAAGGCTCCTGCCAGGCTCTTGACTCAGGACTTGAGACTCTAAAGCCTTTAGATCTAGGTGCTGAAGATGGAGGCAGACACTCAGCTCCCCATTTCAGCTTCTGCCACATTCCTGTGCTGCCTGATGAAGGGGCGCTGTTCTGGATGAGCTTCCCAGGTTGGCTCTCCCAAACATATAGGAGTACCTGACTGCATCAGTAGATTCTGTGGTCACTGAGATGGGCACCAGTGGAGGCTGGAACAGCAATGAGCTAACCCACAGGCCAAACACATTGGCAAATGGACAGGTATACACACCTGTAGAAGAATGTGCAGGAATGATAATGGCCAGGATATGGGCCATCTCACTGTCTTCCCTGGGGAAGGGATAGGCATCTACACACCAACCATGGAACACTCCATGCTCCGGGCCTGACTTTGCGGAGAGTCAGCACTGAGGTCAGCACCTGCAAACCAGATTTCCCACACAGACTCTGAGAGTCAGGTGTGCTATCTCAGCCTCCACCTGCCTAGAGGATCCCTGGAAGTCAATGTCACCCCAGCTTCTTCCATCGTCTCAGATCAGTATCCATGAAAGAAGGGACATTACATCACCTTGTTCATGAGTGAACAAGGATACAGGGAGGGAGGAGATGGATAGGGTCTGGGGCAAGTCTGGGCCCAGGCTCTGTCTTGGGCCCATGCGTGGATTCCACACTAACATCTGCATTGGGTGGTCCTAGGTGTCCACAGAACCCTGCAATAATGGATGATGATGCTCTGAATATGACATTGTTCTTGCTGTCCTTCCCCATGTCTGAGGACTGCCTGTACCTCAGCATCTACGCACCTGCCCATGCCCGTGAGGGCTCCAAACTGCCTGTGAGTAGAAGATCAGGGGCAGCTAGGGTTGGGATGGAAAGGACAATTTGACTGTGGCCTCCCATGCTATGGATTCAGGTGAGATGATGCACCC
Source organism: Ochotona curzoniae (assembly GCF_017591425.1). Taxonomy (NCBI): domain Eukaryota; kingdom Metazoa; phylum Chordata; class Mammalia; order Lagomorpha; family Ochotonidae; genus Ochotona; species Ochotona curzoniae. Next base: position 748,939 of record NW_024466999.1, on the reverse strand, counting down.
TAGTGGTCCAGGAAGTGCCTCTATCCCCTGGGTGGATACCTAAGTACTGGGCATGGGCTCCTAGATGCCCAGTTGCTCCTAGAGGTCAGAATGTGTGGGTCATAGTGGGCCAAGCAGAATTGTGTCCTCACAGAGCAGCATGGCTCAGGTTTATGGAGTCTCATGGTATGTCTTTGAGTTCCCCAGGTGATGGTGTGGATCCATGGGGGAGCGCTGGTTGCAGGCATGGCTTCCTTGTTCGATGGTTCCACCCTGGCAGCCTTTGAGGATGTGGTGGTGGTCACCATCCAGTACCGCCTGGGCGTCCTGGGATTCTTCAGGTGAGCCTGGGCCTGGGCCAAGCACTGAGGGAGGAACAGCCCGGGGTCTGCCCTGCCATCCCTGTCTCTGTTTTCTCAGCACTGGAGACCAGCATGCCAGCGGCAACTGGGGCTACCTGGACCAAGTGGCTGCACTGCGCTGGGTACAGCAGAACATTGCCAGTTTTGGAGGCAACCCTGACCAGGTCACCATATTTGGTGTATCAGCAGGTGGCACAAGTGTGTCCTCACATGTGCTGTCACCCATGTCGCAAGGACTCTTCCATGGAGCCATCATGCAGAGTGGGGTGGCTGTGATGCCAGGCCTCATCTCCAGCTCATCCGAGATGATATCCACAGTGAGTATCCCCATTGGCGCAGTCTTGGCCCATAGCTGCAGTTTTCTGTCTCAAGGCTTCTTCTACTATCTGTTGAGTGGGCACACGTGGACCCTCAGGTGCCTTGGCACTCCCCACCCCAAGGATGGCTAAGGGGATCAGACATCATAACCCTAATAATTATACCTCTGTAGACTGTGGCACAATCTGGGTCCTGCAAAAGTGCCCTTCTGAGAGCTTACTTCTCTGCACCCTGCTAAGCAGGTGCAGATCATTGAGGCCGAGACTCTCCAAGTCAGAGAGAAAAGACTAGTGTGCATCTAGGCCACAGCCATTGGTCCACAAGACTGCTCCTGCCTCCTGCTGGGTCTCAGACAGCCTCCTTTTTCTCCTGTGTGGAGGTCCAGCACCCATGTGCTCCCTTCTCAGGTGGTGGCCAACCTGTCTGGCTGTGGCCAGGTGGACTCTGAGACCCTAGTAGGCTGCTTGCGGGCCAAGAGTGAAGAAGAGATGCTGGAGATAACCAAGGTAGGACCCCCTTCACTGGTACAAATGGGTGATCAGCTCTGATGCCCTTCGAAGTTCCTGGGCTACCAGGTCATGTCCAAGCTTTCTTGTCTTCCCAGCCCTCAGTTGTCAGGTACACCCTGTTGTGTACGTCAGGGATTTTATCCCACGTAGTGGGGCGTGAGCTTGCTCAGATTAGCTAGGTGAGGGGAAATGGATCAAACAATATCTGGTCCACTAACCATATCCTTGTCCTGGATACCTCAGCCCTTCAAGATCATCTCTGCAGTGGTGGATGGCATCTTCCTGCCCAGACATCCCTATGAGCTGTTGACCTCTGCTGACTTCCAACCCGTCCCCAGCATCATTGGTGTCAACAATGATGAATATGGTTGGCTCCTCCTCAAGGTGAGCTCAGGGTGAGGTCCTCTGGAGTTCATTTTGCAGGTAGGCCTCAGGGTGTCAGAGCGCCAAACCCACTACCACCAACCCAAGTTCCTCTGTTCACCCACCAGTTCTTTAATGCCAAAGACCCCTTGGATGAAATCGACAGAGCAGCCATGGAGACATTAATACATCAGTCATCTGAGAAGTGGGTGAGTTTCCAGGGGTCCTGCCCAACAGCTCTGTAATCTAACAGCTCATGGTCCCATGGACTCATGGAACAGAGGCACAACTGCCATTGCTTGTGTTTGGGATGGGTGTCCCTGGTCCTGGTTTTGTCATTCCCTGTCTTTATCAGGGACCTTTCTCAGTTGCCTCTCTCCCTGGCAGCAAGCAGTGCTGACTGTGTCCCTATCCCTTGGGCTAGATGTTGCCTGCAGGCATAGGGGATCAGCTGGTGGACCAGTACCTAGGGGACAATGAGAATCCCAAGACCCTCATGGCTCAGTTCCAGGAGATGATGGCCGATGTCTTCTTCACGATGCCTGCACTCCATGTCGCCCATTTACAGCGTGAGTTCACCTGTGGCTAAGGCCTCACTGGGAGGGGATCTGCCCACAGCATTGGATCTCTGGGGAGGATTGTCCTGTTCAGGCTCTTATCTACATATACCTGGGTGCTTTGGCACTAGGTAGACATGTCCTTTGTCTCAGTTCACTCTCCTGCTAGTTCAGGAGATGGACATCTCCACCAAGTGACAGATGAGAAGAGTCTGGGAGAGAGGATGGGGGAGCAGGGGTGAGGCAGCCACACAGTATAAAAACCTCCCAGCTACGAAGCCCAATGCCGGGAGAATCAAGATGGTGTTTACTCATTTTAAAGCTTCTGATCAACAATGAGAAGCACATACAAGAGTTCAAAGAATTTAAGGAAGCAATAAAGCAAATCAAGGCTGATATATCAGAAATTAAGAACACAGTAGAGCAAATTAAAAGTACAGTGGAGAGTCTCCAAAGTAGAATGAAGCAAGCAGAAGAAAGAATTTCAGAATTGGAAGATATTTCCTGTCATCAGGGAGAAGCAAACAAAAAGCTGGAAGCAGAACTGGATAGGGCAAAAAAAAAAAAAAAAAGCATTCAAGAATTGAAATTGACTATTAATAGGCCAAATATAAGAGTCATGGGAGTCCCAGAAGGTACAGAAAGAGAAACTAGTTTTACAAATATATTTAATGAAATAATAAAGGAAAATTTCCCTAATCTAGAGAAAGAATTAGGAAACAACATCCAGGAGGGGCACAGAACTCCCAACAGGCTTGACCAAAAGAGATCTTCACCAAGACACATGATCATCAAGCTCTCTTCAATCGAACATAAGGAAAAGATCCTTAAATGTGTATGTGAAAAAAATCAGTTGACATATAAAGGAATGCCAATTAAACTCACAGGAGATCTCTCACAGGAAACTCTACAGGCAAGAAGAGAATGGAGTAACATATTCCAGATTCTAAAAGCAAAAATTGTCTGCCTAGGATAACATATCCAGCAAAGCTTTCCTTTGTTTTTGAAAATGAAATAAAATTCTTCCACAGTAAAGTTAAAAGAATTTGCCTCTTCCAAACCTGCCCTACAAATGATACTTCAAAATGTTCTCTTGACAGAGAAGAGGAATAGCACCAAACAAAACCAAAGGCAAATGGGAAGAACATTCCAGTAAAATGACAACAGAAGACTAAACCAATGAACAACCCATTCCTAAAATGACAGGACCAAAGTACTATCCATACATATTAAACTCTGAAAGTAAATGGCTTAAGCTCAATCAAACGTCATAGATTAGTAGACTGGATTAAAAAACAAAACTCATCTATTTGTTGTCTAGAAGAGACACACTTCACCAACAAAAATCAGCGGAAACTATATCACATGGGATTTGATGTTTTTGGTTAGTTTCATCTCTTCAAAACACTTTCTTCTGATTAAATCATTCAATGACTCATAGATCATAGAGTAGCATCATTTTCTTCAAGAAGGTTCTTGATTTTCATTTCTTCAGCTACATGTTAGTCATTTAGTAGCATGTTATTTAACTTCTTGGTGTTGTTAATTTCTTTTTTCTTCCTGATGTTGATTTTGTTTTGTGGCTCTTCATTTAAGGGGATGTATAGTAGCTATGTAATGGAGACTGTCATATCTAGTAACATGTTATTTAACTTCATGGCATTGTAAATTTCTATTTTTCTTTCTATTGTTGATTTTGTATTATGATCTTTCATTTGAGGGGGTGCACAGGAGCTGTGAAACGTAGACTAACATCCAGATGTGAGGATACAATGCAGTATGCGTTTCTACTTCCAGACAAAGATGGACTTACAATGAAACTGTTTACTATATCTTGACAATAGGGTTCTGGATTCTCTGCCATTGTCCATGCCCGCAATGATGGATATATGACTGTGTATGAAGAACTATACTTTAGTAATGATATGGAAGAACTAGGTGGTGAGGAGGGAATTGAGGTGGTACCAGGAACCTATGAAACTGTATCATAAAATGATAATAATAATAATAATGAAATGTATATATATATATTTTTAAAAGCCCAATGCCAAGACCCACTCCAGGCCATTGCTAGTGCTCTTCCCCCCTGGGACTCCATCAGCACTGTCCTAGCTAGACCAAGTGGGCATTGTCTTATCGGGAATAAGGGAAACCTTTGGAAGGGGCCTCCAAATGTCACCCTGTGCACCTGTCACCCAGGTTCCCACGCCCCCGTCTACTTCTATGAGTTCCAGCATTCACCCAGTTTCATGAAGGACTTCCGGCCATCACACGTGAGGGCTGACCACGGTGATGAGATTCCCTTTCTCTTCAGATCCACTTTCTTTGGGACAAAAGGTGAGGCTTCCTCCTTCCCCAGGATGGGGATGCAGCAGTTGGGAGTCCTGAGGGGGTGCTGTGTCCACTGCACAGATGTCAGGACTGAGGCACAGATGGGATCAAGCATCCCAAGTCCCACAGCTCCCAGGGCTGAGCCAGGACTGCACTGTGAGTGCTCCAGACCTGGCTCCCTCCTCCTCTGTCTGGCCTTGTGATGAGTGTCTGTCCTGGCTGCAGAGGTGATCTCCCAAGATCAAAAGGGTGCAATACACTGTTCCAGTAAGAGGCCAAGTTCAGCTGACCTTGAGACCAGGTTTAGATATGGAGTTTGGCAAAGGGAAAGCCGATCAAGCTCGATTTTGTGGCAACTGTGGTCAAGTTGGAGCAACAGGTCTGGGCTGGTGAATGTGGTCAGGAATAGGCAGCAGGCCTGCGCCTGCCTGAGCTGACCCTGTGTCCTTTCCTGCTGCAGTGACTCTCATTGAGGAGGAGGAGCTGCTGAGCAGGAGAATGATGAAGTACTGGGCCAACTTTGCTCGTACTAGGTGAGGCTCCCCACCCTACATCCTTATGTCCCCAGGGCCATGGGACTCTTCATCTGTGGAGACCACACTAGCAGCCAATGTCCTTAGGCATGTGACAGTGTCCTGCCCAGCTACAGGACCTACTGGACACAAGGGTCCTGGGAACTACAGATACTCTCCCCACCTGCCCTATGATCTGGACGTGGCCATCAGCTGTCACGCTCAGAGGCTCCACAGTGGAGTGTGAGACACCATAACCTGGATTGGCAGGTCCCCATATGACACCAGGGGAGGAAGCAGCTCTCCTCACCTGCAAACTCATCCCCCACCATTCCTGGCCTGGCCCAACCCCAGGGAGGCTGCTCAGAGTCCTCATGGTCCCACCTTCCTGACCTCTTGTCTGCAGGAACCCCAATGGCGAAGGTCTGCCACACTGGCCCATCTTGGACCAGGAGGAGAAGTACCTGCAGCTGAACGCACAGCCTGTGGTGGGCCGGGCCCTGAAGGCCCACAGGCACCGGTTCTGGATGCAGACTCTGCCCAAGAAGATGCAGGAGTTGATGGGGACTGGGCAGAAGCACGTGGAGCTGTAGCGGCCTGTGTCTAGATGGACCTGACCCCCACCCACGACCATCACTTGTTTGCCCTCATCCACTTGGCACAACCTTATGGAGGAACTGCTGGGACCCAAGACTCCTTGCTCAGCCCTACCTTGTGCCCTGAATCAGATGCCCTCTACACTGCCTCCATGACACTGTGCCTATCAATGCCTGCAATAGCCCACCTTCGCCATTTCCCAGGGGCCCATGGTCTCTTCTGCCTCCATAAGTCCTCCTCACCTTCTTCCTCCTACCTCCCATCCCCAGACCCTTCCCACTCCTGGGAGCTGCTTTAGGGGTTGATGCCCAATCCTGAGTGTCAGAATCCCTGCTTTTCCTCCCAGCACACCCTGCAAACTCACATCTGTTAGCAGCCCATATGGGATTTGTCCACCTGAGCTGCCGTGTCCTAGTGCCCTTAGGTATCCATGGCCTCCTCCTGTTCCCTCTATGTTGCCACAAGTAAAGTCTCCCATTCCTTCAGCTAAGAAAAGATGATCCAAGTAACTGTGCCACAATTGTTTGCAACTGTCTCTCCCTCCCTCTCTCTGCAATTCTGCCTTTCAAGGAAAATAAATATTTATTTAAACACACACACATATACATATATAAATGATATGTGATATATGTCTTCTGTACATTGTGTTATTGAAAATATTAATTCATACTACTTGACAATCTGTTTGAGAGGTAAAGCCAGGAAAAGAAAGACAAATAGAGGGAGCAAGAGCTCTCATCCTGAGTCACTTGCTATGTGTGCCCGGAGGCCTGGACACCAAAGCTTGGAGCCGCGACTCCACGAAGTTCTCATATGTGGATAGCTGGGACCCAATTATTTGAACCATTTCCATTGCCTAGCAGGAAGCTAGGACTAGGAATCAGGGTGTGGGGTAAACGAAGGCTCTAGAATATTGGACAGAGTCATCTTCCTTGAATCTTAGCCCCCACCAAGGCCCACTGTGATCTGTCCATTTCCTACATGGCTTGTTGAATTGAGCCTGCTGTATTCTGGACACTCTTCTCTGCCAGGTGCACAATCTGATTGTGTGTCCTCCTTCTGGCTCATTGTACCTATGGGGTGCTTGCTGGGGTTTGCACGGGAGCCTCCCTTCCAGCCAGCTGAAAACTGAGCCCAATTCTCCATTTGTGGGGATTTTAATCACTTTCCTCATTATTGTTGTCCTATTACAGCCCATGGCTGCTTGTTGTCTATCCTGACACTGCAGTTGGCCATGACTCCAGGACTGACAGGAGGATCCTAGACAGCAGGGAGAGAGGAGGGGTAACCCCGGCTCTTGGCCCGTACTGACTTTAATCTGTTCAGTTCAGTCATGCTCTCCTGAGAGATCCCTTTGCTCCACCCCAAACGCCTCCCCGCCCACTCCCTGCCCAGGCTGAACTCTGGCCTGGGTGACAACCAGCTCCACCCCCAGAGCACCCAGGACAGCCTCTGGAGCACATGACTGCAGCTCACACTCAGACCTGCTTCAGACCATGGGGCTGCACCGGCTGTGCGCAAGACTCGGCATCATGGCCTGTGGGCTCCTGCTGCTTCTAGTCCCCAGCAATGGTGAGGCTCCCATGGGCAGCCACAGCAACACGGGTGTGGTGGGTGGTTAGAGCCCAAGTTAGCAGGAAGGCCTGCATCAGGGAGATGGTGGGAGCCACCAAGGGTTGAGAGTGTGGGGTCTTTGAACCCAGAGTGGGAAAGAGTGGTAGCTGTCCCAGAGAGAAGCATGAGTGAAGATAGTTGGGCTGAGCCTTGGGACAAATGTAGGGGTTGGATTTGAGGTCACTTCCTTCCTGTGCTTGTGGCTATCAGACCAAGGCTTATATTGAACCTGCTTCCCTGCTCCTGCCTGCCCCCATGCCTCATCTAGTGGGTTCTTTTGAGGTAACTGGATCTGGGGACTATAGAAGACCTAGGTGCCAATCCTAGGTACCTTCTGAGACACCAGGGGCCGCTGTCACTTCAGGCACTGAGCAATGGCGGTTGGCAGCATAGCCCTCTAGGGCGAAGGTGATGGTACCCTACATGCCTGGCCTGGTTATCAAAAGCTCAGACCATGCGTGCAAGGCTCTTGGGGTGTGTCTGTGATCTTTTATCTGCTCATTCAAAAGGCGCAGGACTGGAGCCAGCTTTGTAAGCAGCAGGTATTTCCTGGGTAATCCTGGAGTCCAGGACTACCATGTTGACATGTGCAGATGCTGCCATCCTGGGTACCAGCAGCACCTGTGTAGAAGCCACCCATATCTTCCATGTGATCTCATTCAGCTCCAACTCACCCATCACTAATACAGCATGAACGTTGTTTCACCTGCTCTGGTACTCTGTGTTTATGGTGCATGATGGGAAGCATGTCAGCACCTGTTCAGCATAGAGGCCACGTTTTCTGCCTGTTTTCAATGTGCTGAGTGGGTTGACTCCCTAGATACTGAGCCTCCCCCATGGGTGACAGGGATCCCAGCACCGGAGCCATCACCTCCTCTCATCACTTGCTGTCACCTGCTGGAGTGCATACCCCAGAGTGGAGCTGGAGCTTGGACACAGGCACTCTGCTGAAGGATGCAGGCTGCCCAGGCAGCCCCTTCACTGCAGGGCCTCATCTGCCCTGTCTGTGCTTTCAGCTTTTGGGGGCTGATACCTAGGGTTGCAACCACTGACAATGCCACCTGTAATGACTCAAAGAACTTCCCAGTTGGTTCCCAGAGCAGTTAGATCATTTTCCAGTTTCCCCACATTTTGACCTATACTCTTGATAACCTGGTGCCATTTGTTGTCATTTTTATTGTGTTTTGAGTCTTTTTCACTCTTCATGCCACCTCCTACTCCTGCTCTCTTTTCATTTTCTTCTAATTGTGCTACCCCATTAAAGTACCCAGTGGACTTCTGGTTTTCCTTGAGACACCATGTGAGTTTTACTGATGGTACCCCTGGAGTATCTTTGAACTGTTCCTCTGTCCCCCATGTGTTCTGTGCATTTGTAACTCTATTCTAGAGACTTTATGAGCTTCCAATTCTAGGTTTCAGTTTCCTTTATTGACAGGTCTGTTTTGCTGTGCCATATGTTTCCAATAGAAAAATCTATGTTGTTGGGTATTTCTCCTCATGTGACAAAATACATCTTGGAGAGAAGGTCACACCTGCAGTATGGAACCAGGGGGAGGTTAGCTTGCAGGCAGCCCATTCATGATCATACTTCTCTGCCCACAGGCCAGGACTCTACCAACCCTATTAGGACCACAAACTCCGGGCAGGTGCGGGGAAGTCTTGTGCATGTAAAAGGCACCAACGTGGGTGTCCACACTTTCCTGGGCATTCCCTTTGCCAAACCACCTCTGGGACCACTGCGCTTTGCACCTCCTGAGCCTGCTGAAGCTTGGAGTGGAGTGAGAGATGGCACCTCCCACCCTGCCGTGTAAGCTCTTCCAGGTCCCAGCGAACCTCTGAACCCACAGGGTAAGGGGAGGAATGGGGAAGGTCTGAGAGCTCTGAGACAGCCACAGGTGTCCTGTCCTGATCAATTTCCTAAGCCCCAGCCAGGTGGGTGTAAGGGGGGGGGGGTTCCCATGTGCATTTCTTATGAGCCTGCTGAGGCTCAGGAGGATGTGGTGGCATTTGGAGCTCCCAGCTCAGAACCCAGGACGTCAACTCAGGGACAAGAGAGAAAAGCTGACTCCAACATTCCACCAGGGGGCATACTCTCCAAGTGAGAGTCAGGTTGGCTTCGTAAAGCTTATAGGAGTCAGTGATGTAAGAGCGGATTCTGTTTGTCCCTGAGAAGAGCACCAGCTGGGTCTCCCAGGGGACCAAATAGCCATGGACACCAAACCAACTGACAAGGAACTTGTCATATCTTTACAACTTGATAGGAAGGGAGTGATGAGGTTCCCTGAGAGTCTAGAATTAGGATGAGGCCTGTGACACCTCCCTTCCTGGAAAAATGGCGTCTACATGCTTGGGCTGCTCCCCTGTTCCTGGATGAAGTCGTACTGGGATGTTGCAGTGAATGTGACCACATGAAGAAGCCCCGGACTGACTATTGTCATGGCAACCACCAGGTGTCTACAGGATGTGGCTGTAATGAGTGCAGTGATGGAGAACCTCTTTGACATAAGCTTGCCTCCCTCCCCCACGTCTGAGGACTGCCTATACCTCAATGTTTACACACCTGCCCATGCCCGTGAGGGCTCCAGCCTGCCTGTGAGTGACAACCCGAAGTCATTGGGTGGATGGGATGATGGGAAGGAGGAGAGAAGGAAAGGACATGAGCTTTGGCAAGAAAATTAGAAATGTCAAGGTTAGCCCAGACCTCGCTTCATTGTGGCCTCTCAGTGTCAGGTCCAAGGAATGTTTCTTTTATTCAGTGGGAAGCTGACCCCTGAGCATGGCCCTGTGATGGACCCAGGACTAACTGAACAAATCGTGGCCAATAGAGTCACTTGGGTGCCCAAGTACTATGCTTCGGGTCACCCCACTCCTTTGGCTGTGAACTGTTTATGCTGAAGACAATGATGGATTGCAACCCAAGTACAATAACTAGGAAGGCATACTTTTTTGCCCTGGAAGTAAAGAAGCAAGAGTTTAGTAGTAGGGGAGGGGACCCCAAAGTGTGAATGGCCTGGTGCTTCTGAGAGAATTGGATCCAGGTCCACAGTCTGCTGGAGTTGGAGTTCTTCCTGCATGAGCAGGTGCACAGAATCAAGCAGTGGCTTATCTTGGTGAGATTGGGCTTAGAGGACCCTCTTGGCATTGAACCTGATGTCCCCAGGTGATGGTGTGGATCCATGGGGGTGCTCTGGCTGTAGGCATGGCTTCCATGTACGACGGCTCTGCCCTGGCAGCCTTTGAGGATGTGGTGGTGGTCACCATCCAGTACCGCCTGGGCGTCCTGGGATTCTTCAGGTGAGTCTGGGCCTGGGCCGGGCACTAAGGGAGGAGCAGCCCTGGCACAGCCCTGCCATCCCTGTCCCTGTTACTTCTCAGCACTGGAGATCAGCATGCCAGTGGCAACTGGGGCTACCTGGACCAAGTGGCTGCACTGCGCTGGGTGCAGCAGAACATCGCCCACTTTGGAGGCAACCCTGACCGGGTCACCATATTTGGCGAGTCTGCAGGAGGCACCAGCGTGTCCTCACATGTGTTATCACCCATGTCGCAAGGACTCTTCCATGGAGCCATCATGGAGAGTGGTGTGGCAGTGCTGCCTGGCCTCATCTCCAGCTCATCTGAGACGGTCTCCATGGTAAGTGTCCCCTAAAGGCCCAGCCCAGACCTACAGCCATTGTCCCCTTTCTTGAGGCCTCTGCCAGTGTCTTTGTTGAGTGGGCACATGTGGACCATCAGGTGCCCTGGCATTGCCCACTCAGGGGATGGCTTAGGAATTCAAGGGTCAGAATTCACATACCAGTGCTTTAGTAGAGATTAGAGTGATTCTGTAACCTGTTAAGCTGCTGTATTGGGGATCCCTTGCTGGGAAGAATCCTCCCAGCAGATGCACTGACCATTTTGGCTGAACCCCCCAAGTGCACTGTAGTCGGACCATTTCACAGCAATGATCTATACAGTGGATCTGAGACTGAGGCACCCTTAACTCCAGCCCAAACTTTGGGCCAACTCTTCACTCTGCCTGGGTTGTTTAGATGGTTCCTGTGTGGTCCCTTTCCAGCTGGTGGCCAATCTGTCTGCCTGTGATCCGGTGAACTCCAAGGGCTTTGTGGCCTGCTTACGGGGCAAGAGCGAAGAGGAGATGCTGGCCATCACCAAGGTCAGGACAATCCACTACAGTCTGGAGGAGCATGGAGTCAGGGGTTCAGGTGCCCTTCCTGATCCCCAAGTCAGCCATGTTGTCTCCACATCTAGCTGTCCTTGTTGTCCTGGAGGCAAGTCAGTCATGGCACCTCCTGGGGAGAGTGTGGACACACAGGCCTAAGCCAGAAGGTGTCAGAAGAGGCCAGGGATCTGACTGGCTCCCTGGTCTCACCTGCCTCCTCAGACCTTCAGAATCATCCCAGGCGTGGTGGATGGCATCTTCCTGCCCAGGCATCCCCAGGAGCTGCTGGCCTCTGCTGACTTCCAACCTGTCCCTAGCATCATTGGTGTCAACAACGATGAATACGGCTGGCTCCTCCCCAGGGTGAGGCTGGGCTGCATGCGGTTAGGTGACTCAGGAGTTCATTGGTTGGTGGGGGAGAAATATCAGGGACTCTGTAGCTCCAGGCTTACATACTGCCACCCATCTCACCCAGCCCCAATGAGACTCACTCCTTGCCACCCAGGGCATGAGCACTGCAAACACTCAGAAGGAAATGGACAGAGAGGACATGCGTGCTGCTCTGCAGAAATCTTCAGCCCAGATGGTGAGGCTCCTGAGCCCCTCCACCATGGAGATGTGGCTCCCTTCTAGTCCCTCAGGAGCCCAGCCCCCAGAGTCCTGCTCAGACAGGGGCTCCAAGAGCAAAAGCTATGGGGTGTGCATCTGTGTGTTTGCCTGGGGGTGGGGCATCCCAGAGCTTGGCTCTTTTCCCATTCCTTGGGTCTCATTTCCACATTGCCCTGGAATTAACCTAACTCACCTCTCTATCCATCACCTGGGCTAGATGTTGCCCCCTGAGTCTGGGGACCTGTTGATGGAGGAATATATGGGGGACAGTGAGGACCCCCGAACTCTCCAGGCTGGGTTCCAGGAGATGATGGCTGATGCCCTCTTCGTGATGCCTGCACTCCATGTCGCACATGTGCACCGTGAGTTCACCTGTGACTGAGCTCTGACAGTCAAGGGAGGGGCTCAGAACCATGGGGCCCAGAAATCTACCCTGTCCAGGTCCTTCCCACATCTTTCTAAAGTCATCAGGGATATATTGGAATGGTAGAGATATACTCTGAAAAAATAGATGCACCAAGATCCTCTACCCACTCCTTCACTCCCCTAAGTGCCTGCAGTGGCCAGGGCTGGCCTGGGCCAAACCCAGGAGTCCAGAACTCAACCTGGATCTCCCCCATGGTGGGAGCAGGGGGACAAGGATCTGTCGCCTCTTCTCACACATTGGTAGGAGCTGGAATAAGAAGCAGGTGTCCAGGTGACATCTTAGCCATTGCATCAAATGCCCACCCGCCTGTGCCTTCTTTCCACGGTCCCTGGGGACCAGAACTCGTAATAGCCCCACCTAGTCTATCTCAAATCTCAGGACAGACACCTCCCCTATTTTATATTGTGTAAATTGTGGTAAATGAAGCTGCTCAGCTGGGAAGTCCCCAGTCATGACTCCATTCAGGAGGTCCCCACTGCCCTTGCTCCCTTCTGGAGGCTGCACTGTACCACGCCCCACCGCCACCATCCAGACTCCAGATCCCAGCTGTGGTGCACTTAGTCATGACTCAGGCCGGAAAGCTTGAGGGGCTGAAACCACTCCCCTCCTGAAAAACTCAGCCACCATCTGACCCTCCAGGAAGCCGCGCCCCCGTCTACCTCTACGAGTTCCAGCAGCGGCCCAGCTTCCTGAAAGACAAGAAGCCACCCCACGTGAAGGCAGACCATGGGGATGAGATTGCCTTTGTCTTCGGACTCCCTTTTGTGAGAAGTGGAGGTGGGTTCCCCTAGAGGCAGGACTTGGATGTAGGGGCAAAAGAGGAGTTATAAAGTCGCAGCCAAGATCAGCCTATACCCACTACCCGCCCTGGCATTGGCTGTCTGGCCTGGCAGCAGGGGCTCCTATGTCAAAGGCGTGTTTGTTTGCCAGTCAAAAAGATGCCATTTCTGAGCCACGATGAGCTGGTGTCCGGTGAGAAAATGAGACTTGCCCCCCAGAAACTGTGGGGAGGTCAGAGAACCAACCCTAGGATGGCAAATGAGGTCAAAGTGGGGCACTGGGCCTGGGCTGGCATGTGTAGTCATGGTGGGGCAAAAGGCCTGGGCTGGCAAATGTGAACAGGAATAGGCAGCAGGCCTGCATCTGCCTGACTTGACTCTATGTCTTTCTCTGCTGCAGTGACTCTCACTGAGGAGGAGGAGCTGCTGAGCAGGAGGATGATGAAGTACTGGGCCAACTTTGCTCGCACCGGGTGGGTTGTTCCAACTACCCCTACTTCCTCAGGGCCATGGGATCCTCCCCTGTGGGAACCATAGCAGTCCAATGTCCTTCGTCACATGACAGCTCCCTCCCAAGTTTCAGGACTCAGTGGCACACACAGGGGTAGTAGGGACCAGGGACACTCTATCTATCCATACAGGGCAGATCTGCATGTGCCCATCAGCTGTCGCCCTCAGAGGCTCCACAGTGGAGTGTGAGACACCATAACCTGGATTGGCAGGTCCCCATATGACACCAGGGAAGGAAGCAGCTCTCCTGCACCTGCAACCATTCCCCACCACCCTGACCTGGCCCAACCCCAGGGAGGCTGCTCAGAGTCCTCATGGTCCCACCTTCCTGACCTCTTGTCTGCAGGAACCCCAATGGCGAAGGTCTGCCACACTGGCCCATCTTGGACCAGGAGGAAAAGTACCTGCAGCTGAGCACGCAGCCTGTGGTGGGCCGGGCCCTGAAGGCCCACAGGCACCGGTTCTGGATGCAGACTCTGCCCGAGAAGATGCAGGAGTTGATGGGGACTGAGCAGAAGCACGTGGAGCTGTAGCGGCCTGCGTCAGGAAGGGGGACCCTGGCTCTACTAAGGATTGTCCTTCACCTGCCCTCATCCACTTGGCACACCCTTGTGGAGGAACTACTGGGACCCCCTGTCCATCCTTCCCTGAGTGTCTTGCACTAGGTGCACTCAACACTGCCCCCATAAAAGTTATGCCCACCTTCCTCATCTCCCTTGTCTCTAGCCCCTCCTACACTCCTCACCTCTTCCTCCAATACTTTCTCATCCTGAGTTTCCTATCCTCCCAAACCCAGACCCTCCCCACTCAATGTGAGCTGCTTTGGGGGTTGTTGCCCACCACTAGGTGTAAGAAGACTTCCTCCTCCTCTTCCTAACATGCCCTGTGAGTTCACCCCTATCAGTGACCCTAGCGGACCTGGGCACCAGAGCCGCCGCCATGTTCTGGTGCCCTCAGGCTGCCATCACTGGCCTCTTTCCATTCCCTCTGTGTTACCATAAATAAAGGCTCCCATTCCTTCAGCTGAGAAATACTCATCCAGGTAACCATGCCACACGCTCATGTACATGGTGGGTTGCAGGGCTCAGGTATCAGAACATTTGTTGCAATAAACACAGGGTGCAGATACACCTTTTGTTTTTGTATTTATACCCAGAAATAGGAATTTTTGATATTATCATAGTTTTAATTTCACTCCTTAAAGATCCTATGTTTATTGATTTGAAGATTAGAGTTGTAAATACAGGGAGAGAGAACATTCCATCTACCGGTTGACTCCCTAGAGAATTTCAACTATCACATAATATGAGCCACCTCAAAGCCAGGAACTGCATGTGGTTTCCACCTGGGTACCAGGGTACAAAATACTTGTACCCTGCTTCAGCTGCTTCTCTTGAGCCATTACCAGGAGTTGGATTTGAAGGTGAACAGCAGGGACAGGACTAACACTCATCAGAAGGTCATGTTGCAGCCAGTGTTTTGCCCACTACACTGTAATGCTGGCCCTAATTTCAGCTTTGGAGGAACTTCTATAGAGTTTCCCATGAGATCTCTACTATGTCACATCCCATTTCACAGCTTAGAAGTATCCTCTTTTCTTCATATCCCTGCCAGTATTGACAAGTTTTCTCTTTTATCAGAAAAGCTGTAATTATTTTAATAGCACTAATAATTAGTGATATTGAGCACATTTTAAATATATTTGTTGTTGCCCAGCACAGAGGCATGCTGTCCTGTAGGGGCACTGGTTCTATTCCTGCCTGCTCCATAGCTGATCCAATTGCCTACTGATTAGTCTGGGAAAGCAGCAGAAGATGATCCAAACTTTGGCCCCCTGCACCCATGTGAGAGATCCAGAAGAAGCTCCTGGCTGCTGCCTTCGACCTGTTTTCAGTATGGCTTAGCCCTGGCCACTGTGACCGTCCGTAGAAAAAAAACAACAGATGCAACATCTCTTTTTCTGTCTCTTCATCCCTCTCTCTGTAACTCTGTCTTTCAATATTAAAAAAAAATCTTTAAACATATACAATATATAGAATATATTTTTTGGCCTTCTGTATATTGTTATTGGGGATATTTATTCAGATCATTTGGCTATTAAAAAAAACTATCTATTTGAAAGGTAGAGTCAAGGAGAGAAAGACGAATAGAGGGAGTGAGATCTCTCATCCTCTGAGTCTCTTTCCACACAGTCCGGAGGCCTGGGCACCAAAGCAGGAGCCACAACTCATGCAGGTGTCTCACGTGGATGACTGTGACCAAGTCATCTGAATCATCTCCATCACCTTTGCAGGGAGCTAGGACTAGGAATAAGAGCATGGGGCCAAAACAAGCACTAGAATATGGCACATACTCATCCTCCCTGCATCTAAGCAACCGAGGCAAAGGCCTACAATGAATGAGCTGTCCACTTTCTTCATGGCTTGCTGTGTCAAAACTTTATTCTGGACATTGTATTTTGCCAGGTACACAATCTAAATGTGTTTTCTCCTTGCAGCTTGTTGCACCTGTGGGACGTTTTCTGGGGGTTGTACATACCCTCCCACATGGAGCTGCACTCTCTGGTTCCATAAAAGCATCTCCTTCCTGATCCTGATGAGGCACATGTGTATCTGGGCATGGTTGTGTTAGACAGAGTAACTAGGGAAGAAGTGGACTCACGGGGCAACGCTCCCTGTTCAGCTGTGTCTGTTGAGTTCCCCTTCCTAGCACAACCAGCAGGCATCCTTGTCAAGGGGAGAAAAGAAGTGGTTTTAGAGTGAGGTGGGGACACGGGAAACACTGGGTTCCACCAGCACCAGGCAGGAAAGGGGCACAGGGAGTAGGGCAGGGAGGGCAGAGGCTCCCAGGGGAAGGACCCAGGAACCCAGGGAGTACCAGTGAGGAACCTGGAGCTTCTTGGATTGGGACAGTCACAGCTCCCAGCCTTAGCTTGGGGCCTCCCCTCCACCCAGTTAAAACCCTAAGACGGGGAGGGTAGGGGGAGTGGTTGGGGGAATCCCAGAGCCTATGAAACTGTGTCACATAATACAATGTAATTAATAAAATGCAATTAACAACACAATGTAATTAATTAAATGTAATTAGTAGTACAATGTAATTAATAAAAGCCCTAAGACAATTCTCCTTTTGTGGTATTAACCTCGTGACTCTTCAGAGAGGGCCTTCTGGGTTGTGCAATCACAGTCACGGCTGCTTGTAGTGTATGCCAAAACTGCAGTTGGCCATAACTCCAGGACTGAGAGAACAATACTGGAAAGCTAGGAGAGAGAAGAGGTAATCCCAGCCCTAGGCCCACAATGACATCCACCTGTTCAGCTGGGTCCTACTCCTCTGTAAGATCCTCTTGCTCCACCCATCCTCTCCCTGCTCAGGTCAAACTCCAGCCTGAACTACACCCTGCTCTGTCCTGGAACTGCCTGTGGCAGCCTCTGAGACATACAGCTACGCATACAAGCGGACCTGCCTAAGACAATGGGGCTGTACCAGATGTGTGCGTGGATAGGTACCATGGCCTGCGGACTCCTGCTGTTCCTCGTCCCAGGACAAGGTGAGACTCCCAAAGGGACCTGGGTCAATTCTGCAGTTAGAGCTTGAGTCAGTGGGAGGGCCAGCATCTGGAAGCGGTGGCATCCGGAGGGATCCAGTGAGAATTGAGAGCATTCAAGGTAGGAAAGAGTGGTGGCTGCCCCAAAGACAGAGAGGGGTGAGCCCAGCTGGAGGCTCTGAGTGGAGCTGGTCGGGGTCAGACTTGGGACAGGTGCAAGGGCACGAATGAGGTCGTTTGCTTCCTATGATTGTGGCTGTGCTAATGCTGCCTGCCAGTCAAAGAACCTGCCTTTCAGTCCCCATCCAGCCTCTCATCTAGGTTTCCCCTGCTAGGTAGCTGGATCTGGTAACTACAGAAGCCTCAGGTGCCAATCCTAGGGCACTTCTGAGACACTAGGGTCCCCTGCCACTCCAGGCACTAAGCAGCAGCCTTTGGCAGGCCAGCTTCTCTGGCGTAGGTGTTGGTACCTTACATGCCTGGCCTTGTTATCGAAAGCCAGGCCATGCGTGCCAGGCTCCTGGGGTGTGTCCTTGATCCTTTATGTACTCATTAGAAGGCTCAGGACTGGAGCCAACCTTCTAGAGCAGCAGGTTAAATCACAGTTGTAGCACTGCATCTAATGTGGGTGTTGATTCCAGGTCAGTCTGCTCAACTTCCAATCCAGCTCTCTCTGCTAATGTGCCTGGGAAAGCAGTGAAATATGGTGCCAGTGCTTGGGCCCAGACACCACATGGGAGACACAGACAGATTTCAAAGTTCTTGGCTTAGGACTAACCCAGCCATGGCTGTTGGGGATGTTTGGAGAGCAACCAGGACACAACTCTGTTTCTCTCTCTCAGATACTTAGCCTTTGAAAGCATAAATAGATCTATAAGGAAGTAAAAAAATAATCAAGGACTCAGGACTCTGCCCCTACCATTGCCCAATCCAACATGCCAACAGCAGTCCACAGTCCTGCTTCTTCCGGGGCTCACCTGGCAGGATCCCTCCCTCCTTCCCTGCCCTTGCTTGGTCTCTCCCAGGTGAATAGGACATTCTAGACAGAAGGATCAGCTTCACACTGGATGGCTCCCATTAAAACAATGTGTGGGGCAGGTTCTCCTCTCAGAAAGGACACAGTGACCCTGGGCATCCCAGGAGTCTAGGGCCACAGTGCTGACATCTGCAGATGCTGCCATCCTGGGTACCAGCTGCAGAACCTGCTAGAAGCTGCCCGTGCCCTGCATGTGATCTCATCCAGCTCCAGCTCACCTGTCACTAATACAGCATGAGTGTTGTTTCACCTGCTATGGCAACTGGTGTTGAGGGTGCATGATGGAAACACGTCGGCAATGTTCACCTGGGCCATCCTCTGCATCTTTTCAGTCAGCAAAATGGGTTCACTTAGTGACTACTGAGCCTGTGCTCTTGCACTTTGCTCAGGCATTGACAAGCCAATAGGAGTGCACTGTGGTCACACACTCTGGTCCTACCCAGTCCCAACTCTTCTACAGGGATCTGCAAGGTGCCCAGGGCTCAGACACAGCACCCACATCTTTCTCAAAAGAGTCCAGGTGAACACTCAGCCTTGGCCTTCACATCAAGGTCACAAGCTTCCCCCTGGTGTCAAGCCTGAACTTCCTGACCGGGGTCACCAAGCCTCCTCTTGTTGGGACTTCTTTGGCCGTTAAATAGAAGGTTCCTCTTTCAGCATGAGTCACGGTTTATGCAGCTGAAAGATTTCTTCGTTTTACTTTGTTTAAGATTTATTATATTTATTTGAAAGGTAGAGTGACAGAGAGACAGATTTTTCATTCACTGGTCATTCCCCAAGTGACTTTAACAGCTGGGGCTGGGCCAGGCTGAAGCCAGGAGGCTGGAATTGCTCCTGGGTCTTTCATGCAGGTGACAGGGACCCAAGCACTTGGGTGTGTGACTGTGTTTGCCTATGCTCTCAGGTTTGGGGGTTGTAATGCCTCAAAGGACTGTCCGATTGGTTTCCAGAGCAGTTACGCCATATTCCCTGGTCATCCACACTATGTGAAGGTTCCAATTTCCCCACATTTGACCTACACTCTTGATGATCTGGTGCCATTTGTTGTGGTTGTTATTGGGTTTTGAGTCTCTTTCAGTCTTCACACCCCTCCTGCCCCTAGATATCTTTTTCATTTTTTCTTGTGTTGCTGTATTAAAGAATCACTGAGCTTCTGGTTTTCTTTTGGGAGAGTGACACCATGCAGATTCTACTTGATGGTGCTCACAAATATCTGTTTGAATCATTCCTCTGTGTCCCATATGCTCTGTGCATTTGTAGCTTGATTCTAGAGGCTTCATCAGGTTTTAATGTTAGGTTTCAGCCTCCTTTATTGACAAGGTTGCTTTGCAGTATGATGTACTCCCAATAGGAAAATTGTGGTTGAATGTCTTACTTCATGTGACAAAAAATGCATCCTTCAAGGGTGGCTACACCAGCAGAAGGAGGTGGGGGTGTGACACAGTTAGGATGAACCCTCCATGATCACACCTCTCTGCCCACAGGCCAGGACTCCACAAGCCCCATCAGGACCACACGTTCTGGGCAGGTGCGGGGGAGCCTGGTCCACGTGGAAGGCGCCGATGTGGGCGTCCACACCTTCCTGGGCATTCCCTTTGCCAAGCCACCTCTGGGGCCGCTGCGCTTTGCACCTCCTGAACCTGCCGAAGCTTGGAGTGGAGTGAGGGATGGCACCTCCCACCCAGCCATGTAAGCTCTCCCAGGGGCCCACCCAGGTAGCAAAAGGTCTGGGGTGGGCATGGGAATCTTTGAGCGCTGACCCAGCACTGCCCTTCCATCCACAGCTCACAGTTGACAGCCCTAGTGTACTATGGACTCCCTTAGCAACACTTCCACTGGGTTCTTATCAGGCTCCTGCCAGGCTCTTGACTCAGGACTTGGGACTCTGAGGCCTTTAGCTCCAGGTGCTGAAAAATGGAGGCAGAGACCCAGCTTCCCAAGTTCAGCTTCTAACCCATTCCTGTGCTGCCCTGGTGAGGGGGCGCTGTCCTGCGTGAGCTCCCCAAGTTGGCTCCTCCAAGCTTGTAGGAGTCCTTGGCTCAATCAGCCAGTCCTGCAGGTTGCTGAGTTGAGCACCGGTGGTGGCTGGCACAATACTGAGCTAAACCACAGGCCAAGGACAATAGCCAAGGGACAAATATGTATCACAGCTGGGGGCTGTCGGGAATGATAAAGCTACCAGGACGTGGGCCATCGCATTGCTTTCCTGGGGAAGCAACAGGCATTCACATACCCAGCACATGTGTGTGGGTAGCCCCATCCTCCGGGCCTAACTATGCAGAGGGACACTGAACATTGAGGTTAGTACCTATAGGCAAGACTTCCCACATAGAGCCTGAGAGTCAGGTGTGCTATCTCTGGCCTACACCTGCCTGGGTGATCCCTGGAAGTTGGTGCCATCCCAGCTTCCCTTCAGTTTCAGACCTGTATTGGGTTGTTAGTGATGTTACGGTAGATACATGAGTGAGCTGGGGTGCAAGAGGGAAGGGTATAAGAAAGAATCAGGGGCAAGTCTAGACCTAGGCTCAGATTTAGGTCATTGCATGGATCTTGCACTAATGTCTGCCTTGGGTGGTCCTAGGTGTCCACAGGACCTTGCTGTGCTAGCACTGAATATTCTGAACGTTTCATTGTCCCCCATGTCCGAGGACTGCCTGTACCTCAGCGTCTACACACCTGCACATGCCCGTGAGGGCTCCAGGCTGCCTGTGAGTGGGAGACCAGGGGCAGCTGGGTGTGGGAGGACATCCCCCGCTGCTGATAGGAAAGTATATGGTGACTGTGGAATTACATGTGATGGATTCTGGTGAGAGGCTGTTCTCTGTGAGGTCTAGGAAGTGCCTCTTCCCTGGGGAGGGCAGAGGAGGGCTGGGCATGGGGTCCCTGAGACCTGCTTACTGCCAGAGGTCAAACTGTGTGGGTCCTGGTGGGCCCAGAACACCTACAGCATCCTCCTGTCCTTAAGATATACTCAGGTGACTGAGAGCTGGCTTGAATGTCACTACAGACTCAGTCCATGTGAAAGGAGACCACTTTGATTAGCATCCTTTTGAAAGCCTCAGAGACACCCTTTTCCTTTACTCCACTCTGCAGGTACTGAGGCTGACAGAGCCAAGCACTGAAAATGGTGTAGGACACAAGACGGCAGGCCTGGGCTGCCTGTTCATACCTGAGTCGCCAACTCATGGCCAGGATCCTGTAGTCTTGACAAGTGTCTGGCTGTATGGGACTCTGCACAAGCCAGAGCATGGGTTAGAGGAGATGGTTTCAAAGTGTGATTCAGGTTGCAAGGAGCCTAATGGAATCAGTATTGACTTCCCTAGGTGATGGTGTGGATCCACGGGGGTGGGCTGGTTGCAGGCATGGCATCCATATATGACGGCTCTGCCCTGGCAGCCTTTGAGGACGTGGTGGTGGTCACCATCCAGTACCGCCTGGGCATCCTGGGATTCTTCAGGTGAGTCTGAGCCTGGGCTAAGTGCTGAGGGAGGAGCAGCCCTGGCACAGCCCTGCCATCCCTGTCCCTGCCTACTTCGCAGTACCGGAGATCAGCATGCCAGTGGCAACTGGGGCTACCTGGACCAAGTGGCTGCACTGCGCTGGGTGCAGCAGAACATCGCCCACTTTGGAGGCAACCCTGACAGGGTCACCATATTTGGCGAGTCTGCAGGAGGCATAAGCGTGTCCTCGCTCGTGCTGTCGCCCCTGTCCCAAGGACTCTTCCATGGAGCCATCATGCAGAGTGGGGTGGCTGTGATGCCTGGCTTCATCTCCAGCTCATCTGAGACAATCCCCATTGTAAGTGTCCCCCAGTGGCCCAGCCCAGATCTATAGCCATTGTCTCCTCTCTTGAGGCCTCTGCTAGTGTCTCTGTTGAGTGGGACACCTGAAGCATCAGGTGACTCAGTACTGACCAACCCAGCAATGGCTGAGAGGCTCAGGGGTCACAACCCACATACCTGTGCCTCAGTAGAGTCTGAGACCGTCCTGGGACCTGCAAAGCAGAACCTCGAAGGCCTATCTTGTCTGCAGCCAGCTAAGCAGGTGCAGATCACTGAAGCTGAGATGCTCTAAGTCAGGGAGGGAGGACTAAGGAGTATCCATGCCACAGCCATGTGCCCATGAGACTCTGCTTCTGCCTCCTTCTTGGACTTGGGCATCCTCCTTCTCCTCTCCCACATGGTTGTCCAGTGCCCATGTGCTCCCTTCCCAGGTGGTGGCCAACCTGTCTGGCTGTGCCCAGGTGGACTCTGAGACCCTGGTGGGCTGCTTGAGGGCCAAGAGTGAAGAGGAGATGCTGGAGATTTCCAAGGTGGGACCTGTTCACTGGGATAAAAGGGTGATTGGTTCTGTTGCTCTTCAAAGTCCCTGGGCCACGAGCTCAGGTCCATGCCTTCCTGCCCACATAGCCCTCAATGTACATGGGTGACCAAATCCTGTTAACCATGAATCAGACCCCATGGAGTGGAGAAGTATAATGTGCTTGCTGGGATGGACAAGGCATAGTCAAGAGTCTCAAGGAAAAGTCTGAACCACAAATTTTGTGTTTGGCCTCCGCTGTTGCTAGGCCTTCAAGATGATTTCCGCGGTGGTGGATGGCGTCTTCCTGCCCAGACACCCCTATGAGCTGTTGGCCTCTGCTGACTTCCAATCCATTCCCAGCATCATCGGTGTCAACAACGATGAATGTGGCTGGATCATCCCCAAGGTGAGCCCAGGGTGAATTCCTGGGATCCCACTCACAGGCAGACCTCAGAGTGTCAGAGTTCCTGGACCAACCACCCGCAACTTGAGTCATTCTGTTTACATCTTAGCTCATGGGTTTTGGAGACGCACAGAAGGAAATGGACAGGGCAGCCATGGAGACACTAATACATCAGACATCTGAGCAATGGGTAAGACCCCTGGCATTCCTGCAAACAGCTTCTGCCCCATATGGACTCATGCAAATGAAGTTTAACTGACAGAGTATGTGCTTGGGGATGGGGTGGCCCCAATACTGTTCCTTTGCCCCATTGCTTGCCTTTATCCAGGATGTTTGTCAGTTGCTTCTCTCCCTGGCAGCCTGCCTCCCTGACTCTGTCCCTGTCTCCCGGGCTA
The DNA here is from genome assembly GCF_017591425.1 of Ochotona curzoniae. Taxonomy (NCBI): domain Eukaryota; kingdom Metazoa; phylum Chordata; class Mammalia; order Lagomorpha; family Ochotonidae; genus Ochotona; species Ochotona curzoniae. The sequence goes on along the minus strand of NW_024466999.1, from coordinate 725,627 downwards.
GATGCTGCCTTCTGGACAAAAGTTGGTGGACGAGTATATGGGGGACAATGAGGATCCCAAAACCCTCATGGGTCAGTTCCAGGAGATGATGGCTGACGCTGTCTTCGTGATGCCTGCTCTCCATGTTGCACATTTTCAGTGTGAGTACACCTGTGGGTCCTGTGCGCAGTCCCTTCCATGCATGACTAGGTCCATCGGCATAAGATCCATTTGGCTAATTCGAGAGACAGGCATTTCTACCAAGTGACAGAGGTAACAGGATGAGGACAGGGAAGGGTGTATGAGTCAGGCAGCTGTGTTGTGTCAAGACATCATAGCTACAAAGTACAAGGCCAAAACCCAATTTAGACACTAATCACAACCCTGCAACCCCGGGACTCTGCCAGCAGTGCCCAGATCAGGCCCAGTAGGCATCACTCTGCAGTCCTCTCGAGTAGTGCAAGAGATTCAGAAAATGAGAAATACATGTCACCCTGTACACCTGTCACCCAGGTTCCCATGCCCCTGTCTACTTCTATGAGTTCCAGCATTCACCCAGCTTCATGAAGGACTTACGGCCACCCCACGTGAGGGCAGACCACGGTGATGAAGTTGCCTTTCTCTTCAGATCCATTTCCTTTGTGACAAAAGGTGAGGCTAACTCTTTCCTCAGCACGGGGATGCAGCACTTGGCTCAGAACACTGTAGGGCTGAGACTCAGATGTGGTCAAGCATCCCAAGTCTCATGGTTCCCAGGGCTGAGCCAGGACTGCACTGTGAGTGCTCCAGACCTGGCTCCCTCCTCCTCTGCCTGGCCCTGTGATGAGTGTCTGTCCTGGCTGCAGAGCTGTCCCCTGAGTGATCCCCCAAGATCATAAAGATGAAACATTACTGTTCCAGTAAGAGACCAATGGCAGATGACCTTGAGACCAGGTTTAGACATGGAGTTTAGCAAAGGGAAAGCCGACCAAGCTCCATTTTGTGGCAAGTGTGGTCAAGGTGGAGCAGCGGGTCTGGGCTGGTGAACGTGGTCAAGATGAGGCAGCGGGCCTGCATCTGCCTGAGCTGATCCTGTGTCCTTCCCTGCTGCAGTGACTTTCACTGAGGAGGAGGAGCTGCTGAGCAGAAGGATGATGAAGTACTGGGCCAACTTTGCTCGCACTGGGTGAGACGCCCTACCCTACATCCTTATGTCCCCAGAGCGGTGGGACCCTCCCCTGTGGGGACCTCAACAGTAGCCAGTGTCCTTAGTCACATGACAGCACCCTTCCTTGCAGCATCCCCAAGTGCCACACACAAAGGTCCTTTTGATTAGGGATACTCTCCGCATCCACTCCCACCCTTGTCTGGACCTGGCCAAGAGCTGTCATTAGTTTTCCCTTAGGAGTGAGGATACCACAGTCTTGCCTGTCAGATGTGCATGTGGATTGACACCAGAGGGAGTTGGCAGCTCTCCTGTAACTGCAGTCCACTCCCATCACTCCTGGTCTTGATGGCAAGCTGGCCTAGCCCTAGCTAGGGCACTCAGGGCTTAAGGCCTCAGAGACCCCTGATTCCCACTTCCTGACCTCTCTTCTGCAGGAACCCCAATGGCGAGGGCCTGCCACACTGGCCTGTCTTGGACCAGGAGGAGCAGTACCTGCAGCTGAGCACACAGCCTGCAGTGGGCCAGGCCCTGAAGGCCCACAGGCGCCAGTTCTGGATGCAGACCCTGCCCAAGAAGATGCAGGAATTGATGGGGGCTGAGCCAAAGCAGCACGTGGAGTTATAGCTTCCCATGTCTAGATGGGTGACCCTGGCTCCACACACAGGCTGTCACTCACCTGCCTTCTGGCTCCTCAGGCCACCCTTGTGAAGGACCTACTCCCCAGAGCTCCCTGCCCAGCCTGCCTTGGGTGCCCTGCACCATATTTTCTCAACATTGCCCCATATGGCATCACACTGGCTCATGCCCAGCTTTCACATCTCCCACTGGCCCGAGGCCACTCTGCCCTTCTTACCTCCTCTTCCACTCTCTCTCTCCTCCACTCCTAGCCCTAGTTCCTCCCCACTCATTGGGAGCTGCTTTGGTGGTTGAGGTTGCCCTGGGTATCAGAGCCCCCATCCCTGTCACAGCACACCCTATGACCTCAGGTCTTTAAGCGGTCCACAGAGTACCTGGGCACTGGGAGCCTCTGTGTCCTAGTGCTCTCCAGCTGCCATGCGTGGCCCCTTCCCATTCCCTGCATGTTACCACAAATAAAAGCTCCCATTCCTTACAGCTGAGAAATACTCATCTGGGTAACCGTGCCACACTCTAATTCCCTGTCTTCCACTCCCTCTCTAACTCTGCCTTTCAAGTAAAATAAATCTTTAAACAGACACATATGCATATATTAGATATTTTAGCCTTCTGTATATTGTGTTATTGAAAATACTTATTCAGATCATTTCACTATTAAAAAAAAAAAATCTATCCATTTGAGATGTGAAGAGAAAGACGAATACAGAGAACAAGAGTTCTCATCCTCTGAGTCATTTCCTACGTGTGTCCAGAAGCCTGGACGCCAAAGCTGAGCTGTGAACTCCATCCAGGTCTCCCCTGTGGGTGAACCATCTCTGTTGCCTAGCAGGAAGCTAGGACTAGGAATCAGAGTGTGGAGGCCAACGAAGGTACTAAAACATGGGTCATAGTCATCCTTCTCGCATCTTAGCCACCATGAAAAAGGCCTACCACGATCTGCCCACTTCCTGCTTGGCTTGCTATGTTGAGACTTTTTTTTGAACACTCTTCCTTTCCAGGGACATAGTTTGTATGTGTGTCCTCCTTTAGCCCACTGCACCTATGGGATGCTTGCTGGGGTTTTTACAGCCCCTTCTCATGGAGCTGCACTTCTGGACCATGAAAATGTCTCCTTCCTGATCGTGATGAGACACACATGCATCTGGGCATGGTGGGTTAGATAGACTGCCTCAGGAAGGGATGGACTCACAAGGCAGGGCTCCCAGCTCAGCTGTGTCTGTTGGGCTCCCTTGCCTGGCATGACCAGCAGGCTTCCTTGTCAAGGGGCAAAAAGAACTGGTATCAGAGAGGAGTGGGGACACAGGAAACACTGGGTTCCACCAGCACCAGGCAGGGAAGGGCCATAGGGAAGAGAGTGGGGAGGGTGGAGGCTCTCAGGGGAAGGGCCCAGAAACACGGAGCACCAATGAGGAACCTGAAACTTTCAGGATTGAAACAGTCACACCTCCCATCATTGGCTCAGGGGCCTCCACTTCACCCAGATAAAAATCCTGGGTCCACTGCTGTGTTTGTGCGGATTTTACCCTCGTGCTCCTCAGTGAAGCCCTTCTGAGTTGTCTGTGCACATCCTATCGATGTTTATTGTGCATGCTCACACTGCAGTTGGCCACAGCTTCAGGACTAAAAGGACGATACTGGAAAGCCAGAAGAGAGGGGCGGTAGCCCAACCCTGATCCCACACTGACCTCTTCCCTCTCAGCTGTATCTTGATCTCCTGTGAGATCTTGCTCCACCCAACGGCCAGTCCCACCCATTTCCTGCCCAGATTAAACTCTGGCCTAGGTGATAATGAGCTCTGTCCCTGAAGCACTGGAAGTCAACCTCTGGGTCACACAGGGGTGCCACATACACGGATCTGCCTCAGACCATGGGGCTGCACCAAATGTGTGTCTGGTTTGGCACAGTGGTTGATGCACTCCTGCTGTTCCTCATGCCGTGCCAGGATGAGGCTCCCACAGACAGCCACAGGGACACAGTTCTGATGGACAGTTAAATCCCAAAAAGTGTGAGTGCCAGTGCCTGGAAGTGCTGGCGAAGGGTGAGGGCACAGGGACAGTGCCCCCAGGGTGGGAGAGCCTGGTCCTCTCCCACTGAGAGAGAGTGAGGAGTGAGCCCAACGGGAGGGTCTGAGTGGAGTCTTCCCCTGAACTAGCTTTGGGACAGGTTCAGGGGTGATATTGAGGCTACTTTTATCCTGTGCTTGTGGTTGTCAGACCAAGGGTAGTAATGAACCTGTCTCAGCATTACCTGTCTGTGCCCACCCTCATCTATTGGGCCTTTGCAAGGTAACTGAATCATGTGCTAGAGAAGGTCCAGGTTCCAATTCTAGGGCCTGTCTGAGATGCCAGGGATCATTGTCACCACAGGCACTGAGCAATGGCGGTTGGCAGGACAGTCATCTAGGATGAAAGTGATGGCACCCTACATGCCTGGCCTGGTTATCAAAAGCTCAGACCATGCGTGCAAGGCTCTTGGGGTGTGTCTGTGATCTTTTATCTGCTCATTCAAAAGGCACAGGACTGGAGCCAGCTTTGTAAGCAGCAGGTATTTCCTGGGTAATCCTGGAGTCCAGGACTACCATGTTGACATGTGCAGATGCTGCCATCCTGGGTACCAGCAGCACCTGTGTAGAAGCTGCCCGTGTCCTCCACGTGATCTCATTCAGCTCACCCATTACTAATATAGCATGAATGTTGTTTCGCTTACTGTGGCACCCAACATTTAGGGTGCATGATGGGAAACACATCAGCACCTGTTCAGCATAGAGGCCTCATTTTTTACCTGTTTTCAGTGTGCTGAGTGGGTTGACTCACTGGACACTGAGCATCCAACATGGGTGACAGGGATCCCAGCACCAGAGCCATCACCATCTCCAGCCACCTGACACCACCTCTCAGAGTACATATTCCCAGAGTGGAGCTGGAGCTCGGGCTGAGGGCCACACTCTGCTGAGGGCCATAGGATGCACAAGCAGCCCCTGCACTGCCGGGCCTCATCTGCCCTGTGCTATTCCTATAACGCCATCTGCAATGACTCAAACAACTGCACAGTTTTTTTTCCTGAGCAGTGCCTCCTGCATTATGTAAAGGCTCCAATTTTCCCACGTTCTAACCTACTAACATCCTAACTCTTAATGACCTGCTGCCATTTGCTGTCTTTTTTATTATGTTTTGAATCTATTTCACTCTTCATGTCGCATGCTGCCCCCTGCCTCTTTTTTCACTTTCTTCTAATTGTGATGCTCTACTGAAGAAACCAGTGGACATTCGGTTTTCCTGGGGCGCAGGTGGGTGTCACAATGTAGACTCAACTGATGGTGCACTGTAGGTATCTATGAATCATTCCTATGTTCCCCAAATGCTCTGTGCATGTGTAACTCTGTTCTAGATGCTTCTTCAGGATCTTGTTCTAAGTTTCAGCTATCTTTATTGGCAAGCCTCCTGCACAGTGTTGTGTACTCTCAATAAGAAATCCTTGGTGCTGGGTGTCTGTCTTATTATGAGAAAATATGTCCTGGAGAGGTGGCCACATCAGCAGTGTCTGTTAAACCGGCATCCCAAGTGGGCACCGGTCCAAGTCCTGGCTGCTTCACCTCTGACCTAGATTCTTGCTCATGTGCTTGGGAAAGTAGCAGACGTTGGCCAAAGAGCTTGGACCCCGCATTTATGTGAGCTCCTGGCTTCAAACTGACACAGCCACACCTGTTGTGGCCACTCTGGAGTGAATCAACATATGGAACCTCTCTCTCTCTTTCTCTCTCCCTCCCTCCCTCCCACTTTCTGTGACTCTTTCACATACATACAAAACAAATTTAAAAAATACCTAAGGGCCCGGCGCGGTGGCACAGTGGTTGAAGTCCCCGCCTTGTACGCCCAGGATCCCATATGGGCGCTGGTTCTAATCCCAGCAGCCCCGCTTCCTTTCCAGCTCCCCACCTGTGGCCCGGGAAAGCAGTCGAGGACGGCCCAAAGCTTTGGGACCCTGCACCCGCGTGGGAGACCCAGAAGAGGCTCCTGGCTTCGGATCGGCATAGCATCGGCCTTTGCGCTCACTTGGGGAGTGAAACATCGGACGGAAGATCTTCCTCTCTGTCTCTCCTCTCTGTATATCCGCCTTTCCAATAAAAAAATAATAAAAATAAATCTTTAAAAAAAGATACCTAAAATGGAGTGTGACTGTGTTGTTTGTCTTTCTGTGGCTGACTTCTTTCATTCAACATGAAGGCCTCCATGTAACCCTGTTGCCATACATGAGAGAATTTCATCTTCATGGGTGAATAACACTCCGTGGTGTGTCTATGCCACAATCCCTTCCATATTCATCAGTAAGGGAGCCTACCTACTGTTGATAGTTCTAGAATAATCACTGCAGCACAGGTTTCTTCCTGACGTCCTCTTTGCACTTCCCTTGGATGCGGCCCAGTACTAGGAGTGTGGATCACATGGCAGATGTAGATCTATTGCATATGGGTTGAGCTCCCAGTTCCTGGTCTTGCCATGGCACAGGCCTAACCACTGGGGGCATTTGGGGACACTCTTTCTCAGATATCTAAGTAAAGAAATAATGAAACACACTAAAAAGATGAGATGGGGCCTGGTGCGATAGCAGAGTGGTTAGGGTCTTCATCTTGAATGCGCCGGGATCCCATATGAGCCCCGGTTCTAATCCCAGCTACTCCACTTCCCATCCAGCTCCCTGCTTGTGGCTTGGGAAAGCAGTTGAGGACGGCCCAAAGCCTTGGGACCTTGCACCCGCGTGGGAGACCTGGAAAAAAAGTTCCTGGCTCCTGGCTTCAGATTGGTTCAGCTCCAGCCGTTGCAGCCACTTGGGGAGTGAATCATCGGACAGAAGATCTTCTTCTCTGTCTCTCCTCTCTGTACATCTGCCTTTCCAATAAAATAAATAGATCTTAAAAAAAGAGGAGACATGACCAGGGTCGGAAGGGCTGTGAATTAGCAGCGACAAGCAAACTGAGTCCTGAGCTAGGCAGCTCTGAGTGTTGGGGACAGTCACACCTCCTGGGGTTCACTGCTGCAGCCTCAGGAATCATCCTATACCCCCATCTCTGTGGATTTTTGCACCTGCACTGAGAAGGCCTCCAGGCTTCAAAGCCAGCCCTTTGCTCCCTCCTCTCTGTGAGGACAGTGAGCTCAGTGGCTCCAGGGCTAATGGGAGGGTCTCATGGAGCAAGTAGGTGCAGGGACAGGGACAGAAGTGGGGAGGACATGAGCATATTTGCTGGCTTTTGGGTCCACAGCAGAGTTCTGGTGGGTCAGTCAGGTTCTTCTTGAACCACAATCAGTGCCCTGTGAAGGTCGCCCCGCCACTCCCTGCCCAGCCCAAACTCCAGGTTGGGAGTTGCCCTGCACCACTCCCATAGCACCTGGGACAGGCTCTGGAGCAGATAGCACTGCACACACGGACCTGCCTGGGCCCATGGCGCCATATCTTCTGTGTGCGCAGCTCGGCGTCTTGGTCTGTGGGCTTCTGCTGCTCCTCATACTGGGCCTGAATGAGGCTCCCCGCGGATGGCAACTGAGTCCCAGATCGAATTGGCAGTTAGACCTTGAGTATATGGGCTGGTGCAGACAAGAAGGGAGGGTGGTAATGGGGTGGTAACCTTGCATCCAGGATGTACCCAGAAGCTGAAAGAGGATCACGTCTGCCTGGGCCTGAGAGAGTGAGAAGGAAGAGAAACAGGAGGGAGTTCAGGGCAGCTTGTGCAGGAGGGGCTCGGAGCATTTCCCACCTGTGTTTGTGGCTGACCTGAGTGCTGCCCCTTGGTGCTGCCTGCAGGTGCAGTAAATGTGCAGTTAGGGCTTCTCCCACTGCGGTTTGACTCTCAGTTGGCTACCTCTGAGGGGCTCCGGGGAAGGCCACTGGCCCTGGGAGCACAGGCAGCATCAGGCTCAACTGTTGTGAGGAGCCACAGAGTACCCCAGTTCATGAATCTTTTTTCCAGGGGCAAAGGCTTTTTTAAAAAAATTGCTTTTTTTTTTTTTTTTTACTATTCTTACTGAAAAGGCAGATTTAGAGTAAGAACAGAATCAGGGAGAGATTTGTTCCATTCTACAGTTGACTTCAAAAATGACAACAGCAGGAAATGAGGCGATCAGGAGCCAGGAGTTTCCTCCAGACAACCATGTGGGTTCAGGAACCCACCAGCCACTGCTTTCCTAGAAACATAAGCATCTAGCTAGACGGGAAGTGGAGCAGCCAGGACTCAAACACATACAGGATCCTGGCAACAAGAGTAGAAGTTTAGCCTGTAACACCATGCTGCTAGCGCCATTGGTCCTAGAGCCACTGAGCTCACTGTCCTCACAGAGAGGAGGGAGCAAAAGGCTGGCTTTGGAAAGCCAGGAGGCCTTCTCTGCAAAGGTGTGAGAATCCCCAGAGATAGGGACGTGGGATGATTTTCTCTGGGGGTGCAGGGATGATCCCTGGGAGGCCATGTCCACATTTGCTGGCTTTTTGGTCTGCTTTTGATTTCTGCTGGGTCAGTCAGTTCCCCTTAAACCTCAAATTCCGCCACCATGATGTTCACTCCACCCACTCCTTGCCAAGCCAAACTTTAGTCTGGGCAATGATCAGCTCCGCCCAGGCGCACACAGGGCAGCCTCTGGGTCACACAGCTGGGAGCACACACGGACCTGCCTGGGACCATGGAACCCTACCGGCTTTGTGTGAGCTTCACTGCTATGGCTTGTTTCCTCCTGCTGCTCGTCGTCCCAGGACTGGGTGAGGCTCCCGCGGGTGGCCTGGTGCTGGCAGGTGGGGCATGGGATGATGGGATATTACCCTAGATCCCCGTGTGTGCCCAGGGGCTGAGAGAGGATCATGGCTGCACCGAGTCAGAGACAAAGAGAATGGAGACTAACAGAAGGGGAGCAGCTTGTGGAAGAGATTCTGGGGGAGTTTCCTGCCTGTGTTGGTGGCTGACACAGGTGCTGGCCCTAGGTGCTGCCTTCAGGTGCTGTGAGCATGCAGTTAAGGGTTTTCCCACTGTGCGTTCACCATCTAGAGCTGCTGTTGGCCCAGCTGAGATCCCCAGCTGCTTCTGAGGGGCCCAGGCAAGGTCCTGGGAGCACAGGCAACAGTGGACTGCCAACGGTCTGAAAGGTCACAGGTTCCCACAGTCCATGCACATGATCAGGGGTCAAAGGCGTTTTAAAATCTGTGTTTATACTCTTTGAAAGGCAGATTTAGAGAAACAGGAAAAAAGACAAGGACAGAAATCTTCTGTCCTGGGATTGACCCACAAATGGCCACAAAGGCAAGAGTTGTGCTGATCTGGAGCCAGGAGCTTCCTCCAGATTCTCATGAGGACCAAGAATATTGGCCACCATGTAACTCTTTCCCAAGCACATTAGCATCAAGCTGGATCAGAAGTGGAACAACCTGGCCTCAAACCTGCACATTTGGAATTCCGACACACTGATGGCAGCTTAGCCTAGTACTATCCTCCACCCCATGTGCTTGTGTTTGAAGGCAAAGCTGACCATGCCTGGTTCCTGTCAGTGCTCTTGGATCTCTTATCAGAAGCTCAGGCTGTGTGGGCACCAGGTCTGGGTATGTTTTGACCCTTGATGCTCTGGGTCAAAAGCCTACCCTCCACCCTCTCCCAATCGAATCTACCAAAAGAGATCCACACTCATCCTACCCTGAGACACTTCACTCCCCTACTCCCCTCAACATCTCACTAAAATTCCACTCTTACCTGCCCTTGCCCCACTCTCCAAGTGGTCTTTCTGGAGGATGAGAAGCCTGGCCTTTCCGATGGCTCTGTTACTCATTTATGTATCAATTTCTTTAAGGATTCACTTACATGAAAGCTTGATTTATGAAAGTAAAGGAGAGGTAGAAACAGGAGATCTTGCAGTGGTTGGTTCACTCCCCAGAAGTCCGTGGCAGGTGGAGATGTGCTACGTGGAAACCAGGAACCAGAAACTCCACCTGAGTGTCAGGGGCCCAAGCACCCAGGCTGTCCTCTGCTGCCTTCCCAGGTGCATTAGCAGTGAGCTGGGTCAGAAGCAGAGGAGCTGGGACTCTTGTGGGTGCTCTGATGTGGGATGGTGGCATCACAGGTCACAGTATTTCATGTTGGTTCCACAATCAGAAAGAATACACCTGTTTCTTGGTGAGGGCACAGAGTCTCCAAAAGTCTCCAGATTTTCCCTGCAGGACCACACTTCCACTCACCTGAAAACAGCAGAAAATTGCTTACTTGATCCTATTATCATAAGCATATAGCTCTTTTTTCTCCTAAACACATTCTTACTGTTTAGAGAAGCAAAGGAGGCAACAGCGTTAAAGTGCAGAGCAAGCATTCCATATGAGTGCATGTTTGAGTCCCAGCTGCTCCACTTTTGATCTGGCTAGCTGCCTATGCACCTGTGACAGCAGCACAAAATGGTCCAAGTGCTTGGGCCCCTGATACCCATGGAGGACACCCAGATGGAGTTTCTGATTCCTGCCTCCACCCTTGCCAGACTCAGGTATTATGACTGTTTGGAGAGTGAACCAACGGATGGAGAGTCTCTTTCTCTTGCTTTTGTTCTCTTCTGTGCATGTGTATTTGTGTAATTGTGCCAATGAAATACACAAATCTTCAAAAATAAGGAGCAATCGATTGCTCAAAATCAGCAAGCCACCATGTCTGACAATGAAAGTATGTAACATGTATGTGTGCATGTGCGCGCACAGATGTACAAACTAGATCCAAATCTGCACACTCACAGCTCAGGTGGAAAAAATCCAAAGAACAATGATAGAGCTCAGACCCCAGCTTCTGCTACTGTGTATGTGTTAGACCCCTTTCCTGAGCCAGAGGGAAGGGCAATTGGAAGCAAAATCTTTTACCTCCTCTGCCTAGACACACAAATAATAAAGTCTCTAACCTTGCAAAAGTTGGGTGTTTCTGAGATAGGCTGCCACCATGCTGGTCCTCTGGCAGTCTCCATAGCAGCACTGAGTCCAGGAGCACCTGTTGGAGAAAGCTGAGGATGCTCAAGTTCTTTATGCAAGGTGGCATCATGTTTGCCCAGATGCCTCACAATTGTCCTGACTGCAATGGCACTCAGCCTGGGGTTCCCTCCCCACGGACCATTCTGGTTCCCAGGGCCTCATACAGAGTGCCCACGGTTCCAGTGTCCAGGACTTTCAATGGCATTCACAGCAGTGTTCACCTCAGTTCTCGCCCATTCAGTGCAACCCTGGCCTCAACAATGGAAGCCAACATGGGACTGTGGTCATTAGGCTGGGCTCTTTCTGATCATTTCATTAGGATGGAATCGGGAATGCCCAACCAGGAATCTGTAAAGTGAGTGTGTATACATCTGGGATGGATAACACTGGAATGAGGACAGCAAGGAGGCAGCTGCAGAGGCAGAATAACTGGTTGGGCAGCAGCTGGACTTACTTCCTTAATCATACTTCTCTTCACACAGGCCAGGACTCCACAAGCCCCATCAGGACCACACACTCCGGACAGGTGCGGGGGAGACTGGTCCACGTGGAAGGCACCAATGTGGGAGTCCACACTTTCCTAGGCATTCCCTTTGCCAAGCCACCTCTGGGACCACTGCGCTTTGCACCTCCTGAACCTGCTGAAGCTTGGAGTGGAGTGAGAGATGGCACCTCCCATCCAGCCATGTGAGATCTCTCAGAGGCCCACCCAGGGTAGCAACAGGTCTGGGGTGTGTTTGGGAGCCTATGAGTGCTGGGTCAGTCCCGGCTGCCCTTTCATCCACAGCTCACAGCTGACAGTCTGACAGTCCTCTATGTGCTGTGGACTCTGATGTGAACACTTCCAGTGGGCTTGCCAAGGCTCCTGTCAAGCTCTTTGTTCTGGCGTTGGGACTTCAAGGCCTTTAGCTCCAGATGTTGAAGCTGGAGGCAGAGACCCAGCTCCCCAAGTTCTGCTTTGCCACATCCCTGTGCTGTTAGGGCACTGTCCTGGGTGAGCTTCCCAAGTTGAATACCCAAACGTGCAAGAGTTCCTGACTGCCTCAGTAGATCCTGTGGTTGCCGAGATAGGCACCAGTGGAGGCTGGCACAGCACTGAGCTAACTCCTGCTCCAAAAACAGTGTCCAAGGGATGTGTTTAAATCACGGCTGGAGGCTGTCAAGAGTGATAGGCTCCCAGGACGTGGGCTATCCCACTGCCTTCTCTTGGGAAGAGATGGACATCCACGCACTCAGCACCTGTGTGGGTGGCCCCATGCTCTGAGCCTGAGTGTGCAGAGAAACACAGCACTGAGGTCAGCACGTGCAGGCAAAATTTCCCCCAGAGACCCTGAAAGTTGGTGCCATCCCAGGTTCCCAGCAGTCTCAGATTGTTATCCAGGTTTATAGGGGTATTATGTTGGACTCATGAGTGAGTGGGGTGCAGTTGGGGGAGGGATAGACAGGATCAGGATTAAGTCTGGTCCCAAGTTCCAGCTTAGACCACTGCATGGCCACTGCACTAACATCTGCCTTGGATGGTCCCAGGTGTCCACAGGACCTTGCTGTAATGGAGAAGGATGTAGTGGACACAACGTTGACACTGATGTCCATGCCCATGTCCGAGGACTGCCTGTACCTCAGCATCTACGTGCCTGCCCATGCCCGTGAGGGCTCCAAGCTGCCTGTGAGTGGGAGGCCGGGGCATCTTGATGTGGAAGGACATCCCCTGCTTCTAGAGGATAGAAAAGATGAGATGACTGTGGCATCACGTGCCATGAATTCTAGAGAGATGCTGCCCCTGGTGGGGTCCAGGAAGTTCCTCTTTCCAGGTGTGGGCAGCTGAGCCCTGGGTTTGGGTTACAGAGGTCAAGTAGCTGCCAGAGGTCAGAATGTGTGGGTATGGTGGGCCCAGGACAACTGCAGGACCTTGTGCCCAGGAGATGCCCTCAGATGACTGAGGGCTGCACTTGATGTCACCACACACCACACCCAAGCGACGGGATTTCACTTTCATAGCATCCATGTGCAATGATCAAAAAGGCATCCCTTTCCTTTCTACCCCACAGCAAATTCTGGCACTGACAAAGCAAGCGCTTAACATGGAATTCAAAAATTGCAGCCCAGGGTTATCTGATCATAACTGGAACCTAGGTTCATGGCCAGAATCCTGGAGTCTCTCCAAGCATCTAACTGCATGGGAATCTGCCCAAGTTAAAGCATGGTTCAGAGGAGGTGTTGGTAAATTGGGCTCAGGCGATGGAAAACATGATGGTATTGCTCTTAACTTACCAGGTGATGGTGTGGATCCACGGAGGTGGGCTGGTTATAGGCACAGCATCCAATTATGATGGCTCTACCCTGGCAGCCTTTGAGGATGTGGTGGTGGTCACCATCCAGTACCGCCTAGGCGTCCTGGGATTCTTCAGGTGAGTTTGGGCCTGGGCTAAGTGCTGAGGGAGGAGTGGCCCCAGAATAGCCCTGCCATCCCTGTCCTTTCTACTTCTCAGCACTGGAGACCAGCATGCCAGCGGCAACTGGGGCTACCTGGACCAAGTGGCTGCACTGCGCTGGGTACAGCAGAACATCGCCCACTTTGGAGGCAACCCTGACCGGGTCACCATATTTGGCGAGTCTGCAGGAGGCATAAGTGTGTCTTCACATGTGCTGTCACCCATGTCGCAAGGACTCTTCCATGGAGCCATTATGCAAAGTGGTGTGGCCGTGATGCCTGGCCTCATCACCAACTCAGCTGAAATGATCTCCTCAGTGAGTAAGCCCCAGTGGCCCAGCTCAGGCCCACAGCTATCATCTCCCCTCTCAGGGCCTCTGCTTTTATATCTTTTGATTGGGTACACGTTGAATATCAGGTGCCTCAGCAATTCCTCCTCAGGGATGGCTGAGGTTTTAGGGTCAGAACTCATATACCTGTGCCTCAGTAGAGTCTGAGACTGCTCTGGGCTGCCTTTCTGGGTCCACCTTGTCTGCAGCCAGCTAAGCAGGTACAGCTTACTGAGGCCAAGATGCTCCAAGTCAGGAAGGGAGGTTGATTAGTAGGCATTCAGGCTGCTGTTGTGTACCCATGAATTCTTTTCCTGCATCCGGCTGGCCTTAGGCATCCTCCTTCTCCTCTCCTGTATGGGTCTCCAGCACTCATGAGCTCCCTTCCCAGGTGGTGGCCAACCTGTCTGGCTGTGGCCAGGTGGACTCTGAGACCCTGGTGGGCTGCTTGAGGGCCAAGAGTGAAGAGGAGATGCTGGAGATGACCAAGGTGGGAACCCATTCACTGGTACAAGGGGGTGTTGGTTCTGGTGCCTTTCAAAGTCCCTGGGCTACCAGCTCATGTTCATGCCTTCCTGTCCTCCAAGCTGTTGACGGGCAGGCATGACACTCCATGTAAGCCAGTCATGGGACCCCTAAAGTATGAGTGTGTGTGGGTTGGGGATTTGAGCCCGCAATGGTGAGCCAAGTGTAAGAGAGTAGCTCAAGAAAACTTTTGGCCCACAAACCTTCTCCACTGCCTCGGGTGCCTCTAGGCCTTCAAGATCATCTCCGGGGTGGTGGATGGCTTCTTCCTGCCCAGACACCCCTATGAGCTGCTGGCCTCTGCTGACTTTCAACCTGTCCCCAGCATCATTGGTGTCAACAATGATGAGTACGGCTGGATCATCCCCAAGGTGAGCCCAGTCCAAGTTCCCCATCAGCCCATCACCCAGGCAGGCCTCAGGATGATAGAACCCCTGACCCAATCACTACAACCCATGATTCTCTGCTCACCACTCAGTTCTTGGAAATCCGAGACCCCCAGAAGGAAATGGACAGAGCAGCAGTGGAGAAGCTAATACATCAAAATTCTGAGGAATGGGTGAGGTCCCAAGAGTCATGCCCTCAAAACTTAGTAACCAACGTGAATGCCTCTGGGCTTGGGTAGGAGGTGACCACCACACCTGGTCTTTATCTGGAACTTATCTCAGCTGCCTCTCTCCCTGGCATCTGGCTGTCTCTGACTCTGTCCTTATCCCCTGTGCTAGATGCTGCCTCCTGACATAGAGGAGCCATTGGTAAATGAATACCTGGGGGACAATAAAGACCCCAAAACCCTTATGGCTCAATACCAGGAAATGATGGCCGATGCCCTCTTCGTGATGCCTGCGCTCCACGTTGCACATTTTCAGCGTGAGTTCATCTGTGGCTAAGAAACAAGGGCAGGGTTCTGCCCAGAACTGTCTGTGTCTTTAACTTGCCTGGTCCCCCTCCACACCAGGTTCTCATATCGTTCATCTCAATCTGCCTCCTGCTGGTTCATGAGATGGACAACTCCACCAGGGGACAGAAGAGGAGATGGGGTGGGAGCAGGACTGAGGGAATACATTGTGTCAATATTTCCCAGCTGCAAAGTCCAAGACCAAGGCTTAACACAGGCACCTGGCTCTGCTTTTTTCCCCTTGAACTCTACTAGCACTCTCTGGGTCAGACAGAATGGGCATCGCTCTGCTGTCCTCTTGTGTTGTGCAAACCCAGGAGGGGAACCAACTGTCACCCTGTGTACCTGTCACCCAGGTTCCCATGCTCCTGTCTACTTCTATGAGTTCCAGCATTCGCCCAACTTCATGAAGGACTTACGGCCAACATACGTGAAGGCTGATCATGGCGATGAGCTTTTCTTTTTCTTCAGATCCATTTTCTTTGAGACAAAAGGTGAGGCTTCTTCCTTCCCCATCGTGGGAATGTAGAGTTTGGCTATCCTGAGGAGATAATCTGCCCACTGCATGGATGACAGTGTTGAGACTCAAGATCAAGTACCCCCAGTCTTACAACTCCTGGGGCTGATCCATGACTGCACCATGAGTTCTCCAAACACTAGCCTCTGTCCATCACCCCAAAGAATGTCTGGCTAGAGTGCAGAGCAGTGAGCCTGCACTGGCGAGTGTGGTTGTGGTGGTGCAGTGGACCAGCATTGGTGAGTGTGGTCATGGTGGGCAGCAGGCCTACATCTGCCTGAGCTGACCCTGTGTCCCTCCCTGCTGCAGTGACTCTCACTGAGGAGGAGGAGCTGCTGAGCAGGAGGATGATGAAGTACTGGGCCAATTTTGCTCGCACGGGGTGAGTCGCCCTATGCCATCCTCACTTCCTTAGGGCTGTTGGGACCAAGTGTCTTTAGTCATGTGACAGCACTCTCCCCAGTGGCAGGGCCCACTGTCACACACAGGGCTCCTGGAAACCAGGGATACTCTCCTCATCTACCCATACCTGTGTCCTGCACTTGGCAAAAAGCTGTTGTTCTCAGGCTCTTGCCTTGGGAATCAAGGACTACAGAGTTGACACCAGGGGAGGAAGCAGCTCTCCTTAAACTTGGAAACCCATCCCCCGTAGATCCTGACCCTCATGCTGGATTGGCCTGCACTTGGCTAGGGCACTCAGGGCTCAGAGTTTAAAGGCTCAGGGTCCCTATTTTAACCCCATCTTGACTCTTGTCTACAGGAACCCCAATAGCGAGGGCCTGCCACACTGGCCCATCTTGGACCAGAAGGAGCAGTACCTGCAGCTGAGCACACAGCCTGCAGTGGGCCGGGCCCTGAAGGCCCACAGGCGCCAGTTCTGGACCAAACATCTTCCCTCAGATATACAGGAATTGATGGGGGCTGAGCAGGAGCACACAGAGCTGTAACTGCTCATGTCTAGATGGGTGACCCTGGCTCCACACACAGGCTGTCACTCACCTGCCCTCCATATCTTCTGGCACGCCATTGTGTAAGACCTGCTGCCTAGAGTTCCCTGCCTTGAATACTCTGGGTGTCCTGTGCCAGGTGTACTCAACACCACCCCTGTGAGGCTGTGCCCTTCAGAAACCCACCTTCCTCATCTTGTATTGTCCCTGGGCCCCTCCTGCCCTCACTCCTCCTCTTCCACCCATCTGCTATCTTCCCAGCCCTGGCTCTTCCACACTCAGTGAGAGCTTCTTTGGGTTGTTGCCTACCCATGGGTGCAGTAGCCCTATTTCTCCTCCAAGCACACCCTGCGACCCCAGGTCTCTAAGCAGCCAATATAGGACCTGGGCACCAGGAGTTGCTGTGTCCTGGTGTCCTCAGGCTGCCTCCTCCAATTCCCTCCGTGTTGCCACAGATAAAGGCTCCTTTTCCTTATGGCTGAAAAATACTCATCCCGGTAACCTTGCTGCACTCTCATGCACCTGGTGACTAGCAGCGATTGGGTAAAGATTATTCACCTCAATAAATGTGGAATGCAGATACCTGTTCTACTGTGTTTTCATTTTTGTGGTTTTTGATATTTACCCAGAAAGGAATTTTTGAGATTATGGTAGCTTCAATTTCACTTTTATAAAACCTTTGTTGCTTGATTTTAAAATTAAGACATTTATACAGATAGAGAGAGAATCTTCCATCCATAGGCTCACTCCCCAGATAACTTCAGCTATCATGTATGAGCCTAAACAAAACTGCGCACTTCGTCCAGTTACCATCTGGGTACCAAGATCCAAAATACATAGAGAATCTTTTGTTACTTCTCTCACACCATTACCAGGGAACTTGCTGGATTTGAAGTGGAAGAGCAAGAACAGGACCAACACCCATCAGAAGGCCATGTTGCAGCCAGTGGCTTTGCACACTACACCACAATGCTGGCCCTAATTTCAGCTTTGGAGGAACTTGCATAGAGTTTCCCATGAGATCTCTACTATGTCACCTCCCATTTCACAGCTTAAAAGTGTCCTCTTTTCTCCATATCCCTGCCACAATTGACAGGCTTTCTCTTCTATCAGAATGACTATAATGATTTCAATAGCTCTAATGATTAGTGATATGAGTACATTTTAAATACATTTGTTGGGAACCAGTACTGAGGCATGCTGTCCTGTAGATATAGTGTCCCAGTTCTATTCCTGGATGCTCCACTGCTGATCCAGCTCCCTGATAACGTGCCTGGGAAAGCAGCAGAGGATGGTCTTTCAAGTACTTGGGCCTTCTGCACCATATGAGAAACCCAGAAGCTCCTGCCTGCTGCCTTCAGCCTGTCTTCAGTCTAGATTGGCCCTGGCCATTGTGACTGTTTAGAGAATGAACAGTTGATGCAAGATCTTTTTTTCTGTCTCTGCCTTTCCAATAAGTAAATAAATCTTTAAGCATACACATACATATATATATACATACATATTTGTTAGCCTTGTATACATATTGTGTTATAAATATTCAGATCATTCGGCTATTTTTTTTTATTCTTTTTTGAGGTAGAGGCAAGGAGAGAAAGACAAGGAGATGGAACAAGAGATCTCATCCTCTGAGACATTTCTCACATGTGCCTTGAGGCCTGGATGCCAAAGCAGGGAGCTGTGAACTCCGTCCTGGTCTCCCACGTGGGAAGCTGGTACCTCATCACTTGGACCATCTCCATTGCCTAGCAGGAAGCTAGGGCTAGGAATCAGAGTATGGGTGCCATCAAAGGCACTAGAACATGGGATACAGTCAAGCCACCAACACAAAGGCACTCCGTGATCTGCCCACTTCCTGCATGGCTTGCTGAATTGAGCTTTCTGTATCTGGACAGTCTTCTTTGCCAGGGGAACAGTGTGATTATGTGTCTCCCTTCCCGCCCGCTGCTTGTATCTTCACTCCACCCCTGTTGTTCCCCATGAGGGAGCCTTCTGATTTAGATTCAATCATATTTGTCTATGAATGCTCTGATTGCATGTGCTTTCGAGTTCTTCTCCAAAAACATATTTGCCTACTCAAGGTCTTCAAGTACTATCCATTTAAGAAAAAAAAAAGGTGTTACTGAAGTGTTGCCCTTATGTTTTTGCTGCTTGTAGTTTCATGGTTTCAAGTCATCTATTTCTCAGATTAAAAAAAAAAAAAAAGATTGAGTGTGATTTTCCTGTGTGCTTAGAGATAGGAATCAAGTTTCACTCTTGACATGTGACTGTCCAGGTTTCCCCAGCACAGAATTTGGAAATCATGTCCTCTCTCCGAGATATGCTCTTGGCACCTTTGTCAAAAATATGTTCCCTGGAAATATTAGGTATCACAGGACTTGGCCTGCCCTTCTGGGCACCAAGCCTGTGCACTGTCACAGGCCCAAGAGAATGAATCTTCAGCCAGGTTCCTGCCACCTCAGAGGGAAGAAGTCGAAGCAGAAATATCCTAGGGCACACAAGCAGGATTGACCAAGAGAGCGAAAGAGACTCATGCTGAGTGAGGGCCAACCCACATAAAGAGGTACCCATCCTGACAGGCCAGAGAGTCCTCTGGGAACAAATAGAGGAAGCAACAACCCAGGAAGGAGTCCCAGGCATGGTCAAGAGCAAGAGAGGGCCCCTTCCCCATCCCATTCTTATATTTTTATTCCTGTGGAAAGGGTGGTAACTCAATTGAATAAACAAGCACACAGGAACTTGTACCTGTGGAACCCTTACTGGGATGTGTACAACCCTCCCTATGGAGCAGCACTTTTGGACCACATGGATGTCTCCTTCCTCATCCTGATGAGGCACACGTGCGTCTGGGCATGGTCCGATGAGACCAACTGACTGGGGAAGAAACGGACTCTCGGGGCAGGGCTCTCAACTCAGCTGTGTCCCCTGCCTGGCATGACCAGCTGGCTTCCTTGTCAAGGGGAGAAAAGAACTGGTGTCAGATCAGGGTGCGGAAATGGCAAACACTGGGCCCTACCACCACCAGGACAGGGAAAGGCCACGGAGGGTGGGCAGGGAGGGCAGAGTTTCTCAGGGGACGGGCCAGGAAGCCCAGCGAGCACCAGCACGAAACCTGGAGCTTTCAGGATCCGGCCCAGTCGCACCTTCCAGACTTAACTTGGGGCCTCCCTACTGAAAACCCCAAGCCCAATTCTCCTTTTGTGGGGATATTAACTTCATGCTTCCTCTTTGAAGGCTTTCTGGGTTTTCCAGTCACAACCCATGGCTGCTTGCAATCTATCCTGACACTAGTTGGCCCTGACTCCAGAACTGAGAAGAGGATCTTGGACAGCCAGTGGAACCATGGCCCTGGGCCGCACTTATTAGCTGCAGAGTTCATCCATCCTGCTCTTCAGTGATATCCTTTAGTCCCGCCCCGAGGGCTGCCCGCCCACTCCCTGCCCAAGGTGACCTGCTAA
Organism: Ochotona curzoniae; assembly: GCF_017591425.1. Lineage (NCBI taxonomy): Eukaryota > Metazoa > Chordata > Mammalia > Lagomorpha > Ochotonidae > Ochotona > Ochotona curzoniae. Next base: position 705,793 of record NW_024466999.1, on the reverse strand, counting down.
ACCAGTTAGGCCCCGGAGCACCCTGCACAGTTTCTGGGACACACAGCAGCGTTGCACACATAGACATGCCTGGGACCTTGCAGCCTCACCGGCTGTGCACGCAATTCGGCGCTGTGGCCTGTGGGTTCCTGCTGCTCCTAGTCTCCGGCAATGGTGAGCTCCTGTGGGCGGCCACAGGTACCCGGGTGCAATAAGGTGGACTGGTGCCTGGAAAGCCATGGGAGACAGTGGGGTGAGAACACTGTGTTGATGAGCCCAGGGTGGAAGAAAGTGGTGGCTGTCCCAGACTTAGCAAGGAGTCAGCCCAGCTAGAGGCTGAGTGGAGCTGGTCGGAGTCAGCCTTGCGACAGGAGAAGGGCTGCGATCTGAGGCAACTTCCTTCCTGTGTTTCTGGCAGTGCTATTGCTGTTTCACAGTCGAAGGACAGTAATGAACCTCCCTGCCTGTCCGCACCTCCCATCTATGAGACCCCTCAAAACAAATGGATGTGGGAACTATAGAAGCCCCAGGTGTCAATCCTGGGGTCAATCTCAGATACCAGGGGTCCCTGTTACACCAGGCACTGAGTAGTGGTTGTTAACACAACTGCCCAAAAAGGATAGGTGACAGCACTCTACATGCCTGGCCTTGATATCAAAGGTTCAGGCCTGTAGGACTCCTTGATTTTTGTGTGGCTTTGATTTTTCATGTGCTCATTGAAAAGGGCAGGACAGGAGCCAGCCTTCTAAAGTTGTTGGTTAAAAACAACTTGTTTCAGTACATCCCATATGGGTGTGGATTCCAGTTCTGCCTGCTCAACTTCCAATCCAGCTCTTGCTCTGCTAATGAACCTGGGAAAGCAGTGGAAGGTGGTCACAGTGCTTGGGTCCAGGCACCCATTGGGGAGACTCAGATGGAGTTCAAAGCTCTTGGCTTAGGACTGACCCAGCCATGACTGTTGGGGCTGTTTGGAGAGGAACCAGCAAATGGAGCTCTGTCTCTCCCTCTCTCTCTGAAACTTGACCCTTTCAAAAAGTAAATAGATCTATAACTAAAAAACAATCAAGGGCTCAGGACTCTGCCCCTACCATTGCCCAATCCAACATGCCAGCAGCAGTCCACACTCTTGCTTCTTCTGGGCTCATCCAACAGGATCCCTCCCTCCTTCCCTGCCCTTGCTTGGTCTCTTCCAGGTGAACAGGACATTCTAGACAGAAGGATCAGCCCACACTGGATGGCTCCCATTAAAACAATGTGTGGGGCAGGTTCCCCTCTCAGAAAGGACACAGTGACCCTGGGCATCCCAGGAGTCTAGGGCCACAGTGCTGACATCTGCAGATGCTGCCATCCTGAGTACCAGCTGCAGAACCTGCTAAAAGCTGCCCGTGTCCTCCATGTGATCTCATCCAGCTCCAGTTCACCTGTCACTAATACAGCATGAGTGTTGTTTCACCTGCTATGGCACCTGGTGTTGAGAGTGCATGATGGAAACACATCAGCAATGTTCACCTGGGCCATCCTCTGCATCTTTTCAGTCAGCAAAGTGAGTTCACTTAGTGACTACTGAGCCTGTGCTCCTGCACTTTGCTCAGGCATTGACAAGCCAACAGGAATGCACTGTGGTCACACACTCTGGTCCTACCCAGTCCCAACTCTTCTACAGGGATCTGCAAGGTGCCCAGGGCTCAGACACAGCACCCACATCTTTCTCAAAAGAGTCCAGGTGAACACTCAGCGTTGACCTGCGCCTCAAGGTCACAAGCTTCCCCCCTTCCTGGTGCCAGCCCTGCTACATCCTGACATAGGGGTCGCCAAGCCTCCTCCTGCCAGGCTTCCTCGACCCTCAAATGGAAGGGTCCTCCTCCAGCACAGTCAAGGTTTACATACCTGGAAGGTTTCTTCAGTTGATTTTTAAAATTTGTTGTATTTATTGGAAAGGCAAAGTGACTGACAGAGAGACAGATCTTCCATTCACTCAGTCATTCCCCAAGTGACTGTAACAACTGGGGCTGGACCAGGCTGATCCAGGAGCCTCCAATTGCTCCTGGGTCTTCCACACAGTTGACAGGGACCCAAGCACTTGGCTCATCCTCCACTCTTTTTTTTTAAAGATTTATTTTTTATTATTTTTTTTTATTGGAAAGGAGGATATACAGAGAGGAGAGACAGAGAGGAAGATCTTCCATCCGATGATTCACTCCCCAAGTGAGCGCAACGGTCGATGCTATGCTGATCCGAAGCCAGGAGCCTCTTCCGGGTCTCCCACGTGGGTGCAGGGTCCCAAAGCTTTGGGCCGTCCTCGACTGCTTTCCCAGGCCACAGGCAGGGAGCTGGAAGGGAAGTGGGGCTGCCGGGATAGAACCGGTGCCCATATGGGATCCCGGGCGTGCAAGGCGAGGACCTTAACCACTTGCGCCACCGCGCCGGGCCCCATCCTCCACTCTTTATTACCAGGCACAGCAGCAGGAGGCTGAATTTGGAAGCAGAGCAGCCAGCACTCATATTGGCTCTCTGATAGGGGATGCAAGCATCCCAAGCAACAGCTTAACTTGCTGTGCCACCAGTTGTCCCCAAGGATGGAAGAATGGCCTGTCTCTCTCTGCTTTTCAAATGCATTTAATTATGTTAAAAAAAATGATTACAAGTTAACATGTGCCTTAGGTTTCAAATCAGATTCACACTTGGCAAGTTGATGGATGTAGTTTTTTTTTAAGCTCATGGTTTGGGGGTACAATTGGCTTCCTTACCATTTTCCTGATTCAACTGCAGAAAGGCATGTTCCATGTCCCCACACAAAGCTCACTATCCCAGTCTCCCTTACCTTGCAACTCCTACATCCAGATAGAAAAGTTTCTTTTTAACAAATGTTATATTTCTTTAAAGATTCATTTACTTTTTAATTGAAACACAGAGTGTCAGAGAGAGAAGAGACAGAGAGATGGAGAGACCTACCATGCACTGGACACTCGACAAATGCCCAGTCAGGCTGAGCTGATTCAAAGCCAGAGCTAGGAGCTTCTTCCAGGTGTCCCATAGAGGAGCCGCAACCCCAGGCCTAGGGCCATCCTCTTCTGCCCTTCCAGGCCATAAGCAGAGAACTGAATCAAAAGAGGAGCAGTTGGGATTCAACAGGTGACCATTTGGAATGCTGATGCTCTAGCTGAGGCTCAGCCTACTAAGATTGTGTCAGGATCCTTTGTCTTTGGCCTATGTCCCAAATCCTGCAGCAACTGAACCAACTCCAGGAGCCCAGAATCAGCTGACACCACTCATCAGGTGACACGGATCCCAGCACTGGAGCTATCACCACATCCTGCAGCCTCCTGCCACCTCCTGAAATGCAGACACACAGGGGTAGAGCTGGATCTCAGACACAGGACTCTGCTGAGGGACTCTGGATACCTAGCAGCCTCTTCAATACAGGGCTGTGTCTCTTTGTGCTTTCAGGTTTGGGGAATAATACCTAGGCTTGCAACCGCTGGCCCCATGGCAACACCACCTGTAATGACTCAAAGAATTTCCCAGTGTGTTTGCAAGAAGTTGTACCATATTCCCTTGCCACTGCAATTTGCAAAGGTTCTAATTTCCCCACATTTGGACCTGCACTCTGAATGACCTGCTGCTTGCTGTCATTCTTATTGTGTTTTAAGTCTTCCACTCTTCATGCCACCTCTTGGCTATCTTTTTATTTTTCTTCTGATTGTACTGCTGTACTAAAGAGCCCAGTGGACATCCGGTTTTCCCTGGGGAGAACAACACCATGTGAGTTCTAATGATGGCATGCTGAGGGTATCTATGAATCATTCCTTTGTCCGCTATGTGCTCTTGCAAGGTTGCTTTGCAGTATCATGTATACGAAATAGGAAATTTGTGGTTGGATGTCTCATTTGGTGTGACAAAATAATTTTGGAAGGGTGGCTACATCAGTGGTATGTGGGTGACAGGTAACGTGGCATGCAGCCCATTCAAATCAACCCTTTCTCCAAAAGGCAAGGACTCCGCCAGCCCCATCAGGACTACGCACTCCGGGCAGGTGCAAGGAAGCCTGGTCCACGTGGAAGGCACCAATGTGGGAGTCCACACATTTCTAGGCATTCCCTTTGCCAAGCCGCCTCTGGGACCACTGCGCTTTGCACCTCCTGAACCTGCTGAAGCTTGGAGTGGAGTGAGGGATGGCACCTCCCATCCAGCCATGTGAGCTTTCCCAGGGATCCAGGGAGCATCAGGTCTGGAGTGGGAATGGGAGTCTTTGAGTGCTCACCAGGTCCGGCTGCCCTTCCATCCACAGCGCACAGCTGACAGCCCTACTGTGCTGTGGACTCCCACAGCAACACTTCCAGTGGATTTGCCAGGCTCCTGTCAGGCTCTTGACTCAGGACTTGGGACTCTGAGGCCTTTAGCTCCAGGTGCTGAAAATGGAGGCAGAGACCCAGCTCCCAAAGTTTAGTTTCTGCCAGATTGCTGTGCTGCCCTGGTGAGGAAGCACTGTCCTGAGTGAGCTCCCCAGGTTGACTCTTCAAGTTTGAAGGAGTCCCTGGCTTCAACAGCAGATCCTACAGGTCCCTGAGATGGGCACCACTAGAGGCTGGCACAGCACTAAACCAACCCAGAGCCAAGGACAATGGCCAAGGGACAAGTGTGCATCAGAACTGGGGGCTGTGCAGGAGTGATAAGGCTCCCAGGACATGGGCCATCCCATTACCTTTCCTGGAGAAAGGATGGGCATCCACACACCCAACACGGGTGTAGGAGACTCCTGTGCTTTGCACCTGACTGTGTAGGGAGACATAGCACTGAGGTCAGCACCTTCAGGGAAAACTTCTCACCGAGACCCTGAGAGTCAGGTTTGCTATTCAGCCCCCACCTGCCTGGAGGGTCTCTGGAAGTTGGTGGCATCCCTGCTGCCCCAGAGTCTCAGACCTGTATCTGGATGGGAAGGCATGATATGACAAGCTCATGAGTGAGTAGGGGTATAGTAGGGGGAGGCACAGAAAAGGTTCAGGGGCAAATCTGGTCCCAGGCTTCAGCTTCAACCAAATATGGATCCTGCCACTAATGTCTGCCATGGTGGTCCCAGGTGTCCACAGAACATTACCGTGATGAAACAGGATATTCTGAATGTCTCATTGTCGCTGCTGTCCATTCCCATGTCCGAGGACTGCCTGTACCTCAGCATCTACGCACCTGCCCATGCACATGAGGACTCCCAGTTGCCTGTGAGTAGGAGCACAGGGGCAGCTTGGGGAGGGAAGACATCCTCACACCACTGGAGGACAGAAAAAACAAGGTGACTGTGACCTCCCGAAAAACGCATAATGGTGAGAGGCCACTTCCTATGGGGTCCAGGAAGTGCCTCTGCCACCAAGAAGGCAACTAAACTCCAGGTATGGGGTCCCAGAAGCCTGGTTGCTGGTTGAGGTCAGAATGTGTGGTCTAGTGGGATGAGGGCAACTGCAGCACCCTCCTGTCCAGGAGATGCATTAAGTGACTGAGAGCTGTGGGATTCAGACTCGGGGAGACTCATAGTGTTGGTCTTGACTTCCCCAGGTTATGGTATGGATCCATGGGGGTGCTCTGGCTGTAGGCATGGCTTCCATATACGATGGCTCTACCCTCGCAGCCTTTGAGGATGTGGTGGTGGTCACCATCCAGTACCGCCTGGGCATCCTGGGATTCTTCAGGTGAGATTGGGCCTGGGACAGGCACTGAGGGAGGAACAGCCCCAGCATAGCCCTGCCATCACTGTCCTTTCTACTTCTCAGCACTGGAGACCAGCATGCCAGCGGCAACTGGGGCTACCTGGACCAAGTGGCTGCACTGCGCTGGGTGCAGCAGAACATTGCCCACTTTGGAGGCAACCCTGACCGGGTCACCATATTTGGCGAGTCTGCAGGAGGCATAAGCGTGTCCTCACATGTGCTATCACCCATGTCCCAAGGGCTCTTCCACGGAGCCATCATGGAGAGTGGGGTGGCCGTGATGCCTGGAATGATCACCAGCTCATCTGAGACAATCTCCTCAGTGAGTGTCCCCCAATGTCCCAGCTAGACCAACACTGTAGTTTCCCCTCTGAAGCCTCTGCTACTATCTCTATTGAGTGTGCACAAGTGGAGCATCAGATGCCTTGGTACTCCCTACTCATGGGATGCTTGAGAGCCTCAGCAGTCAGAACCCACATACTTGTGCCTCACTGGAGTCTGAAACAGTTGTGGGTCCTGAAAAGCAGAACCTCCAAGGTCCAGCTTGTCTGCATCCAGCTGAGCAGGTGGAGCTCATTGGGGTTGGGATGCTCTGAGACAGGGACAGAGGACTAATGAGACAGGGAAAGAGGACTAGTGAGCATCCAGCTATGTGCCCACAAGACTCTGCTCTTGCCTCTGGTTGGTCTCAGACACCCTCCTTCCTCTCCTACATTGGCCTCCAGTGCCCATGTGCTCCCTTCCCAGGTGGTGGCCAACCTGTCTGGTTGTGGCCAGGTGGACTCTGAGACCCTTGTGAGCTGCTTGCGTGCCAAGAGTGAAGAGGAGATGCTGGAGATTTCCAAGGTGGGACCCCATTCACTGGGACAAAGGGGTGATCAGCTCAGATACAAAGTCCCTGAACTACCAGCTCAAGTTCATACCTTCCTGTCCTCCAACCTTCAATAGGCAAGCGTGATGCAATCCTGTAAGCCAAGCATGGGACCTCATGGGGTGGGGTGTCAGTCCTCTGGGATGAGTCAGGCATAGGGGAAACACTCAAGGACATCAGGGGGGGGAAGGAAAAGCTTTGGCCCACAAATCTCTCCGCCCTGGGTGCCTCTAGGCCTTCACAAGCATCTCCGGGGTGGTAGATGGCATCTTCCTGCCTAGACACCCTTATGAACTGCTGGCCTCTGCTGACTTCCAACCTGTCCCCAGCATCATTGGTGTCAACAACGATGAGTACGGCTGGATCATCCTCAAGGTGAGCCCAGTCAGAGTCCTGGGATCCTGTTTTGTGGTCAGTCCTCAGGGTGTCACAGCTCCTGGGCCATCCATCCCCAACCCAAGACTCTCTGCTCATCCTGCAGTTCTTCGCTAACATAGACACCAGAGATGAAATGGACAAAGCAGTCATAGAGGCGCTAATAAATCACATATTCGCGCAGGGGGTAAGGCCCCGGGGCTTCCAACCTACCCCTCGCTCTGCCACTGGACCTCGAAACCGAGACACATTTAGCAGTGTGTGTGCTTGGGGATGGGGTGGGCCCGACCCTGCTCCTTTGCTTCATTTCCTGTCTTTATCCAGGACCTTTCTCAGCTGCCTCTCTCCCTAGCAGCCTGCCTGCCTAATTCAGTCCCTGTTCCCCTGACTAGATACTGCCCACTGACATAAGACAAAATTTGGAGAATGAATACCTTGGAGTTAATGAGAATTCCAAAACTCTCATGGCTCAGTTCCAGGAGATGATGGCCGATGGCCTGTTCGTGATGCCTTCGCTCCATGTTGCACATTTCCAGCGTGAGTTCATATATGACTATGGCCTAACTGGGCAGGACTTCCACCTACAGCATTGGGTCTCTGGGAGGTGTATCCTGTCCAGGCCCATATCCACATCTTGGCTGGGTCCCTTGGCCCTCAGAACCCATGTTCTTTGATTCAGTCAACCCTCCTGCTGGTTCTGAAGATAGACATCTCCACCACCAGACAGAGGAGGAGAACAGGTGGGAGCAGGAGTGATGCAGCTACACAGTGTCAATACCACCTGCCTCTACCAGCACTGCCTAGATCAGGCCCAGTGGGCATCGCTCTGCTGTCCTCTTAAGTAGTATGGGAAACCCAGAGAAGGTGTTCCCACCTATTGCCCTGTGCACCTGTCACCCAGGTTCCCATGCCCCCGTCTACTTCTACGAGTTCCAGCATTCGTCCAACTTTGCAAAGGACTTCCGTCCACCCTCCGTGAGGGCCGACCATGGCGATGAGCTTGCCTTTCTCTTCAGATCCACTTTCTATGGGAGAAAAGGTGAGACTTCTTCCCGCAGGCAGGGGATACAGCATTTGGCTATCTTGAGGGGCCTCTGTGCCCACTGCATGGATGACAAGAGTAAGGCTAAGGATGGGATCAAGCACCCCAAGTCTCTCAATTCCCAGGACTGCAACATAAGTAGCTCCAGGCCTGGGTTCCCTATTTCTCTGCCCGGGACCGTGGTGAGGTCTGTCCTGGAAGCACATCTGTCCCCTAAGTGATCCCACACTCGCTGATGAGTGTGATCATGGTGGGGCAGCGGGCCTGAGCTGGTGAATGTGGTCATGGTGGGGCACTGGTCTGGGCTGGTAAGTCTGGCCATGGTGCAGCAGCAGGGCTATGCTGGCCTGAGCTGACCTGTGTCCTTCCCCGCTGCAGTGACTCTCACTGAGGAGGAAGAGCTGCTGAGCAGGAAGATGATGAAGTACTGGGCCAACTTTGCTCGTACCAGGTAAGACGTCCCACCTCATTGTACCTACCCAGAGCCATGGGATTCTCCCCCGTAGGGACCTGCATAGTAGGCTAGTATCCTTGGTCATGTGCCAGCGCCCTCTCCAGTGGCAGGGCCCACTGGCACACAAGGAGTCCTGGGATCCAGGGTTACATTCCCCATCCACCCTCTGTGACCTGGATTTGGCCAAGAACTGTCACTCTGAGTCTCTTTGGGTGTGAGGGAAACCACACTCCTGGTGAAGGTCCCCATGTGGAGCCTATGCCAGTGACCCCTCTCCTGTAGCTGTAACCATCCCCCACTACATCAGGCCTGCATGATGGACTGGCCTGGCCCTAGCTAGGGCACTCAGGTAATGGGGATAAGGGCTCAAAGTCCCCATGGTCCCCCTTCCTCACCTTTCATCTACAGGAACCCCAATGGTGAGGGCCTGCCACAATGGCCCGTCTTGGATCAGAAGGAGCAGTACCTGCAGCTGAGGGTGCAGCCTGCAGTGGGCCAGGCCCTGAAGGCCCACAGGCGCCCGTTCTGGGACCAGATGCTTCCGCAGAAGATGCAGGAGCTGATGCAGGCTGAGCAGAACCACACAGAGCTGTAGCTTCCCATGTCTAGATATGAGACCCTGACCCCACCCATGGGCTGTCACTCACCTGTCCTCTATCCCTGTGGAACACCCTTATGAAGGACCTGCTGCTAGAGGCTCCCTGCCCTGCTTGCCCTGAGTGCCCTGCGCTAGATGCACTCAACACTGCCCTCGTGAGGCTTTGCCCATTGGCACCACTGGAAGCCCACCACCTATTCTAATACTGGCCTGGGGCTCCATCTGCTCTCCTCACCCCCTCTCCTTCCCATCCTCTCTCACCTATCTTTCCAGTCCCAGGCCTGCCCCCACTCAGTACGAGCTGCTTTGGGGTTTTTTGCCCACCACTGCATGTCAGAAGCCATCTTCCTCCTCCCAGCATGCCCTGTGGGCTTATATCTGTAAATGACCCATAGGAGACCTGGGCACCAGGAATCACCGTGTCCTGGTGCCCTCAGGCTGCCATCAGTGGCCTCCTCCCATCCCCTCTATATTGCCACAAATAAAGGCTCCCATTACTTCTTCTGAGATATACATACCTAATAACCGTTCCACAGGCTCACATACCTGGCAGCTCCTAGCTTGGGTAACTAACACACTGACTACAATAAACATGGAGGTGCAAATACATGTTTTATTGTATTTTTATTTTTTTACCCAGTTATCAGTTCTTGAAATTACGGTAGTATTTTATCTCATTTTTTTCTTTTTTTTTTTTTATTTCATTTTGTGACACAGTTTCATAGGCTCTGGGATTCCCCCAACCCCTCCCCATGCTCTCCCCCCATGGTGGATTCCTCCACCTTGTTGCAGTATTACAGTTCAAATCCAGTCATGATTCCTTCATTGCAAGCATGTACCATGCATAGAGTCCAGCATCTTATTGTCCAGATAAATTCAACAGTTTCTTGGGGAGACCATCTCTGGTCTGAAAGCAGAGCTGGCAGAATATCATCCCATCCAATGAAAAGCCACAACATAACATCAACAACAATTTACAACATTATGGAATTAATTGACATGGTATTGAGTAACCAATGTTAAAAAAAATGCAAGTTCTTAACCACATCCTGTGACTACTTCATTGATATTTCAATTTTAGTTTATATACAACCAACTGCTATACACTTTAAAATTACTATAGTGTACTACCCAGCTGTCTCATGTCTCTTTTCATTTTTGTATTTAGCAGTTTATAGTGTTGAAGCATAATTTTTACTGAACTTGCCGGATTTTAGTGGGAGTAACTAAACTTTGTGTCCTACCTAGTAAGGTATATGTGAGTCCAAGCTGACTGTTTCCTGTCTGTTTCTAAGCTTTCCTTGTTGTTCTCTGTCTGTCTAATCTAATTTTTTGCTGGGTGGGCTCTGGAGCGACCCTGATGGTCATTGCAAGAAAGGGTGGGGATCCAAAGTTGGAACTAAGTAAGGACCAGAGAAAGCTCCCCTCCCGAGTCCCAAAGGAAGTTTACTGTTCTGTTTCTGAGGTCTGCTCAGGGCTCCCAGCTATTGTTCCGATGACATTAGATCCTGTGAGGAAGGATCTGGGCATCTTCCATCCCATGTGGGAGATCCGAAAGGGAGTGGATGGTCTCAGGGTTCTCAGCCTCCGAGGGCATTCCAATTCTCCGTGATCTCTTTGGCAGTTGGGATAAACTCCTTGGTGCCCACATTGCTTTTCCTTGGTGAGGATCTGGGAGTCTCCAGGGTTGGGATACAAGCCTCCTCCTGTCCTCCTGCTCCACTCTGGGGTCCCCGCCCCTGCTCTGTGCATATGACCTCCTGTTAAGAGGTTGTCAGGATCACTCTTGATTCCCCCTGTATGTCTTTATAGTTTTGCTAATGTCTAATGCTGATTCGAGTCTGTTGTCTATAAGTTACCTGTTATATTCTTGATAGGTTATACTTAACGTCTTCCTCACACATTCTAAGAAGGTGGAAGATTTCTCTGCTCTCCTGACCCATTATAGAATAATATAGTACATTAAAAGTATATTGGGTTTTACAGTTCTTTGATGTAGATCATAAGCAGTCTGACTCACATTGATTGTTGGTTCATTGGTTACATCACAATATCTTATTGCATGTAATACAGGCTGTTTGAGATTGCAATAATATTTCAATCTCATAATAATATGTCCTCTTTTCTCCATATCCCTGCCACAATTGACAGGCTTTCTCTTCTACCAGAATGACCAAAATGATTTCAATAGCTTAATAATTAGTGATATGAGTACATTTTAAATATATTTGTTGGGAACCAGTACTGAGGCATGCTGTCCTGTAGATATAGTGTCCCAGTTCTATTCCTGGATGCTCCACTGCTGATCCAGCTCCCTGATAACGTGCCTGGGAAAGCAGCAGAGGATGGTCTTTCAAGTACTTGGGCCTCCTGCACCCATGTGAGAAACCCAGAAGCTCCTGCCTACTGCCTTCAGCCTGTCTTCAGTCTGGATTGGCCCTGGCCATTGTGACTGTTTAGAGAATGAACCAGTTGATGCAAGATCTCTTTTTCTGTCTCTGCCTTCCTCTCTCTCTGCAACTCTGCATTATAAAGAAAATAAATAAATCTTTAAACACTCACAAAATATTTGATGACCTTCTATATATTTTGCTATTGGAAATATTTATTTAGATCATTTGACTATTTTTCAAAAAAACCAAGACATCTATCCATTTGAGAAGTAGAGGCAAGGAGAAAAAGACAAATAGAAGGAGCAAGAGCTCTCATCCCTTGAGTCTCTTCCCACATGTGCCTTGAGGCCCGGATGCCAAAGCAGGGAGCTGTGAACTCCATCCAGGTCTCCCACACGGGTAACTGGTACCTCATCATTTGGGCCATCTTCATTGCCTAGTAGGAAGCTAGGGCTAGGAATCAGAGCATGGGGGTCAACAAAGGCACTAGAACATGGCACATCATCCTCCCTGCATCTTAGCCACCGAAGCAAAGGCCACTGCAATCTGCCCACTTGCTACAAGACTTGTTGAGTTCAGACTTTCTTATGGACACTAGTCCTTAGAGGGGTATGGTTTGGATGTGCATCCTCCTCCCAGTCTGCTGCACCAGTGGGACCCTTGCTGCAGTTTGCACAGCCCATCCACATGGAGCTGTATTTCTCCTGAGCCACCAAGGCATCTGCTTCCTGAGCCTGATGAAGCACATGTGCATCTGGGCATGGGCGGGTTAGACAGACTGCCTGGGGGAGTGATGGACTCACAGGGAAGGGCTCCAGCTCAGCTGAGCCTGTTGAGCTCCCCTGCCTGGCACGGTTGTCAAGGGAAGAATAGAACTGATCTCAGACCAAGATGCAGAAACCAAAAACACTGGGTTCCATCAATACCAGGCTGTATTGAGCAGCAGCGGGGAGAGCGGTGTGGGTTCTCAGGGGAAGGTCCCAGAACCCATGAAACACTAGCACAGAACCAGAGCCTTCAAGATGCAGGCAGTTGCACTTTCCCTCCTAGGCTCAGGTGTTTGCCTTTCACCCACCTGAAAACCCTGGACCCAGTGCTCCATCTGTGAGGATTTAACCCTTTTGGATTGCCCAATCACAGCTCATCACTGCATGTGGTCTATCCTGACTGCAGTGGCCTTCACTGACAGGACTGACAGGAGGATCCTGGACTGCCAGAGAGAGGAGAGGCAGCCCTGACTCTGATCTTGCACTGACCTCAGCGCGCTCAGCTCAGTCCTGCTCTCCCATGAGATCTCCTTGCTCCGCCCCAAAGGCCGCCCCTCCCACTCTCTGCCCAGTCCAAATTCCACCCTGGCACGCCCAGGGCAGCTTCTGGAGCACACAGCAGCAGCACACACCAGAACCTGCCTGGAACCATGGGGCCACACCGCCTGTGTGCGCAGCTGGGCACCATCACCTGCGGGCTCCTGCTGCTCCTCCTCCCAGGACAAGGTGAGGCTTCCGAGGGCAGCCACGCAAACCCAGGTTGCATCTGCAGTTAGAGCCCAAGTGGGCGGGACAGCCGGCAATGAGAAGGAAAAAGAAGGGTGAAGGGGCGGGATCCTGGAGCGGAATCAAGCTTGGGAGACTGTAGGACAGGGTGGTGGCTGCCTTAGAAATGGGGTGGAGTGAGCCCAGCAAGAAGCTCTCAGCAGAACTGGTCAGGGTCAACAGGGGCTGGAGTTGAGGCCACTTCCTTCCCGTGCTTGTGGCTGAGCTAAGGCTGCCTACCAGTCAAAGGACAGTAATGAACCTGTCTGTCCCCATCCCAACTCATATCAAAAGGGCCGCCAAAAGGTAGCTGGATTGGGGACTACAGAAGCCCCAATTGCCAATCCTAGAGCCCTTCTCAGATCCCTGGCCTTAGCTCTTCATCTGCCGCTTTAAAAGGTCCAGTACTGGAGCCAGCCTTCTAGAGTAGCAGGTTAAATCACTGCTTATACCACTAAATCCCATATGGGTGTGGATTCCAGTTCTGCCTGCTCAACTTCCAACCCAGCTCTCGCTCTGCTAATGAACCTGGGAAAGCAGTGGAAGGTGGTCACAGTGCTTGGGTCCAGGCACCCATTGGGGAGACTCAGATGGAGTTCAAAGCTCTTGGCTTAGGACTGACCCAGCCCTGGCTATTGGGGCTGTTTGGAGAGGAACCAGCAGATGGAGCTCTGTCTCTCCCTCTCTCTTTGAAACTTGACCCTTTCAAAAAGTAAATAGATCTATAACTAAAAAATAATCAAAGGCTCAGGACTCTGCCCCTACCATTGCCCAACTGCTGGTGTCCATAGCAGTTAGGCCACCTGCACTGTGCAAAGGTTCCACATTCTGACCTACATTCTTGATGATCTGCTGCCATTTGTTATTTTTGTTGTGTTTTGGGTCTCTTTCACTCTTCATGCCACCTCCTGTCCCTGCACTCTCTTCATTTTTTCCTAATTGTGCTGCTATATTAAAGAACCCAGTAGAGTCTGGTTCTCTTACAGGAGCAGGACACCATGTGGGTTCTACTGCTGGCACTCCTAGATGTGTCTTGAATCGTTCCTCTGTCTCCCGAGTGTGCTCTTGCTCTCTTCATTTGTAACTCTATTCTAGACACTTCATCGGGTTCTGGGTTCTAGGTTTTAGCTTCCTTTATTAACAAGGCTGCTTTGCAGTATCATGTACACGCAATAGGAAAATTGTGGTTGGATGTCTCATTTGGTGTGACAAAATGCATCCTGGAGTTGTGGCTACACTAGCATTTCGCATGGGAGCACAGCTGGCATGCAGCCCATCCATTCATGATCACACTACTAATGCCCACAGGCAAGGACTTCACCAGCCCCATCAGGACTACGCACTCCGGGCAGGTGCAAGGAAGCCTGGTCCACGTGGAAGGCACCAATGCGGGAGTCCACACATTTCTAGGCATTCCCTTTGCCAAGCCGCCTCTGGGACCACTGCGCTTTGCACCTCCTGAACCTGCCGAAGCTTGGAGTGGAGTGAGGGATGGCACCTCCCATCCAGCCATGTGAGCTTTCCCAGGGATCCAGGGAGCATCAGGTCTGGAGTGGGAATGGGAGTCTTTAAGTGCTCACCCAGGTCCGGCTGCCCTTCCATCCACAGCGCACAGCTGACAGCCCTACTGTGCTGTGGACTCCCACAGCAACACTTCCAGTGGATTTGCCAGGCTCCTGTCAGGCTCTTGACTCAGGACTTGGGACTCTGAGGCCTTTAGCTCCAGGTGCTGAAAATGGAGGCAGAGACTCATGTTTAGTTTCTGCCAGATTGCTGTGCTGCCCTGGTGAGAAAGCACTGTCCTGAGTGAGCTCCCAGGTTGACTCTTCAAGTTTGAAGGAGTCCCTGGCTTCAACAGCAGATCCTACAGGTCCCTGAGATGGGCACCACTAGAGGCTGGCACAGCACTAAGCCAACCCAGAGCCAAGGACAATGGCCAAGGGACAAGTGTGCATCAGAACTGGGGGCTGTGCAGGAGTGATAAGGCTCCCAGGACATGGGCCATCCCACTACCTTTCCAGAAGAAGGGATGGGCATCCACACACCCAGCACGGGTGTAGGAGACTCCTGTGCTTTGCACCTGACTGTGTAGGGAGACACAGCACTGAGGTCAGCATCTTCAGGCAAAACTTCCCATAGAGACCAAGAGAGTCAAGTGTACCTGGAGGGTCTCTGGAAGTTGGTGGCATCCCTGCTGCCCCAGAGTCTCAGACTCTGTATCTGGATGGGAGGCATCATAGGGCAGGTTCAAGAGTGAGCAGGTTGCAGTGAGGTAAAGGACTAAGAGGACCAAGGGCAAGTCTGGTCACAGGCTCTGGCTTCAGCCACAGCATGTATCCTGTACTAACGTCTGCCTTTGTTGGTTCCAGGTGTCCACAAAACATTGCTATGATGGAACATGATGTTATGAACATGACGTTGACACTACTGTCCATTCCCATGTCCGAGGACTGCCTGTACCTCAGCATCTACGCGCCTGCCCATGCCCGTGAGGGCTCCAAGCTGCCTGTGAGTGGGAGGCCAGGGGCAGCTGGTGAATGTGAGGGCATCCTGCTGCTGGAGGATGGGGAGGGATGATGTGACTGTGGCCTCCAGTGTGTGGATCCTGGTGAGAAGCTGTTCCCTGTGTCCAGAAAGTGCCTCTTCCCTGGGGTGGGCACCTAAACACTGAGCATGGAGTCACAGAGGCCTAGCTACTCCAGAGCACAGAATGCATGGGCCCTGGGGAGCCCAGACACCTGCCACACCTCATGTCTAGGAGAAACACTCAGATGATCAAGGGCTGCACTTGAACATCATCACAGCCCACCCAGCCCAGGGGATCCATGTGAATAATCAGAGTCACCCCTTCCCTCCATAGTGAGTTCTGGGGTTGATAGAGCCAAGCACTGAACAGCAGGCCTGGGCTTACTGACTATACCTGGATCCCAGACTCATGACCAGGTTCTTGTGATCTCACCACGTATCTGGCTACATGGGAATCTGCACAAGCACAAAGCACAGGTAGAGGAAGTAATAGCAAAATGGGGTTAAGCTAGAAAGAAACTCCTGGCATTGACCCTGATGTCTCCAGGTCATGGTATGGATCCACGGAGGTGCACTTGTTGTAGGCATGGCTTCTATGTATGATGGCTCTGCCCTGGCAGCCTTTGAGGATGTGGTGGTGGTCACCATCCAGTACCGCCTAGGAATCCTGGGATTCTTCAGGTGAGTTTGGGCCTAGGCCAGGCACTGAGGGAGGAGTAGCCCTGGCACAGGCCTGCCATCCCTGTCCTTCCTACTTCTCAGCACTGGAGACCAGCATGCCAGTGGCAACTGGGGCTACCTGGACCAAGTGGCTGCACTGCGCTGGGTGCAGCAGAACATCGCCTACTTTGGAGGCAACCCTGACCGGGTCACCATATTTGGCGAGTCTGCTGGTGGTGTAAGCGTGTCCTCACACGTGCTATCACCCATGTCGCAAGGACTCTTCCATGGAGCCATCATGGAGAGTGGAGTGGCCGTGCTGCCTGGAATGATCACCAGCTCATCTGAGATGATCTCCTCAGTGAGTGTCCCCCAGTGGCCCAGTCCTGAAACTGCCATCTTCCGTCTCTGGTCCTTTGCTACTATCTCTATTGAGTGGGCATACATGGCCCATCGGGTGTCTCAGCATTGCCCATCCCGGGGATGGCTAAGAAACAAGGGGTCAGAACCCTCATACCTGTACGTCAATAAACTCTCACACGGTTATTGGCTCTGTAGAGCTGCCCCTCTGAAATCCACCTTGTCTGCAGTCTGCTAAGCAGGTGCAGATCACTGAGGCCAAAATGCTCCAAATCAGGAAGGGAGGACTAGTAAGCCTCCAGGCCACAGCTGTATGCCCACAAGACTCTGCTCCTGCCTCTGGCTGGTCCTCAGACACCCTCCTTCCTCTCCTACATTGGTCTCCAGCCCATGTGCTCCTTTCGCAGGTGGTGGCCAACCTGTCTGGCTGTGGCCAGGTGGACTCTGAGACCCTGGTGGACTGCTTGCGTGCCAAGAGTAAAGAGGAGATAGTGGCGATGACCAAGGTGGGACCCCATTCACTGGTACAAAAGGGTGATCAGCTCTCATGTCCTTCAAAGTCCCTGAACTCCCAGCTCATGTTCATGCCTTCCTGTCCTCCCAGCCTTTCATGGGCAAGGATGACCAAATCCTGTAAGTCAAGCATGGGACCTCAAGGAGTGTAGAAGGGTGGTGAGCCTGCTGAGATGAGCCAGGTGTGTGGAAGAGTCTTAAAAAGTTTGGTGAACAAATCTTCACTCTGACTTCGGGTGCCCCTAGGCCTTCATGAGCATCTCCGCGGTGGTGGATGGCATCTTCCTGCCCAGACACCCCTATGAGCTGCTGGCCTCTGCTGACTTCCAACCCGTCCCCAGCATCATTGGTGTCAACAACGATGAGTATGGTTGGGTCATCCCCAAGGTGAGCCCAGGCCAAATTCCCTAGGATCCCATCTTGCAGGCAGACCTTAGGACATCAGATCTCCCCTGCTTATCTACCTCCAACCTGAAACCCTCTGCTAACCTCTTAGGTCATTGCTGCTGGAGAACCCCAGAAGGAAATGGACAGAGCAGCCATGGAGGCACTAATACATCAAACATCTGAACAGTGGGTGAGGCTCTAGGCATTCTGCCCTACAGTTCGCTGCCCTACGGGACCTCAAAACCAACGCACAGCTGGCAGTGTGTGTGCTTGGGGATGGGATGGCCCCGAGCTTTCTCCTTTGCTTCATTTCCTGTCTTCATTCAGGACCTTTCTCAGCTGCCTCTCTCCCTGGCAGCCTGCCTCCCTGACTCCGTCCCTGTCCCCTGGGCTAGATGTTGCCTCCTGCCATAGAGGAGCAGCTGCTGGACGAGTATCTGGGTGACAATGAGGACCCCAAGACCCTCATGACTCAGTTCCAGGAGATGATGGCCGATGGCCTGTTCGTGATGCCTTCACTCCATGTCGCACATTTTCAGCGTGAGTTCCCTGTTGCTAAGGCCTCCCTAGGCGGCGCTCTGCCTACTTCATTGGGTCTCCAGGGAGGAATATCCTGTGCAGAATCCTATCCATTTGGTACCCATGTCCTTTATCTAGACCCACCCTCCTGCTGGTTCATGAGATGGACATCTCCACCAGGGGACTAAGCAATAGACAGGGTGGGAGTGGAGTGAGGCAGCTACACTTTGTCAGTATCTCCCAGCTATAAAGTCCAATTCCAGGACCTAATTCAGACCCTTGCCATGGCCCTTCTCAGCCTGGGGCTCCACAGCACTGCCCAGGTCAGATCAAATGAGCATCACTCTGCTGTCCTGTTGAGTAGTGTTGAAAACCCAGAGAAGGGGCCTTCACTTGTCGCCCTGTGCACTTGTCACACAGGTTCCCACGCCCCTGTCTACTTCTATGAGTTCCAGCATTCACCCAGCTTCATGAAAGACTTCCGTCCACCCCACGTGAGGGCCGACCATGGTGATGAGCTTCTCTTTGTCTTCAGATGCATTTTCTTTGGGGGAAAAGGTGAGGCTTGCTCCTTCCCCAGATGGGGATGAAGTACCTGGCTCTCCTGAAGGTACACTGTGCCCACTGCACATATGACAGGGCTGAGGCTCAGATGGGATCAAGCACCCCAAGTCCCACAGCTCCCAGCACTGAGCCAGGACTGCACCATGAGTGCCTTCTGACCCGGCTCTCTCCTCTGCCCGGCCCCACAATGGGTGTTTCTCCCAGGTACAGAGCTGTCCCCTGAGTATTCACCCAAGATCAGAAGGATAAAACCTACTGGGCAAGCAAAAGGCCAGGAGCAAGTGATCTTGACCAGGTTCAGATAGGGTGATTGGCAAAGTAAAAACCAAGTCCCTGTGGTCAGGAGAAGGTAAGTTTCATGCAGGCAACTGAGGTCAATCTCCATTGAGCTGGAGAGAGTGATCATGGTGGGGCAGTGGGCCTCAGCTGGTGAATGTGGTCATGGTGGGGCAGTGGGCCTCAGCTGGTGAATGTGGTCATGGTGGAGCAGAGGGCCTGCCCTGGCCTAAACTGACCCTGTGTCCTTCCCCACTGCAGTGACTCTCACTGAGGAGGAGGAGCTGCTGAGCAGGAGGATGATGAAGTACTGGGCCAACTTTGCTCGCACCGGGTGAGTTGCGCCACCCCACCCCACCCCCACTTCCTCAGAGCCATGGGACCCTCCCCTGTGGGAACCTCAGCAGCAGCCAAGTGTCTTTAGTCACATGACAGCGCCCTCTCTAGTAGCATGGCCCATTGGACACACAGGGACCCTGGGGACCAGGGATACTCTATCTACCCATCCAGGCCATGACCTGACATTGCCATCAGCTGTTAACCACAGAGGATCCCCAGGGGAGTGAAGACACCACAGCCCATGTTGGCAGGTTCCCAGGTGGAGCTGACACCAGGGGAGGAGGCAGTTCTCCTGTACCTGCAAACTCATACCCTACCACTCCTGATCTGGACCAACCCCAGGGAGGCTGCTCAGATTCCCCATGGTCCCCCTTCCTGACATCTTGTTTGCAGGAACCCCAATGGTGAGGGCCTGCCACAATGGCCCGTCTTGGACCAGAAGGAGCAGTACCTGCAACTGAGGGTGCAGCCTACAGTGGGCCAGGCCCTGAAGTCCCACAGGCGCCAGCTCTGGGATCAAACCCTGCCCCAGAAGATGCAGGAGCTAATGGGGGCTTTGCAGGGGCATACAGAACTGTAGCTATTGTGTCAAGAAGGGGGATCCTTGCCCCACCCACTAAGGACTGTCACTCGCCTGCCCTCTTCCCCTCAGCACACCCTTGTGGAGCATCTGCTGCCAAGGCTCCCTGCCCTGCCTGCCCTGGGTGCCCTGTGCCAGATGCACTCAACACTCCTTTCGTGAGGCTATACCCATTAACTCCCACAGAAGCCCACCTTCCTCATCTCTCACTGGCCCTAGGGCCCTCCTGCTCTTCTCACCTCCCCCTCTTCACCTTCTCTCCCCACCCTCTGTCTGCTATCTTCCCAGCTCCCAGGTCCTCCCCACTCAGTGCAAGCTGCTTTGGGGGCTGTTGCCCTCCCTTGGGTGTCAGAAGCCCTTATCCTCCTCCCAACATGCCCTGTGAGCTCACATTTGTAAGCGGCCCATAGGAGACCTGGGCACCGGGAGCTGCCATGCCCTGGTGCCCTCAGGCTTCGGAAGTGAGAATACAGTACCTGGGGGGGCCCCAGAAGTACATTGTTTTGCTGCTCAAACATCTGGGTGCAGGTGCCAGCATGTGGATTTTCTTCCTGATTCAGGGGTGACATCTCGCTGTGTCCTCACCCAGAGGAAGTAATGAACAGGCCCCTTGGGCATGATATCAGGATGCTAATCCCTTCTACCACCTCACATTCCCACCTCCGAATAGCAGCACATGAGAAACTGGGTTCCAACATGACCTTGAAGGAGCCACACAGATTCAGGCCACAGCACCCGGGCCCTCCCAACCTCAGCCACCAAGGTCATCCACTGGAAGTCACTCTGGCCACCTACTGTCCCCCTCCCCACATTAAGTGTGGCATTTCAGATGGCCCACCCACTGTTTGCAGACACAATGACAATGACCTCACTTTGCTGAGATGTGAGACTGTGCTTCTCCTTCTGTCCCTGGAACCCCGGGCTGACCATGTAGTGTCCAACAAAGTCAAGGACCCCAGATTTGCCACCCCAAGAACTCATGCTTACTCCCAAGGGGCCCCTGCTTCATAATCACAGCATATCCCCCAAAGAGATGCATCAGCAGGGGGATTTCCTGAAATTAGGATGGGGAAGCTGGAATCACCAGACATGCCCAAGGAAAGGGGGGCACTGTTGCCCCCAGCTCCCTGTCCAAGAATGTGTCCTCTTACCTTTCTCACCCCCTCTACCACCAAGCACCCTTCTTCCATCACCACATAGAACACATGATTCTCTTGCCTCCTGACCCTATGGTTTCCCTAACTTTTCTTGTCCTGCTGCTCCTTCCCCCAAACTCTTTTACTTTGATCATGGCTCGCAAAGGCGCCGGCTGTGCGTACTCGGCCTCATTCCCACCACATCATTTTCTCTCTTGTTAACAGCTGTCTCCCTGGTACATGCACCCTAAGATCTTTCCTCTGGAAAGGCCTCACTTTTCCATCCAATGCCTTTAAACCCAACAATAGAGCTTCATCCATTTGGGAATGCGTGGGTTTCTTTCCCCCATTGCCTACTCTGGCCACTAGATGGCAGACCAGACTTAGGTTAAACCAGACTTAGGTTAAATCCAGAACTAAATAGGATTCCAGGCTGGGGGTTTTAGCCTGGCCCAGTGGGCAGGTGGATAACGAACCAGCAGAGAGGTTATTTTCTATGGCTCTGCTTCTCAAACAGGTGAAAATAAGCAGACATATTTAAAAATTAGCATACAGTTCATTTCACCCATTTTGGGGTGTGCAATTTGCTAATTTGGAATACGTATAGACGACAAGCAAAGGGACCACCTCTGGCTGTACCCCATCACCACCCGGAGTTCCTTCGTGCCCCCTTTGGTGTCAGTCATTGTCCTTTTCCCTGGGTTCTGGCCACTGTGGTCCACCTCTCCTCCAAGAGAGGACCCACAGAACCACTTGGGACTGGGTCATTGGTGGCTGGCTTCTGTCACTTAGCCTGATGTGTTGAGATTCACCCAAAGTGCCTCACTTTCTGGGTGTGGATGTACCACATTTTATCCACTCCTCAACTGATGTGTGTTGACATGACTTCTCTTTCTTAGCTGTTTTTAATAAAGCTGTTGTGATTACTTTTTAGCTAAGTCGCTATGTGCAGCCTCACCTCAATTTCTTTGGGTCAACAGGGGAGGAGGAAGCACTGGGTCCCATGATGAGGGCGCATTTCACTTTGAAAGAAAAACCCAAACTACCTTGAAAGGGACAGGGTTTGGTCTGTTTTCTCTTGCTATAACTGAAGATGTATAGGGGGTGATTTATAAGGAATGCTCATCTATTCAGCTCACAGTTTTGGAGACAGATGGGTCCAGGATCAAGGGCAGGCAGCAGGTAGTCATTGAAGGCCTTCTTGCAACATCATGCTTGGCAGAGGGCACTCTAGCGGGGGTTAGGGCAACAAAGCAAGTGTGCCAGTTGAGGTCTCTCACTCTTCATAAAGCCACAGATTCTGTCATGGAAGCCCCCATCATCGCAGTGGGGGCTAATTAGCTCCCAAATGCCACATGCACAAAGCACAATTACCCTGTGAACTTAGCAGTTCCCTTTCCATCACACCTACCCACAGGAAACACACCAAATCAGAAGAGCACGTGAGGCAAGCCAGAAGTGTGGGGTACAGATTTTGGAGGCACCAACCTTCCACTCACACAAGGAAGGGGTGACAGTCTCTCTCCCTGGTGTGCCTGGCTTGCCCTGCCCCTGGTGGGCCCACCCACAACGTCAGCAGGGAGTTGGGTCCACAGCCTGGGGTTCAGATGGGTACTCTCCCCTCACCAAGGGCATAGATGAGGCACCAGATAAGAGGAGCAGGCAGAGGAAGGACACGAGCTCCAGGATGACCCACAAGAAAGATTAAGCAGAAAATAGACCAGGGAACTAGGAGTTAAGAACCTCAGCAGGGTCAAGGGTCACACAATGGCCCGGGTGGCCAGGAGGTGGTCAGGGTCATGGCTTGGCAGCAAGCAGCAGGAAGAGAACAGCAGGAAAAAAAAGAAGCTGGCTGGGCCCCCTGCCCCAAAAAGCAGGCAAGCCACCTGCAGCCCTCTGGAAACTTGCCAAGCAAAATCCAAGAAGCCACACTGGTTCTTCCCAGCAGAAGGGCAAAGGCCTTCCCCTCCAGCCCTGGGCACCAGATGGAGCACCGGAAAAAGGCCTCCATGACCTGCTCCACCCCAGCCAGCCTGATGCTGGAGGCCTAGGGCTCAGTCCCACCCTCCCTGGTTGTGGGATCACCCAAGCCTGCAAGGGGACAACTCCAACCCCGTACCCCACTATCTGGTCCCAGGAACAGGCTTTTGCTGCCTTGCGCTCCAAGACACGTGTTTTCACCCACCCCTACAACCCTACAACCTTGCCTTTCTACTCGCCCCCAGCTGAGAAGGAGGGGGCACAAAATCACCTGTGAGGTCTTCCAGCCACTTCCCCCCCCCAACACACACCCTGCTCCACCCCTCAGCTCACCCCCTTCCTTCTCACTTCTGTCCCACCACTTGCTAAGCCTCGCACAGAGTAGGTCTCCATGAGAGTCACCCGCAACAGCCACAGGGGCCATCATGCAGTCACAGTGGGAAATGGGCTCGGCTTGGAGCCTGAAGCTGGTAATGACCGAGCACCAGCGTTTGGCACAGCAGCTAGGAAACCACTTAGAACACCCACGTCTCATTTCACAGGGGCCTGCCTTCAAGTCCTGGCTGCACTTCGGGTTTCAAGTTCTTGCAATGTACACCCTGGGATGGCTCACGTTCGTGGATCCGTGGCACTCACAGGGGAAACCTGCAGGACTTGCAAGCCCCTGGCCCAGCCGCAGGTGTTGGGGAAATGAACCAACAGCTAGAAGTTCTTTCTCTTTCTCTCCCTCTGCCTTTCATATACACAAGCTAATTTGTTTGAAGCACTGACACATGCTATGACTTGGATGAATAGCAAAAACGTTGGTCAAGTGGAAGGAGCCAGCCACAAAAGGTTTCATATGGTACAAACAACTATCTCTGTGGTATCTACAGCAAGTAGAATGCAGGTGCCAATTCAGTCAATGGTTACAGGGTGTTTGTCCATGAGATATGGGGTTGCATAACACTTGGTATTAAAGCCCACAGAACTGTATACTTTGTAATCATCAATTGTATGTTCTATGAATTTCAACTTCATTTTTTTAATCGATCTCTGTCTCTCATTCTCTTTGTAGTTCTGCCTTTCATATAAAAATAAAACAAATCTTTTTTTAAAAAATCAACTTCTGTTCCCTCCACTTGTGACAGACAAGACTAAATGCCAGCCCCCACCCAGGCCTGTGGTCACAAAAAGGCACCCCAGCACTGTGGGCTGCCATTCCCTCAGGTCGACCACTGGGGGCATATCAGGAGGCATACAGTAGTCATGGGGTCAGGGGAGCTGGAGTGTGAACACGTAGGGCTCGTGGGGTGGGTCCTCCACAGGGTGCCCTTCCGGCCCTCCCTGCCCAGGCCTGGCCATTGGCACTGGCCCTGAGGTTGGCCCCCAGCCAGCTGGGGCGGCCCGGTTAGGCACATTTGCATGAAATGGCGGTCCACACGTAGATGGATTGTACCAAAGTTCACGCTCCACCTTCCACCCACTGCAGCTCCTGACCACTGGCAATTGCAAGCAGCATGGGAACCGTGGGCAGAGCTCGGCCCAGTGTCCTACTCTGGGTGGCCTGTCTGCTCCTGGTGCTTCCCATCAAGGCCACAGGTAAGGCATTCCTGGGGGTCATGCAGGGAGGAAGGACTTCCAGGGTGGGGGCGGAGGGTTTGCCAGAGTGAGTCAGGGCAGGGAGGAGAGGCTCTGCAAGACAGGCCAGGTTTGAAGGAACGTCACTCGAATGAACAGGGATTCTGCCCTCACTACCTGTTTGGTCCCGAGAGAAGTCCCACTTGGGGACAAGATTGTAGTGGTTTTTATTTCAATTTTTTCAAAATTTATTTATTTGAAAGATCGAGTAAGAGAAAAGGAAAGACAAAGACAAATCTGTTCACTCCCCGAATGGCTGCAATAGCTAGAACTGAGCCAATCCAAAGCCAAGAGCTAGGAGCTTCTTCTGGGTTTTTCACATGCATGCAGGATCCCAAGGCCTTGGACCATCTTCCACTGCTTTACCAGGCCATACACAGGGAGCTGGATCAGAAAGTAAAGCAGCCGGAACATGAACCAGTGCCCTTATGGTATGCCAGTATCACAGGCAGAAGCTTAGCTTGTTATATGCCATGGCACCAACACCTGTCCTGATGTCTAAGTACCCCAATATAGGCCTCAATCAGGGAATGGCCAACAAGTGCATAGGCAAAGGGCTGTCACAAAGGAAGAAGCTGCTCCACAGTTCAATAGAAGCAAGAGGCAGAGCAGCCATCCAGGTCTGCCCAGGGCCAACTGGAGGTGGGAAGGGCTCTCAGCAAGCAGAGACAGCCCCCAAGGAAAATGTGGAACTGGGGAAGGCTCTGCACACGCATGCATGCACACACACACACATACACACACACAGGCTTTGGATTGGCTAATGGGAAATTTCCAGCTCTGGGGCATAGGAGCTGTCCCTAGTTGCCTTGGCCCTGAAGTGGTGAGGGCAGGTGAATGGCAGGCAGATGTGTGCAAACCCATGAAGGAGGGGGCAGCTGGGGTGTAGCTGTGAATTTATTTGCATTTGAAAGCCTTGTTGTCCCACTTCTGCCCACTGCCCTAGTCCAGTGCAATGCCAGATTTCCCAGTTCTAGGGCTTGACAGCTCTGGGAGAGGCAGCTCATCAAGTTTAGCAAAACCCTCAATGTCAAAGCTTTAGAAGTTAGAAATAAAGGACACTTATCAGACCTCAGTAGACGAACAATCTGAGGCCCCAGTACCCATCCCCCTGGCAGATGCAGTTTGGTCTAGAGGAAATGGTGGTGATGAATGTGGAGCCCATGGAGAAGCCAGGAACCCCAGACTGGGCTTAAAGCTTGCTGGGAAGGCTCCACCACAGTGCCTCGTGCCAAGAGCCTGGCAGAATAGGCACCCTGGGTGCATAAGTGGCCTCTCCTTGCACCAAGAGTCCATTTTTCACCTCGACCTCACGGGGGCTGTACATTCACCCCATGGTCTCCTATGTTTCCCTCAGAGCCACAAGTCACTCAGCCAGAAGTGGACACGCCTCTTGGCCGGCTGCGAGGCCAGCAAGTGGCCGTGAAGGGCACAAACCGCCTGGTGAATGTCTTCCTGGGCATCCCATTCGCCCAGCCCCCAGTGGGACACATCCGGTTCTCAGCCCCATTCCCGGCCCAGCCCTGGGAGGGTGTGCGGGATGCCAGTCATGCACCCCCCATGTGAGTAACAAGGCAGACGGTTGGCGGGGTCCTGTGATGGGACATCATGGGGCTGAGCGGCTGGTCCTCAGCTTTGCCTTGGCTGCAGGTGCCTGCAGGATGTGGAGAGAATGAACAATGGCAGATTCACAGTCAATGGAGAGCATCATGTCTTCCCCATCTCAGAGGACTGCCTGACCCTCAACATTTACAGCCCCGCCGAGGCTGCCACTGGGACCGGGAGGCCAGTGCGTAGCCACAAGGGGCCCTGTTTGCCTGTCTAGCTCCCACCTGCCCAGCCTTTCCTTCCCTCCCCAGAGGCCCCATGAGTTGATTGGTGGAGAGGGGGTAGCTGAAGTTACTGTCCCCATAGGTCATGGTGTGGATCCACGGGGGCTCCCTGGTGGTTGGCTCAGCCACATCCCAGGATGGCTCAGCCCTGGCTGCCTATGGAGACGTGGTGGTGGTCACAGTCCAGTACCGTCTGGGCATCCTCGGCTTCTTCAGATGAGTTAGCAGGCCCAGCCCAGCACAGGCTCAACACGCAGGAGAGAACCCAGGCAAAGAGTTGGAGGGGAGCAGGGCAGAATGGTGCTTTCCCGAGACTCCTTCCTGGGGGAGGAGCCTGGCCAAGGCCACAATTGCACAGTGAACTTGGGCCCCTTGGGCAGGGTGTTGCATGCTGGGACGCAGCCAGGAACGCAGTGGGGAATGAGGCCAAGGAGTAAATAAGTTCCAACCACCCAATAAGCCACCCTGGCCACATAGATTACAATGGTGGCTCAGAGTCAAGCCTGACCCTGGGGCCGGCTGTGGGTCAGATGTCCATCCTGGTGGCAATTCAAAGCAGCCCAAATCTTCAAAGACTGAGGAACATGCGGGCAAGGGGGCCTGCCTGTGCTGACCGCCACCGTCCTCTGTCCCCAGCACTGGGGACAGGCACGCACCTGGCAACCAGGGCTTACTGGATGTGGTGGCAGCTCTGCGCTGGGTGCAGGGCAGCATCGGCTCCTTTGGAGGGGATCGTGACTGTATCACCATCTTTGGCGGCTCTGCAGGGGCCAGCATCGTCTCGGCTCTGGTAAGCAGCCACGGGCAGCCCCAGTAGGAGGGGAATGCCCCTGCATATCAGCCCTGTCCTCTGAGAGCCATCTATTCTCTGCACACAGGTCCTGTCTCCCATGGCCACAGGATTGTTCCACAGAGCCATTGCCCAGAGTGGGGTTATCAGCATTCCAAGGTTGATAGACCTGGACCCGTGGCTTAAAGCTCAGGTCTGTGTGTCCTTCATGCTCTTACCTTATCCCCAACCCATTCTGGAGCCCCCAAAGTGGGGGAGGTCACTGGTACAGGGTTCCCGGTTGGCAGAGAGGGATCCACTAGGATGAAGGCAGCATCACCTATGGAAAGTTCAGAGGAAGCAGCTGGTACAGTCTGGTGGACAGACAGCTGGTACAGTCCAGTGGACAGACAATCAGAGGGCTGCCTAGAGGTGGCCACCCCCAAGCAGACCATTAGGGTAGGGTCTTCGAGAGCACCCCTGAGAAATTGCCTGTCAGGTTGTGTATTTCCACCCAAAGACTCCCATCATACAGCTGGCCATGAAAGGAATAGCCACGGGGGCCTCAGAAGGCCTCAGAATGAAAACTGTACCTGTAACAGCTGCAGATGAAAGGTGCAGTGGTAGGTCCTAGAAGCGGCCATCCGAGAGAATGGAGCAGATTAGGGACAGAATAGGAAGTAAGAAGCCCCAGGGAAGTGAGAGGCAGTACCTGGGGAGCTAGACAACCCCCCAGGGGTGGGGAGAAGCAGGGCACTGACCGATTGCATCACTTGGCGTGAAAGGTGAGCAGGAGGTGGCAATCCTGGAAGCTTCACATGAAGCGAAGGACATGGCCAAGACAAAGTCTGGGCAAGAGAGACCACCAGCTATCTCTTTAGCTTCATCTCCCATGGACTCATGAACCCCCCACCCAGGACATGCTGTGATCCCTGCTAGGCTCCCTCCTTCTGCACACACTCTCTGAGAACCCCAGGAGCAGAATAAAGATCGTATCCCCAAAAGCTGCTGTAAGGGGGGGTAGTAAGGGAGACACACACACACAGGATGCCCCTGATGGAGCAGGGTAGACTCCCCTGGGGTGGTACAGAGACCAGGTATAGGCCAGTGTGTGACATCAAGGTCCCGCTCCATTTGAGGCAACTGGCTTGGGTGGTGGGGGCCGAAAGGCTGACATGGCCCTTTTGTTCTTGTCCTCCCCAGAATACGGCCAAGTCCCTGGCCTGCAGCTCCACCTCCCCGGCTGAGATGCTCGAGTGTCTGAGGCAGAAGGAAGGAAAGGAGCTGATTTCGTCCAAGCCTGGGGTACGCCCACCTGCCTCACCTCCCAGGGACCTCAGCAGCCCAGAGACGATCCTGTCCAGCTCCTGCGGGAGCCGAGGGGGAAGGGACTGAGGATGCAGCCAGGCCTAAGGGTAGGAACAGGGAGCAGGACCTGCCTTCCCCAGAAGACACCTGCTCAGATCTCTGGAGCTGCCTAACGCTATGACACAACCCCCTTCTCTTTCCTTCAGGCCTCAACCATTCAGGCAAGAGGCTGGGGGACTGAAGCCCCATCCTCAAGGTTCAGTCTAACTGGTGAACACCACCTCCTGACTCCACCACCTTTGCTTTGTCCTGCAGAGTTTTTCCACCTGCACAGTTGATGGCGTCTTCTTCCCTCAAAATCCCCAGGAGCTCCTGCAAGACCAGAAGTTCCGCCCCGTGCCCTTCCTCCTGGGCATCAACAATCACGAGTTTGGCTGGCTCATCCCCAGGGTAAGCGTCCTCCAGTCAAGGGCCCTGTCCCAGCACCATCACACCCTGCTCCTGGACTCCAATTCGAGGTTTAAGGGACTCATTAAAGGTCTCAGACAAGCACCTTCTGCTTGGGAATTGAGCTTTTGCACAGAATGTGCGGCATCCCTTGGTTTATACATCAGGCTCTGTGACTCTGATTACTGTGACTTTGCACCCAATGACAATCTATCTGACATTCTCACATTCTGGACAGCATTCAGATTCCAGGGCCTCATGGGCCAAGTTCATCTTCCTACCTCTCCCAGAATTCCATACAAGATCAAGCCCATGCTTTCTTACTGAGACTCTTGTTATATTGCTCTTCCTCCTTCACCCATGTTCACAGTAACTGCTTCTGAACTCGTATTTATTTTCATGCTACTTGAAAAGCAGAGAAACAGATCTTCTATCTGCTGGTTCACCCAAATGGCTGCAACCCCTGGGGCTGGACCAGGCTGGAGCCAGGGGTCTGAAACTGGGTCCCCCACGTGGGTGCAGGAGCCATCCTCCACTGTTCTCCCAGATGTATTAGCAGGGAGCTAGATTGAAAGTGGAGCAGCCAGAACTCAAACTGGCACTCATTTGAGATGCTCATGCCACAGGCAAACTTAACATGACACGTCACACCACCAGCCCCTGTAACTGTCATTTTAACCCCTTGCATTTCAGAAATTGACAACTTCAGTTGTCAATTTTTGCAGCAAAGAAAGGTGTTGAGAGAAAGAGAGAGAGAGAACCTACCGTTCGAATAGCATGAAAATAATAATTAAGTAAAAATTGTAAATATTGAGACAAGTGCCCATTCTCTACAGAGCTGCTATTGGCCTTGTGCCCTGGGGAATTTGGCTCTGCGGTCCCCAGATACCCCCAGCCCAGCCCAGCACACATGCTGCAAACTGAAGGTCCATCTTCTCAGGTGGCAGGCCTGTGGTTTTAGCCACACTTGCCTCCATAACAAATTTCAGGGTCCAGGGATGGGAGTGGGGTTGGGGAGGGTGGGCAGGCTGGAGTGAAAGGGTCTTGGTGTCTCTGCAGGCCTGGGGGTTGCTGGATAAGCTGGAACAGTTAAGCCGAGAGGAAATGCTGTCCTATGCGAAGCCCTTCTTGACCTATCTGGTGAGATAAGAAGAGGGGGGCTGGAGGGCGGTGGGCATGGATCCCCCCAGCCCAAGGCCTCCCACCCACCACCCAGTTTGTAGTCTGCCCAGGAACCCCCAAGAGCATAAGTCAAAACAGTAATCTTCCTCATCATCACCGGTTGAAAGTGCCCTTGGTGAGCACTTCCTGTGTGAGCCCTGGGACAGGCAGCCATCCCCTTCTGTCCTCAATGGGACTCTGTGAGCTATAGGCTTGCCTTGTTCTCATTGAATAAGCTTTTGAGGTACAGACTCAGCTTGAGCCCTCTCTACATGGCCCCAGTGCCTCAGTAGTTGATATACTACTGTCAGATGTAGAGCCAGATGGAACCAGCCCCAGTCTCGGCCCTGGCCACCTGCTCAGCTATTCCACCCACCCTGAGCCCATGTCTTCTGCTGTAAATGGTAATGACTTCAAGCAGTTTGAAGGAAGCTGGATGTTAAGTCTGCAGAATCTCGTAGGAAACAGGAATCCAGGAGGGTCTCCGTCTATGCACATTTGCTGCATTGGGACGCTTTGGCAACCTCTCCATTCATACAACTTCAGACCAACTTTCAGAGAGGGTCAACCACCTACCCTGAGGTCACATAGCCAAGAAGTGGTCCTATGGCTCAGATTTGACTCCAAACCCCATCTGATCACACCTAGAAACCTTCTAAAAGTCCCAGGGGTTTCTGCAAAGGAGGGCCAGGGCAGGGAGCTGGCCCCGGGAACATGATCCATGCAGGAGGCCCTGGGGGGTTCCTGGCAAAGGTCTTCTCCAGACCCAGAGCAGCCTTCATCCCTGCCTGCTTGCCCCAGGACGTGCCCCCTGAGCTGATGTCAACCATCATAGACGAATACCTAGACAGGGCCTCAGATGCACAGGCCAGGCGCCACGCCTTCCAGGACATGATCGGCGACATGCTCATCTACTTCCCTGTCTTCAATTTCTCAAGAAATCTCCAAGGTAAGCCTGTCCCTGACTACTTCCTGCCTCAGAGCAAGAGCTGGGACATCACAGGTGGCCAGGCTGTCATAGGGGATAAGTTCTCCCCCTCCTCCAACCCACACCTCGCTCTCCACACCAGGAGCTGCCCCAAAGCTTCCTCCTTGGCTAGTGGTTGCACCGCAGCTGTGAAAGCCATCCCTAGCAGATCACTCTGCAGAAGCAGAAATCAGCTCTGAGAGATGGGGTGGCATGTCCAAGGTCACGCCAGAGCACCCAACCCTGCTCTGAGGGGTTCGTGTAAGCGTTAAGTGATTTTGTCCTCACCCAGGGTGTGCTGCTCTGGAGAGAAAGGTCTTGTGGCCTTGGGCTCTGGGTTGTCACCATGAGGATGACCTGAGCCATCACACACGGGGTGCACTGAACAGGGCTCAGTGCCCACTGGCTGACTCCTAACTGCATCTGTCATTGCCATCATCACCGGCAGTTGGGACCACTTTGTTACAATCCTGTGACACTGGAGCCTGGTGCAGTAGCCTAATGGTCAAAATCCTCACCTTGCATGCACCAGGATCCCATATGGGCTCTGGCTGGTATCCCAGCTGCTCCACTTCCCATCCAGCTCCCTGCTTGTGACCTGTGAAAACAGTTGAGGATGGTGCAAAGCCTTGGGACCCTACACCCCCATGGGAGACCCAGAGGAAGCTCGTATCTCCTGGCTTCAGATTAGTTCATCTCCAGCCATTGAGACCACTTGGGGAGTAAATCAGCAGATGGAAGATCTTTCTCTCTATCTCTCCTCTCTGTGAATCTCACATTCCAATAAAAATTTTAAAAATAAATACATCTTTAATAACGCTGTGATGCCAAGCACAAGAGCCTATCAGGCCCTGGGAGGCTAATGCTCACCTGTTTCGTTTGCTCACTGTCTCTCTCCCTGCAGATTCCGGGGCTCCCATTTATTTCTATGAGTTCCAGCATCGCCCCAGCTGTTTTGCAAAGATCAAACCAGACTGGGTACGAGCTGACCACGCAGTTGAAAGTGCCTTCATGTTCGGGGGACCCTTCCTCATGGATGAGGGCTCCCAGCTGGGTAAGGATGAACAAGCAGGTTGACAGCTGTTCCCTTAGGCTACCTTGCCCCAGGGGGATAAGGCAGGCCATAAGAATAGCTATGTGGGTCCAGTGCCCAAGATCCCACCTGACCCTGATCTGGCCCTGTCCATCCCACCAGCCTTCCCAGAAGCCACAGAGGAGGAGAAACAACTCAGCCTCACCATGATGGCCCAGTGGGCCCACTTTGCCAGGACAGGGTAAGAATGAAAACCGAACACAGAGATATGCCCAGCAGACAGCACAGGAGATCTTGATCCACATTCATCTCTCCCATCCAGGGACCCCAATGGCCAGGGGCTGCCTCTTTGGCCCCAGTTCAACCAATCGGAGCAGTACCTGGAGATTGGCCTAGTGTCGCGTGTCAGGCAGAAGCCCCGGGAGGCCCACATGCGGTTCTGGAGACAGACGCTCCCCAGCAAGATCCGACAGTGGCGCCAGAAGCAGAGGGGCAAGAAGCCCCCGGAGGAGCTGTGAGTGGGGCCCAGTGCCAGCGGTCAGGTAGCTGCCTGCACACAGACTCCTCCCTCCCCCTGCCTCTCTGGCCTCAGGACAAATTCCAGCTCATTCTTCAAGATGCCCAGAAGATCCTCTTCGCCAGGAAGCCTGCCCTGCCTTCCCTGGGCCCTGTGGTACCCTGTCATAGACATAGAAGACATTCCACCCTGGCCTAACACTGTGTTTCTCTCCTGTGGAGGAGCCCTCCAAGCGTGGAGGCCAGGGTCCTTCCGTCCCTCACACCACGATGGGGCAGGATCTGGAATGGGATCGGGGGTGTTGGTGAGTTACAGATGGACTATGTGGGACCATGGCTGCTGGACTCAGGCCCTTCAATGTTAACGTCATAGCCAGTCTGCCACAGACACGGTCTGCCCTGGCCAGGACGCCAGGCTTC
This sequence comes from Ochotona curzoniae, assembly GCF_017591425.1. Taxonomy (NCBI): domain Eukaryota; kingdom Metazoa; phylum Chordata; class Mammalia; order Lagomorpha; family Ochotonidae; genus Ochotona; species Ochotona curzoniae. Next base: position 672,937 of record NW_024466999.1, on the reverse strand, counting down.
CTGCGAAGAAGTGGAGAACTCCTGGGGCCCCCATCCCAACCCCAGACACCACAGGCTGCAGCTGGCCAGCATCTGGCATCATCTGGCCACCTGTACGAGACAGAACAGATGCAATTACCAGATTTGGACTTCACCAGTCAAAGCCCTGTGACCCCAGGGCCCTGCTGTATGTGCTTCCCACCCTCGTGCCTGGGGTCGTCCAATGGAAGGTAGCAGGGGGAACAAATTTTGGGGGCACTCATCCCAGCTTCTCAGGATGCCCAGAAGGACATAGAACAGGTGCAAGGGGCGAGAACAGATGAATTGTAAGTCAGCATGTCTGCCACTCAGGTTATAAAGCACAAAAGCAGGCCTGCTCCTGGAGGTTCAGTGAGTTAAGCCACTGCTTGCTATGCCAGCATCCCCTATGGGAGCGCTGGTTTGAGTTCCAGCTGTTCTACTTCCAATCCTCCTGCCTCCTGCTCATGACTGCGCATGTGTGGGAGACCAGGATAGAGTTCCCGGCTCCTGGCTCAAATTTGGTCCGGCCTGGCCCTGGCTGGGTAGTTGCAGCACTGGGACAGTGAAGCCACCGGGGAAAGATTTCTCTTCCTCTCTGTGTGGGTCTCACCAGCTTTCTTTGTGTTGCTCTGGCTTTCAAATCCACCTGTTCATTAATATTTAAAACTACTGATGATAAAAAAAAAGTGCAAAGCAGCCAGATGTTTGAGGGGAGTGGGGCAATGCTCCTCCCACTCCTCTCAAACATCTGGAGTGGGACATGTGGCAATGTCTTCCCTGCCCCCACCACCCCATCCCACCAGCTCCAGCCCCACACGGGTCCTTGTTTGGTTACATCACTGTCTTCATGGGCAATGGAAACAGAAAAGGAGTTTGCGCCTGGGACTGGTCCTATATGGGAAGTCCACCTGGCAGGAAGGAGGGACATGGTGACAGAGGGACATGGTGACATGTCCCGCCCCAGTGCCAGGAGGCACTGCTGTAGGGTGACAGTAAGTAGCTGCGTGGGATGGAATGCCCACATTCCTAGCAGAGAGGTTGGTTCAAGTCCCAGCTCCTCCACTTCCTATACAACCTCCTGGGTACGCTGGGGGGCAGCAGAGGGTGGGTGGTTCAGGTGTTTGGGTCCCTACCACCCACATGGGAGCCCCAGATGTGGCTTCTGAGCTCCTGGATTCATCCCTAGCTATTGTAGGCATTAATGGGAGTGGAAGAATGAATGGAGGATCTCTCTCTCTCTCTCATAGTTTGAAAAGAAAAAAAAAGCTCACATTGATCTGATAGCAAGGAGCAGTGCACCCCCCATGTCCTCCCAACACAGTCACAGGAGGAAGGTGGGGTCTTTTCCCTCACCCACCTCCCCCCATCCCTTCCCATCCCACCCGGAGATCGACATGGACTTGCAAGCCCTTCTCCTAGGTAACAAACATTTTAAATAAATAAATTTAAATTTTAAATAAAAAGTGACTCTCGGTCTCCCTCTGGAACAAGTTCAAGCTCTTTATTTGGCATAAAAGACCTCCCTGTCTTCATCAATTTCCTCCATCAGGGTCCCAACAGTCAGGTGTATGGAGCCTTGAGGGTCAGCAAAGCGGGACAAGCAGGTTGGGAGCTGGTGGGGGGGCGTGAACAGCAGAGGTAATGGGCCGCACGGTGGGCGGTGCTGAAATGAGCCCAGAGCAGGTCACGGGAAAGGGGGCTACCGAGGGTGTACACTAGAGGGCGGCAGAGAGCTGAGAAAGTCAACCGCGTGTGATGCCTCATCCCTGATGAGGTCTCATCCCGCCCCGTCTCGTGTCAGATGTCCCCCATACAAGGAGCAAGAGTAAGGACTGGCACCATGTCTGCCTCTGCGGCAGCACTGGGTTTTGGGGAGGGAAGATTTCCAAGCTTCTCACTTCTCTATTCCCTCCTCCCCTGCCCCTGGCCCAAAACCCGCTGGAGACTCTCCATCTGCCAGCCAAGGTGTCCTGGAAGAACTGATGCCCTGCCCACAGGATCCATGAAGCAGCTGTGCAGAGCTGAAAGGAGCAAGACACAGATCCAGCAGGTGCCAGCGTGCCGAGCAGGGCAGCGACTGGTGGACCCTAGGAACCTGCACGCGGCAGGGCCACCACAAGGGCCGTGTGTGCAGTGCAACAGCGTGAGCACCAGGGGGCGCTGCAGGAACAGGCAGGAACACCTGAACCGTGTTGCTGGAGCTTGTCGGGGCAGGTGACCCTCAGCACAGGCAAGGGGGCAGAGACCGCAACACCAGCCTCGGACAGCATGCAGCGGGTTCCAACACCCTGCCACTGCCGGCTGCATGTGTCTCTGCAGCAAACTGTGGGCCATAAGCAGGAAGCTGGATGACAAGTGGAGCAACACCTATATGGGATCCCAGCACTTGCAAGGTGAGAATTTTAGCCATTAAGTCATCGTGCCAGGGGCCCCCACTTTTTTTTTTTTCAATGTTAACAGGAAACTGGAAGTGGAGCTGGGACCCAAAGCCAGGCCCTCGGATAAGGGATGCAGGTGTGCCCAGCAGCTTTATGCGGCCCCAAGACCTCTCCCACACACCTAAGTCGTCTCTAGATTACTTAGACTATTTAAAACAATATTTAAACAACTGTGAGTGTTAAGTCAACGGTTGTACTATTGTCTAGGGATAATGACAAGGGAACAAGTCCGTACATGTACGTTTCCGGACTGAACAAACAGTTGAGATCTCCATCTCTGTGTGTACCCTTTAAACAAATCAAATAGAGATTGGCGCTGTGGCTTAATGGAAAAAAGCTGCTGCCTATGGAGCTGGAATTCCGTAAGGGTGCTGGTTCAAGGACTAGCTGTGGCACTTCCTATTCAGCTCCCTGGTAATGACCTGGAGTGAGCAGCTGAGGATGTCCCAAGTGTTTGAGCTCCTGCTCTGCGTGTGGGAGACCAGAAGAAGCTCGGAGTTCCTGGCTTCCTTGGCCCAGCTCTGGCCATTGCAGCCCTCTGAGGAGTGAATCAGCAGGTCAAAGATCCTTCCCTCTCCCTGTCTTTCCATCTCTCTATGTAACTCTGACTTCCAAATAAATACATCTTTTTAAAAAATAAAAGTAAATAATTTTTTTAAATTTACATACTCTGTGACTCAAAGAGAAAATCTTTTTTTCCTCAAAGTTTGTTTTCATTGGAAAGGCAGATTTACAGAGATAAGGAAAAACAGACAGAAAGATCTTCCATCTGCTGGTTTACTCCCCAAATGGCTGCCAACTGCCAGAGTTGAAATGATTCAAAGCCAGGAGCCAGGAGCGTCTTCCGGGTCTCCCCCACAGGTGCAGGGTCCCAAGGCTTTGGCCCATCTTCTACTGCCTTCCCAGGCCACAAGCAGGGAGTTAGATGGGACAGGGAGTAGCCAGGGCACAAACTGGAGTCCCTTTGGGATGGCAGCACTTGCAGACACAGAATTAGCCAATTGAGCCATCACACTGGCCACAAAGAGAAAATCCTTAACAAAAGGAAAAGAAAAAGGCCATTGGCCCTCTCAATTTGGGAGTATCACCATCTGCACCGAATTAAGCCACCTAATCCATGGGGATAGCAAGTTCTCCCATTTATTTTACAGATTCTTTATTTTCTCACAATATTATTTGTTTGTTTGTTTGTTTGTTTGTTCTCATTTTACTTGCAAGGGAGAGAGAAAGAGAGATCTTCCATCCTCTGGATTACTCCCCCCACCACCAATGCCTGCAGCAGCCAGGGCTGAGCCAGGCTGAAAGTTGAAAGCTTGTATCTCCACCAAGGTCTCCCCATGAATGGGTGCCAGGTCCCCCAGTACTTAAACCGTCACTGCTGGGTCCCTGGGTGCTCAGGATCAGAGCTCAGGATCAGGGACTCAAACTCTGGCACTTCAGGGAAGGCTCCAGGCCTCCAAAGTGGTGGTTTCATCAAACACCTGCCCACAATTTTCTTTCTTTTTAATTTTTAGAAAGAATTGTTAATTTTACACGAAAGGGTTACAGAGGAGGCAAAGAGGCAGCACCGCTAAATCCTGTGTGAGCCCCAGACGGAACCCATAAACACCCTGGTGCACAGCGTTCCCATCAAGGCCAGGTGAAAGGTTGTCGCTTTCTGGGAGAGGTGATGAGTGTGGAGGCAGCTGTTGACAGGCCTGGTCCCTGAAGCCCACACAGAACTGACCCAGGAAGCTCCCAGCAGGATGGGGAAGTCCCTCGTGGCTGGTCCCCAGGTGTGGCAGGTGGAGTTGCATCCTTGGCTGGTCTTCCCCACCCCATTTCCCCTGCTTGGCTCCTGCCATGGGGAACACACTCAGGGTGCTTGGTGAAGCCTGTCAGAGCCTGGGCAGCAGCCCCAGCAACAGCCCCACCTCCCAGGGTCCAGGCTCCATAATCCTGTTGATGCTGCCCCAGCCCAGAGGAGGCCAGGGGAACAAGGAAGACAGTCAGCAGAGAGGGTTATGGTCCAGGCCACCCCTCCAAGTGGTCTCATCCCGGCCCCCTTTAAATCACACACTAAGAGGCAGGCACAATGGTAAGACGCGCCTTGGAATGCCCGTATTCCTTATCGCAGTACCTGGATGCAAGTCCTGGCTTGGCTTCCGATTCCCAGTCCCTGCTAATGTGCATCCTGAGAGGCAATGGATGGGGCCCTGCCAACGCATGGGAGACCCAGAAAAGGTTCCAGGCTGCTGGCTGGGGTGGCTGGTCCTCACTGTGGCATAGCAAGTAAAGCTACCACCTGTGGCACCAGTATCCCAAATGAGCTCTGGTTCAAGTCCCAGCTACTCCAATTTGATCCAGCTCCCTGCTTACAGCCTGGGAAATGGGCAGAGGATGGCTTCAGTGCTTGGGCCCCGCATCCACATGGGACACCTGCGCCTGGCTCCTGGCTTCACCCCTGCCCAGCTCTGGCCATTGCAGCCATCTGGGAAGTGAACCAGCAGGTGAAAGATTCTCTCTCTCCCTCTCTCTCTCTCTGTCTCTCTCTCTCTCTCTCTGCCTTTCAAATAAATAAATCAATTTAATTTTTTTTTTATTTTTGGTGAGGGTCACACATCCAGCAAGGAGCAGAACACTGTCCAAAATGTACTGCTTGGTGAGTTGGCCGCCCCAGCATGTCCCTTCCTCAACCATCCCTTCCACTTGTGTAGGGGTGAGGCTGTTGTCAACAAGGTTCAGGACACCAAGGTAAACAGCTCTCTGTGTGTTTTGGATGGCCTCCCGGCCCAAACTTCTCGGTCAAAGGATGCAGGCAAGTTTAAGGCTCTTGCTCCATGTGGTTCAATCACTTTTGGGAAAGGCTATGTCATCCACACACCTGCCATGGAAGACCAAAGCCACCTGCTTTGTTAACAGCGAAGGGGTGATGGGGAGGAGGACCCTGAGTGTGACCTTTCAGACCCCAAAATGTAGGGGATATGAGGTTTCCAAGCCACATCACTATGAATGCTTTGTTGTTGTTGTTGTTGTTGTTGTTGTTGTTGCTTGTTTGATTTTTGGAAAAAGATCTTAGAACAATTTCCACAATCCCAGCGCGCGCAAACACACACACACACACACACACACACACACACACACACACACACACACACACACACCAGGACATTCCAGCTGGATCCTGGATTAGGGTGTTGAGCTGGGAGAAAGCTGGGGATCGACTATTTCAGAGAGAACCGCTGCCTCTCACCCACTTCCTTCCACTCAGGGTCATGGGCAGCTTCTTCAGGAGATCTTGGGGAAGAGTGAGGGAGGCTGCCCACCGCGGGGTGCTCAGCCAGGCAGAGCCTGAGCTCGCGAAAGGACAGCCCTGCCCTGTCGGAGTGGGTGGGACAGAGGGGGCTGCAGTGGATAAGCCACACCCCTGCTGGGCCAGGGCCAGGGCAGGGCTCACCTGTGTAGATCCCACAGGATGGACAGCCAAGGGTCACCATGGGCCTGGCGTGGGTTTGCTTTAGAAGTACCTAGAACCTAGGCAGCAATGACTGGGTAGAAATTCCACACCCCTGGGGGTTGTGGCAGGGTTACAAGAATGGTCATTGTGGGAGCAGGGTCCCAATAAGGGCTTGCTCTGAAGGCCCCCAAAACTGTGAGAGGAGAATACTTTAAGCATCCACCAGGCCTATAAAACAAGAGGCAGAGCTGCCCCGACCCGACCTTGCAGTCCCCTGATCCCTTTTTCCCAGAGGTGGGCCAGAACCTCAGACCTCCCCAGGAGCCAGGGAGAGGAAGGGAACTGCACCCTCCCTCTACCCGCTGTGGGGTTCCTGCATCTGGACTGGGAGCCTGGGAGATTGCTTGCCCCCAGGTCTGCTCCCCTACACCAGGCCACTAGCCAGTGAGGGCGGCTGCCATATTGATTTCTCAGGCCAGGCCCCGCACCCACCTGCTCCCTGATGGTCCCAGTGAAGAAGGGCAGAGACGTGGCAGTAGAAGAATCTGGACCAAGCATGAGGGAACAAGGAGGCCCGACACACTGCCAGTCCACAAAGCTCTCCTCTTAGCACCTGCTGTGTGCGCAGGGCCTGATTCACACTCGTCCACCTTCAGGCCACAGTACAGGTAAGCCAACCAGGGATTGCAGGTTGGCCAGTTGGCCGGCGGAGTCACAGCCAGCCAGCATCACCTGTCACCCGCAGGCAGCACAAGGCTGTGGGCTGGACAGAAGCTGATCCTGATTCCTCCCACCCAAGCGCCTACGGATTAAGATAAAAAGCGGGGCTGGCTGGTGTTCACAGCTACCATCTGACACCCACAGCCTTGATAGCACTCCAGCCTGTGGCAGGAGCCAGCCGCCACAGCATGAAGTGGAGCCAGGGCCTGTTCCTTGCCGTCTGCCTGGTACAGCAGGCAGCCCTGGGTAAGTCCCTCAGCCCTTCCACACCACCCCAACCCCCATCAAGGGGCCAGGCCAGAGAGGTACTGGGACCCAAGCTCACCCCTCCTGGGGACAGCAGGGCATGGCACAAAGACAAGTGCTGGGCATTCCTGGCGCGATCACCCCTAGCTAGGAGTCCACAGGGCTGCGGTACAAAGTGAGACTCGCAAGGACTGGCTCCTGGACCGGGGAGGGGGTCCACAGCTTCCCTTCATTCTCCCTCCCAAACAGGCATTCTGCTGCTGTCTCCCCCTCCCTCAGGGGCCTCTTGACTACCTGCCAGTTTCTCCCTAGTGTCTTCTTTCTTCTTAAAAGTAACACTATTTCTTTTTAAATAGTTCATGTCTTTTTTTTCTAATCATTGGAAAGTCAGATATACAGAGAAAGGAGTTAGGGTTAGAGAAAGATCCATTCCCTGGTTCACTCCTCAAGTAACCACAACGGTCGGAGCTGAGCCAATCCAAAGCCAGGAGCCTTTTCCGGGTCTCCCACACAGGTGCAGGTTCCCAAGGCACTGGGTCATCCTCTACTGCTTTTCCATACCACATGCAGGGAGTTGGATGGGAAATGGAGCAGCTGGGATATTAATTAGCACCCATATGGGATCCTGGCACATGCTAGGCAAGGAGTTTAGCCACTAGGCTACCACACCAGGCCCAAAAGTAACACTTCTTACAAAAGCTTGTTGCGCTAGAAGATGCATACAAGACGCACACACAGCACCTGTACCATTATGTGTGGGGGAGAGGATATTGTGTTAATTATACAACTATGTATTTTATGAAGCCACCATCCAGATCAAAACCTAGGGCATGCCAGCTCCCTGTGTGTCCACCACAGTCAACATGACCCTTGTAATCAGAATCACTTTTGTTTACGTAAATATTTGATTTTTAATGTGAAGGAAACTTTGCTAATGCTGCTTTCAGTTTTCCGGTGCATTAAAAAAAAACTTTTTGTTGTATAATTGTACGTAGCTGCAATGTTAGCATGCACGCAATTCATACTTGGCTTTTTTTTAATTATTCAGAATCTCACCAAAGGCTGTTTGCAGTTTGCTTTAGTCAGGTTCACTTTGCTTGTTCCCAGGTACACACCTGCTTCCCAGAGTCCCGCGGGGTGTAGGTGATGATACAGAAGTCATTCTTTTGGTTTTCTTCTTTTCCAAAAATTTGTTTTATTTATTTATGGAAAGGCAAAGTGCGAAGATACAGCATAGAGGAGATCTTTCATCCGCTGGTTCCCTCCCCAAACTGCTGGAGCTGAGCCTGTCCGAAGCCAAGAGCTTCTTCCAGGTCTCCCATGTGGACGGCAGGGGCCCTTAGATGACTTGGGTCACTTCCTGTTGTTTGACAGGTACGTTAGCAGGAAACTGAATCAGAGGTGGAGCAGCCGGGACTGTGAGGCCCGCTTGGAATGCCGGCGCTGTGGGCAGCAGCTTCAGCCACTATGCCACTGCATTGACCCCGTTTTTGTTTTTGTTTTTGAGAGACAGCAACAGAGAAATAGAGAGAACAAAAGAGTTCACATTCACTGTTTCACTCCAAATGTCCAAAACAGGAAGCCGGCGTCCAGGACCTCCATCCAGGGCTCCCATGTGGATAGCAGGAACCCAAATACCCGAGCCATCCCTGCAGCCTGCCGGGGTCTACATCAGCACAAGGCTGGAGCCAGCAGCCACAGCTGAATACGGAAGCCACATTCTTTTTTTTTTTTTTAAGATTTATTCATTTTTCTACAGAGAAAAGGAGATACAGGGAGAAAGATTTTCCATCTGCTGTTCACTCCCCAAGTGACCGCAATGACCAGAGCTGAGCTGATCCAAAACCAGAAACCAGGAGCTTCTTCCAGGTCTCTCACAGCAGGTGCAGGTCCCAAGACTTTGGACCGACCGGCCTCGACTGCTTTCCCAGACCATAAGCAGGGAGCTGAATGGAAAGTAGAACAGCCAGGACACAAACTGGCATCCATATGAGATCCTGGACATGCAAGGCGAGGACCTTAGCCACTAGGCTATTGCACTGGGCCCAGAACCCACACTCTCAACCAGCACCTTTATTTAATAGGCTAAACACCTGCTCCACACTCTTTGCTATTCGTACAGGGGAAAGACTAAGTCAAATTACCGAGTGAAAGCATGTGAACGTTTTTAGCATCCTATATGTTTTATATATAATGCATATTTTTATATTTTAATGCTATATACAAACACATATTCATATATGTTGCCAAATTGTCTTCTCAAGACATTATCTTCATCAGAACCAGTGCTATGATTTTTTATTAGGTAGAAGTCACAATTCCTGATTCTAATTAACACTTTATGACCACCAGGAAAGTCAAAACTGATTTTCCTTTAGAAAAAAAATACCAGATTATTTATATTGGAAAAGCAGATTTACAGAGAGAAAGATCAGTGGCCACCACGGCATCCATACGGGATCCTGGCACTTGCAAGGCAGATGATTTAGCCAACTGAGCCATCACGCCAGGCCTCTTTGCTTTAAAAGAAAAAAATCAAAGACTTGTTTATGATATACTTGTTTTATTTTTTAAGTGATTCATTTTTATTTGGAAGACAAAGTTACAGAGAGGAGAGACAGGGCGATCTTCCATCCACTGACTCATTCCCCACATAGCCATAACAGCCGGAGCTGGGCCAATGCAAAGCAAGGAGCCAGGAGTTCCTTCCTGTCTCCCACATGAGTGCAGTGACCTGAAGACTTGAGCACAGGCCAATTGCCCTGCTTTCCTAGGCACCTTAATAGGGAACTGGCTCAAAAGTGGAGCATCTTATTTACAAACCTGTGCTGTGTAGGATGCCAGCATCGCAGGTAGCAGCTTAACGCACTATACTACAACAATAGCACTCATCCTACATGTTTTTAGAAAGCTACAAAGAAAGCAGCACAGTGTTAGTGCTGCGTTACAAGGACCCACCCACCATCACTTATGGCCATGCCATCCAGGGTAGCCCCTGATCCAGGGAAAGCAGCAGGAAGCCGATAAACCTCTGCCCCCTAGCTCTGTCCTAGGAGACTGCAGGCTGCTTGCTGCTCCCAGCTGGGCCCCTGGGCCTCCCGACTCCCCTGGGTCAGTGAGAAGCCTGTGTGGGAAAGCTTTGCCTTCTTCAAAGAGCTGCCCACACAGAGGAAGCTCGGGTGGCCCCTTGACCCCGTTGATCCATCTCTGTGCCCAGAGGGCCAGCACTGAGGTCTCTAATACATGCACAGAGAAGTCTTCCAGAAGATGGGCAGAGAGCCCCGGGATGTGGGCAGGGAGACTGACACGGCCAGCTGTGGTGGGCAGCATGAAGGTATGCGCTCTCACACCAGTGCCAAGTGTCCCTTCCAACTCCAAGTGCATCCACATCTCCGGGAGAGAGCAGACCATCTGATGCAGCTCTCAGATGGTCCTGTGAATGGGGCCTAGGAATCTGCGTTTTTATGACAATCTCTAGATGGTTCTGAGGCACAGCCAGGAGCACTAATTCCTGGATCAGATTTGCTTTGTGTCATTTTACAGACTGAGCCTCCTAAGACTGAGGCCCAGAAGAATTCCATTTCAGTAGGGGAGGAGGGGAGACATGGACCCTTCAGGAAGGAGCCACAGGCAGAGGTCAGCTTCAACTTGTCCGACTTCATATCTATTCCAAGAGCCAGCCAGGGTCAGGCAGGCTTTACTACATACGTGCATGTGTGTGTGTGTGTGTGTGTGTGTGTTGGATGTGGGACTGAACACATGTACTCTATGTGTAATCTATGTATGACCATACTGTACAAACGTGCCTGCGTGCAAATGGGCAGGCCCCTGGCTCTTGTGTTTCCATGTTTTTCTTGGTTGATGAATCATGCATGTATTGCATGTACATGTGGGTATGGATGTGTGCATGAGTCACAATGCACATGTTTGTGACTTCCGCCCAGAAATATGCCAGGCAAATGTCAGTCACAGGAAAAGAGGTGTCAGGCTCGGCGCAATAGTGTAGTGGTTAAAATCCTCACCTTGCATGCGCCGGGATCCCATATGGGCACTGGTTCTAATCCCGGTGGCCCCACTTCCCATCCAGTTTCCTGCTTGTGGCCTGGGAAAGCAGTCAAGAACGGCCCAAAGCACTGGGACCCTGCACCTATTTGGGAAACCCAGAAGAGGCTCCTGGCTTCGGATCAGCTCAGCTCCGGCCATTGCGGACACTTAGGGAGTGAATCTGCGGATGGAAAATCTTCCACTCTGTCATTCCTCTTCTCTTTATATCTGACTTTCCAATTAAAAACAAAATTTTTTTTAAAGCTTGACTTTTTGATTGTCACAAAAAGCAGCAGCTGGGTCTCTGTGGCTGTGAGTGGCTGTACAAGGGTGACCACTTCTCTCTTCTCTCCCCAGGTGCCTGGCACATCCAGAAACCTCTAGTGGTCACCAAATATGGGACCCTCCGAGGGAAGCAGGTGTACGTGTACAGGACGCCCATCCATGTCTTCCTCGGAGTTCCTTTCTCCAAACCTCCTGTGGGAGCCCGCAGATTTGCACCCCCAGAACCTCCAGAGCCTTGGAAAGGAACCAGATACGCCACCACTGACCCGCCTTCGTAAGAGCCAGAGGAACGTAGGCAGGAGGGGGCGTCGTCAGAGGGAGGGCTTGGAACAGTTCACTGAGAACCTGCTGTTGCCATGGACAGGCAGTTTCAAACTTCACAAGGAGGTGATTGATGGAGAAGGCAAGATAAGGGGCTGAAAATGCTTTTCTCCGTTTTTCTATGGGAAAGATAACCAAGTGAGGGGGAAGTGGTCATGAACTGTGTCCTAGGACCTGCTGGGGAACCAAGTTTTCCTACTGGCGGCTGAGGAGCAGAGGGGACCCCACCTGCTCAGTCAGCTGCAAGCACCGCCTCTCCCCATAGATTTGAGCCCAAGCACTTACCAGCTCGTTCCTGCACAGGGCGCACCCAGATGGGAAATGCACAGGGCTAACCGCCACCTCCCACTGTGCTTAGGATTGAGCCAGTGACTGTCCTTAGAAGGACTGGATTGGTCATTTTACCCCGACCAAGGATACCACTGTTTCTTCAGACCACTGAGTAATCTGTCCAGAACATTCTGTGATGATCACCAGTGATGTTGGGCATCAGCTAGTCAAAGTGTAAGGTTTAGAAAAACCTTGTGAGAACACACGTTGCCCAAGATCTAAACAAAACAAAATCCTACAGCTATTACCCTAGGTGCCTAAGAACACATATAAGACACAAGGGGACACTGGAGGGAGCAGGTTTTGGCAGCGGGGAGTGGGGGTAGGGACCAAAGCTCACTTTGGGGCATGTGGAGTGTGATGCGTTAATAAATGTCTGTGTGCAGATGTGGCATTGGAAGCAAACTGGCCATCAGCATGACAGTAACAGCAACATCCGTCAAGCCCAAGGGCCCAGTGAGAAAATTCTGGGAGAAAAAAACAGTCCAAAGAACTGAGAAACAAGGATCTAGGTGGCCTGGGCTCTCCCATGCTGCCACCGGGAACAGCGAGAGGAACCACTAATGAGGGGGGGCAAGCAAAGCAAGGGAGACAGGTGTCACAGAAGCCAGAGAGGGACAATTAAATCAGAAGGGCAGCGTGCTGAGGCCACAGGAAGGGTGCCAGGCCAGTAAGGCAACAAGAGAGATTTGGCAATATGGAGGTCACAGGTGACCGGGACAGGAGTGGCTCTGGTGGTGGGGTGGGGACAGAGAGATGGTTGGGGCGGGGAAGACAACTACATCCAGGTGACCTGAGACGGTCGGGAGGGAGCAGAGGGGAGGCCAGCCTGCTGACAGGGACAGCTCTGGAAGACCACAGTCGGATGAGACACTGTGCTGGCAAGGCAAAGAAACATGCAGGCAGGGTTTGCTGAGCCTAACCAAGAGGGTGCAGCCCGAACCCAGGGGAAAAGGTTAGGCATCCAGAGAACTCCCATGAGTTCTCCAAGCGGCCACACAGGACAAGGTGCTGGGCTGGGAGGCAGGACTCAAAAACAACTCCAATCCCTACTTTACTGGGGACTACAGTGTGAAGTGGGAACCAGAATGCCCAGCAGAGGGCGCCACCTGCCCTGGTTCTCAGTTACTTCAAGGGGCAGGAGCTGGCTGGGCGGAGCGTGCAGCTTTGGGCAGCAAGGCTACCAGCACCGGGCATCTGGGAGGTGGGAGACCAGCAAAGGGTGCTGGGAAGGACAGGACTGGATGGAAAGGAGGCCCTCCGTCAGGGTGAGTGAATCTAGACTTTATCCTGAGGGTGGTGGGAGCCAGGGACTTTGTGTCCACCTGTACAGCAAGAGTACTGGACAAGGAGAGTGAAGAGGTGGGGACAGGGTCCGGAAGACCGCAGGCAGTGATGGCCAGAATGGGGCAACAGTTATGGGCAAGGAGTGGAGGGTGGGGGCATGAAAGATGGGGATGTGTGCAAGGCATTCTTGTTCTAGACTGGAGAGCACCTGGCTGGAGCAAGGACTCCCTCCTGAGTGAACCTTTAAGGCAAGGAAGAGGGATGGGTGCGGAGGAGGGCGTCTAACAGGACACACACACACACACAATGCCCAGACCTTGCATTTGGTGCTCCCGCCTCACTGTGGACCCTGGGGGTGCGTAGGAAATTGTGCAGCACCTACCGCCTCTGCCGCCCCGCAGGTGCCTTCAGGAGTCCTGGGGCCAGCTAGCCTCCATATACTTTAACACAAGGAAGCGATACAAGTGGCTGCGCTTCAGCGAGGACTGTCTGTACCTGAATGTGTACGCGCCGCTGCGCGCGCCCGGGGACCCTCTGTGGCCTGTGAGTTAGTTCTCGGTCCTCCTCCACGCAGACGCACTCTGCCAGCGCCATTTCCCAGCGCCCCCCCCTGCCATCGCCTCATTCATACCTGGGTCTTCCTCGCCCACCTAGGTGATGGTCTGGTTCCCCGGAGGCGCCTTCCTCGTGGGCTCTGCTAGCACGTACGAGGGCTCAGAGCTGGCGGCCCGTGAGAAAGTGGTGCTGGTGTTCCTGCAGCACAGACTGGGGATCCTGGGCTTCCTAAGGTGGGCAGGGCTGCATCAGAGTGTGGGCAAGGGGTGATGGAGAGTGTGAACTTGACACTCCGCCTTGCTGGAAGGCAAGTCCTAATAATGGAGGGTGTTGGGTGCCCAGCCTGGTCCGTAAGAGGCATGGCAGAACAGGGCAGGGATGGAATGAGATGGAGAGTCCTCCACACCCCAACCACCCAGGTCCAGGACCCTAACCTTGAGTCTCACCCTCCCTCCCACACACCCCCAGCACGGGTGACAACCAGGCCCGTGGAAACTGGGCATTGCTGGACCAGCTGGCGGCTCTGATGTGGGTGAAGGAGAACATTGAGGCATTTGGCGGAGACCCAAACAGCGTGACTCTGTTTGGCCAGTCGTCAGGGGCGATTAGCATCTCGGGACTGGTGAGTGCCCTGACACGTGTGCAATCTGTGTGGTCATCCCGCTGCCCATCGGTAGATTTGCCTTCCCCACCCACCAGGGTGGATGCTCTGACCATGCATTCGGATGGGGGCTGCACACATCCCACTACCCCCATTTCTGCTTCTGCAGCTCAGAAGTCCCTTACCTCCCCATGGATTCCCTACAGCCCCCTTGGGCCCCACAGCACAGACCTGAGGCAGCCAAGTGTCATCTTCAGGTTCAGGACTCCAGCTTAGGCTGCCCAGCCATGAGGGCTGGCTTGTGAGCTTCAGGGGGGTGCCCACTCTCCACCCCTACAGATGATGTCACCCCTAGCCCAGGGCCTCTTCCATCGGGCCATTTCCCAGAGCGGCACCGCCTTAATGAAAGTCTTCATTACTTACAATCCATGGAAGGTGGCCAAGGTGGGTGTGTCTCCTCCTGCACGGCTCAGCCAAGGAGTACAGAACATCCCAGAGCACCACCCCTCCCTCCCGCCTTTCTTCTCGACAGAAGGTTGCCCACTTGGCTGGCTGCAGCCAAGACAGCTCACAGATCCTCGTGGACTGCCTGAGGGCCCTGCCCGGGGCTAAACTGATGCGTGTGTCCAAGAGGATGGTAGGTAGAACAACAGCTCAGCTGCCTGCAGCCCTCCCCTGCCTTCCTCACCCGGTTCCCAGCCCCACCCAGCTGCTTCCCCAAGGGACCCTGGCTCGCGAGCACTCCAGGGCAGCTTCCTGGAACCCTGATACCCTCCATTTCCCTGGCAGAGATTCTTCCACGTGAACATCTGCAAAGACCCTCAAGAGGTGAGGCAGTTGCATCCTGCAATACGAGCATTGGCCAGACACCTGCCGGCTGCTGGCACATGGGGTGGTAGTCAGGGGGCTGTCAGACCAGCAGCCCTTTGCCACTGAGAAGTGAACAGCCACAGGTGGGAAGGTTAAGGAGGTTAGGAGTGGGAATAGGAGACTTTTTAAAATTCTGTTCATTTATTTGAAAGGTGAGAGACAGAAAGCTTTCATCTTCTTGTCCATTCCCCAAATGCCTTCCATGGCTGGCGCTGGGTCAGGCCAAAGAAGGAAACCCAATGCAGGTCTCCCACAGGGGCAGTAGAAGTGTAACCACAAAGGTCTTCCCACTGCCCCCTAAGGGCTCGCATCAGCCAGTAGCTGGAGGTGGGAACAGAACCTGTACACTTCTAGATTATGCCAGGTGCCAAGCACTCAGATATGCTTCAACCAGCATCTTAACTGCTAGGCTAACACCTACCTGGGGATAGGTGGAACTTTATCTGGCTTTTAAAATAAAGATGTATCTATTTTAAAAGATGAGTTACAGAAAGGGAGAGAGGGAAGGAGAGAGAGGGAGGAAGAACTCTTCCCTCTGCTGGATCACTTCCCAAATGATCACAAAGGCTGGAGCTGTGCCAGGTTGAAGCCTAGGAGCCTGGAACTCCATCTGGGTCTCCCACATGGGCAGCCAGGACCCAAGCACTTGGTCATATTTTGCTGCTTTCCCAGGCACATTAGCAAGAGCTGGATTGGAAGTGAAACAGCCAGGACTCAAACCGGCACCCTTTGGAAAATGGGCTTTATAAGTGACAGTTTAACCCACTGTGCCACAATGTCAGCCCTGGAGTATTAAATAGAATCACTAGAGCAGTCCTCAATGAAGTAACACCTAGCCAAGATTTTCAAAGGTGAGGGGGTGAGCTCTATGGATGCCCCAGAACAAGTGTCCCAAGGGCCAGCGACCTGGTCTGGTCTACCGTGGTCCCTAACCACGTCCATTCTCCCAAGGTCACAGTGACCAACCTCAGATTTTTCTCAGCCTGAGCCAGAGTGCCTCTGGGGGGAAGTTGCTGAGCTGGGGACTTAAGGGTACCCCGGGAGTGACTGTGTGAGGACCTGGTGGGAAATGCCCTTTGCCTTGCAGATGACGTGGATCATGGGTGCTGTGGTGGACGGCGTGGTGTTCCCAGATGACCCTGAGGTGCTCTTGTCCAGGGGACAGGTTTTACCTGTGCCCTACCTTCTAGGTGTCAACAGCCGGGAGTTCAGATGGCTCTTGCCTTTTGTGAGTATAAGGGGGTGCTCACTGCAGTCAGGAGGGGTGATGAGCATCAGAGCGATGTGTCTAGGTGTGGTCCTCACAGCCCCACCAGGGAGTCTCCTGTCGTCACTAGCCAGGACTGATACAGAAGGGGAGAGGAGATGAGTAGCCAGCCTCTTGCAGGTCTGGGACTCGTTTCCTCAGATCATAGTCTAGAAGGGTTACTATGCCCATTCCCAAGCCTCCTGAGTCAGGGTAGACAGCCCAGCCCCAATTCAGCTTTGGAGCAGGAGTTAGTGATGGACAGGGAGCAGGAGGGCAGGGTCATGGTCACTTTTGGGTGCTGTGTGCTCTGAGAACTCAGCCCTGAGAAAAGCAAGACCCTTGGGGCCCCCACATGGCTCTGGTCACCCCCACCACCAGCAGCTGCAGAAACCTGATGGACCCCGGGCCTTTGTTTTGTGAGCAGATCCTAAGGTTCCCGCTAAACCGGAATCTAATGAGAAAGAAATTCCTCACCAAGCTCCTGTGGAACACCAGCAGCCTGTTGGTGAGGAGTCCAGCAATGGGCAGGGTGGACCCCTGCTTCTTCTGTAGGAGCTACTCTGGGAAAGGAGGGGGTCTTTCTTGTGAGGATCCTAGGGGAGGTTGTCATGGGCTCGGACGAGGTACCTCAAGCCCCCTAAATTTCATGGGAGGTGGTTCCCACGCAGCAAAAACAAAGGGTAAAACCTGCCCAGGAAGCTCCCCCTGGAGGGCTGAGCCTGAGTCCAAGTCACTGGTGCGCCCTCTTCTGGCTGAGCTGGTACTGCAGGGCTCCGGCTGAGCGTGACCTCCCGCCCAGAACGTGACGAAGGAGCAGATACCTCGGGCCATGGAGGAGTACCTGCGACACGACAGACATAACTGGAAGAAGTACCGGGACCACGTGATGGACTTGGCTGGTGATGCCACCTTTGTCTACTGTGCACTGGAGACTGCCCGCCACCACCGGGGTGGGTGGGGGTCCCCTGGGTGGGGGTCCCCAAGAGAGGCCACTCTGGGCCTGGCCCCTTTCCACCTGGGGATACCCCCTGCTCATACACCTCAGGCTGGAGCAGGATCCCAGCATGCCATAGAGGAGACAGCGGGATGCTGACTGTACCCCAGGACAATGGCAGGTCCTCAGCTATCCCAGAGGACAGAACCTGGAGTGGCCCAGGGGTGGCAACTTTCTGGCTGAGAGAACAGACTTAGGGGCACTTTGAGAGTCCTAGACTTGGAAAAGAGGGCAAAGTGGGGGCTGCAGAGGGAATATGCCAGAGACCCTTAATGCCAGGCCAGGAAAGGAAGCTTCCTGAGGGAGAAAAAGAAAGGTTTCCGTGATCCTTGCCACAATCAAATAAATGAGATTTTAGCGTCATAGGCTTTGGGGGAATTGCAACTCAGAAAGGCTGGGCCCCTGTTGGATGCAGGTGGGTAGGGGGAATGGGATGGAAGGGAAGCCTGGCTGGGGCTTTTCCTGCCACCCTTCTCGGCCTCGTTGTCTGCAGATGCCGGCCACCCTGTCTACCTGTATGAGTTTGAACACCAAACCCCCTCTATCGTCATCATCAAACCCTGCACCGATGGGGCGGACCATGGGGATGAGATTCGCTTTGTCTTCGGAACTCCTTTCTTCAAAGGTGCTGGAGCCCCACCTGACCTCCTCCTCCAGTCTCCCACCTCTTTGTGCACACCCACCCCTCCAGGCCCGGACCCCCAAAGGGCTGACCAGTCCCTAATCAGGAATGCTGTCGCACATGCAAGTATTCTGCCACCTGACTCTTGTTCCAAATGCCACATCCCATTCTGTTCCCCCTTCCCCCCCAGGACCATCCACAGCAGCAGCGAAGACTCTCAGCTTCCAAATCATGAGATACTGGGCCAACTTTGCCCGCACAGGGTGAGTCTGACCCCCTGACAGAGCTGGGCAAGGCTAGCCAACGGCAACTGCTCCAGTTCTGTGCCTCCTGCACATCCCACTGGACAGGCAGAGCCTCCTGGAGTGCTCCTTCTCCCTCTTCTTTCCCCAGGCAGTCAGGAGATCCTCAGTGTTACGGGGATGTGTCCCCCCTGGTCCCGTGAGCCACACCCAGACCCCTCACCCCCACTCACTCACACCCCCATTCAACAATCGCAGTTCTTAACTTTCATGCCCAGCCCTGGGAGCTGGGGCCCAAGGATGCAGTAGTTGAGAGCCCCATCCTCCAAGATCTCCCCCACAGGAAAACATAAACCTCCCATCCGGCACAGTCAGTGCTGTGCCAGCGGAGCACAAGGTACTGTGAGGGCAGACAGGAGGTGTCTGGTTCAGCCCAGGTAGGCAGAGTAGGGGTCAAGTGGAGGTGACAACAGAAAGGAACAGTGGCTGGCCTTGAAACTGTTTTCTTGTCTCCAATCCTCTCCTTTCTATCCATTCTCCTGGTGACACTTAAAGTGTCTTTGTCTGATACACCACCCAAACAAGTCATTTGCCTACTTAAAACTAGCACTCCCCTCTGTTCCCAGGACGAAGTGTCAGATCCGTACACAGCCTAGCATAAAAACTGCTCAGAAATCTTTCCTTGTTATCTGCTTTTTCACATCTGTCCCCTCACACACCTTCCAGAAAAGATTTATTTAGCTCACAATTCTGGAGACTCAAGAGCCTGGCCCTGGCAAGTACTCAGCCCCTGGTGAGGCTGGTGAGTGTCTGGGTGGCAGGACGCGTCCCAGGGAGAGGTCACATAGACAGACAGGAAACCAGTAATATTCAGGGACCAAGCTGCCTCTTTTTATAACAAATTCATTCTTTTTTTAAGGAATTTATTTATGTACTTATTTATCTGAAAGCTATAATTAAAGAGAGAGAGAGAAAAAGAGAGAAATCTTCCATCTGCTGGTTCACTCCTGAAATGGCTGCAGTAGGCAGGGTTGGGCCCAGCGAAAGCCAGGACAATGGAACTTCACCTGAAGGCCTGCCACCATACCCCCCCACCTCCCACTACACACCAGGTCCTAAAAGGGAAAGCAAAGAAAAGAAAGGAGGCAGGGCAGTGAAAGAACAAGGCAGCATGAAAAAGGAATCATTCTCTCTCCCTTCTTCCACTGCACAGAAATCCCAATGATGGGACGGTGCCCTACTGGCCGCAGTTTGACAAGAAGGAGCAGTACCTGCGGCTGGACTTCAACGTAAGGGTAGGGGAGAAGCTCAGGCAGGAGAAGATGGCCTTCTGGGTCAGGATGCGCCAACCTCAGCGCCCCAGGAAGCATGGACAGTCCTGAGAGCGGCTGTGAAGGAGGAAGCTTGTCACCCACAGCCCTGGGGACACTGGCTGCAGATACATGTGGGGACTAGAGTCCTGCATGCCCTAGTTTTGGACCTGCCTCCAGGTCAGCGCTCCAGCCTTAGCCCATCCCACCCTCCCCAGCCTGCTGTGCCCTGCTGCCCCCTACCTCAACATCTTTATGGGACTAGGCCAGGCCCTTTCATCAGCAGCTTGCACCCAGCTGCCCAGCCTCAGGAAGATTCCTCCCTCTTCTGTGTCCACTGTGTCAAAGTCCCGTGCTCCCCCTCCATCCCCCCCACCCCCCGCCTGCAGGATCTACTGGCAGCCCCTTACTACTGGAAAGTAACAACCTGTGCTCTTCCTCCCCATCTCCACTCCCCTCCTACCCCCAGCCCCTCCAAAGCCCGCACACAAGGATGGTCCTGAGTCAAGGCGTGTTGGCCTGACCTTGTTACCCCAGCCATAGACCAGCTAGGTGCAGCAGTGCCCTGGAGGCAGGGAGGGAGGCTGTGTGCTCCTGCCTGGAGCCAGGCCCCATGCACTGAACTCCATCAAACACAGCTGCAGCACATGGACTGGGGCTGCAGTGTACTGTGCCGGGACATGCCCCCCTATACACAGTGCCCCCTCAGCTTAGGTCTTAGCGCTCTGGCCTCTCCAGCGGCCTTGTTGTCATTTTATTGCTTTGGTGATCTTGGGTGTCTGTGTTCTTTCACTTGGAGTAGCGTGCACCTGCTACCCATTCCCCCTGCACACAGGGGCCACCCCATCCTGGAGGTCCTGAGTCCCACCTGTATCACAGCCCCAGCCTGGTCCCCACGATTGCCTTGGAGGGTTCTTCATTTCCTCACAAACTCTAGCCAGCCTCCACTGAGCCTCCTCCCAGCTCCTCTTCAACTAGACCTGAGTTGGAAGGTTCCCTTGTTCACCTTAGGGTTGTCCAATCTGAGCAAGAATCATGCTCAATTTTCCTGGGACACCCCCACCCCAAATGCTTGACAAGCATCACTCTACATCATCATGAGGGGGTTATCCCCCATTCTTGATGTTCCTATCCTCTTGGTAATTGATCCAGATGTTCTTGGCTCTGAATCCCTACTTGCCTGCGCTAGATCAAGAGTGAAGTCCAGTCCCTCTGGCCCTGGCAAGGACTCACTGCAGGGCTCCCCCTGCCTTACTGTGCCCTACAGGAGTCATCAATGACTCTTCTATACCCCCCGCTGCAAGGTTCTTCTCAAAAGACCTATCTGCCCTTCTCCCCCAGATTAGAGGAAGTGCTGTGAGCAGGACCCAAGGCCAGCAGGGCTCAACAAGGAGGAAAATATTAAAGAGATTTGGGGAGCCCTGAGCACACAGCACAATTTGTGGGGGCACCCGGACTGCCCCCAAAGGCACAGGAAGATGCTGCCTTCTTCCTGTCAGCTCCTCCCCAGACCTACACTCCCGGAAGAGAAGTTGGAATCCGCTGCGTACCACCCCAGTCTCCACTTTGCCTCTGGGTGGCTGCCTTGACCCAGCAGGCGCTCCAGTGCCACAGCTCGCGTTTGCCCCTAGCCGCCCCAGCACCCACCCCGGCCGCAGCCCGGTTCCCCACTCTAAAAGCAGTACCCTTTTCACTCCCCTGAAACTCTCTCACTTCCAACATCCCCCTTCTCCACCCTACCACTCCAAGCAGCAATTACCGGCCAAGGCAGCTGGGGAAGGGCCAATTAGTGCGGGAGACGCTGCCCCTCGGCGGGGCGGGGGCTGACCGCAGCCTCCGCAGCGCCGCCGCCGCCCCCAGCCCTCGGCTCCCGGCGCTCTCGCCAGCCCGCCGAGCCCTCCCTGACCTGCAGACAGCGCCGGCTGCCTGGGAGCCCCGGGGGACACGCCGTCCGGCCTCCCGCCAACTGTGGTGAGCGATCCAGCGCCTGGCACCCGGCCAGAGCCCCGCGGACGCGAGGGCGCCGGGAGTTGGAACTCGCTGCCGCCGGATGCTGGCGGCGCACGAGCTGGCCCTCCCCCGCCCTACGTCTGCCATCACTCACCAGGGCAGGGCGGAGGGGGAGAACTAGGGATTGGGGGCAGGGGCCTGGCTGCCTGGCTCAGTGGAGCGACTGACTGGGTCCAGGAAAGGGGCTGTCATCACTAACTAGTGAATGCAGGAACTTCCTCACCTGCAACCTGGCTCACACACCTGCAGGCCCGCGAAGGCCCTAGAAGGGTGGACCCTGCAGCAGGAACCAGCAATGAAAGCCCTGAAATGGAGGAGGCTCCACCAGGGAGCAATTCCCTTCCCCCAAGAAACTTGCAACTGAAGTTGGACATACTGGGGGCCCTGGAGTGAGGCGCAAGGTGGACCTCTGTAGGGGAGGGCAAAGTTTCTAGAAGACACGGTGGAAGGGGGTTCAGTGTGCCAGGGAATGGGTTGGAGAAGCTGATTGTTTAGAATATTGAATGGAATCAGGTGCCAGTGCACTGGACAGAAGGGAAAGGGATGGAGGCCCAGCGAAAAGTGCCAGAACAATCGGCCAGGAAAGTCACAAGAGGGAAGAAAGAGAAAGCCAGTGGACACACAACCAGGTGGGTGGAAGGACAGAGAGTCAGGGCAGTGCTCAGGGGAGCCCACAGGGCAGTGCATGGGCACACAGAAGATGGCAGAGGGCAAGAATCAGATTTTTTTTTTTTAATTTGAAAGTCAGATTTACGGAGAAAAGGAGAGACAGAGAGAAAGATCTGTCTTCTGGTTCACTTTCCAAGTGGCTGTAATGGCCAGAGCTGAGCCAATCCAAAGCCAGGAGCCAAGAACTTCTTTTGGGTCTCCCGTGTGAGTGCAAGATCCTAAGGCTTTGGGCTGTCCTCGACTGCTTTCCCAGGTCACAAGCAGGGAGCTGGATGGGAAGCGGGGCTGCCAGGATTAGAACCCTCACCCGTATGGGATCCTGGCACGTGCATGATAGGACTTTAGCCAGGCCCAGGAATCAGATTTTCTAAGATTTACTTATTTACCTGGAAGAGTTACAGAGAGAGAAGAACTATCTATTGGCTCACCTCCTGAATGGTTGCATAGCTAACTCAGCCAGGCCAAGCTAAAAGTCAGGAACTTCATCCAGTCTCCCATGTGGAGTGACAGGGGACAAATACTTGGAACAGGTGAGGGGAAGCATGAATTGAGTGAGACTCTCAAATGTCCTGTTGTTCCAAGTCACTTTGAGCAAGACAGGTCAACTCTGACTACCCATTTCTGCCATACTTGCAAGATGGTCCCTGGCCTACCATGGGCCCAGAGCTCTGACCTCCAGCCCAGCCTGAGGGTGCACATGATCCCTTCCCTGGCTGGGGAAACCACAGTTCCTATCTGTGGGGCCCAGGAAAAGTCCCCAAGACTTTGGGGGGCCAGGTGCTACTGAGGCAGCAGTGGTGACTAAGCAGCCAAGAGGGGTGGAGGTCGCGTCAGTTTGCCTGGGAAGTCACCTGGAGTTGGGATCCGTCAGCAGGCCTCTTCCTCAGTACATTTTCAGGCACACTGCTGGCCTCTCTGGCTCTGCTCTGCAGTATGGAACGGTCTCTGTGACGGCTCAGAACCGTGCTGTCACCTCCCTGATCCCCCACCCCTGCAGCCACAGATAGGACACCTGTCTCCTCGCCCCTACTGTGTGCCCTCTCTGCTCCCCCACACCCAGCCCTTGCTGCCGTAGGAGCTAGTGGAGGATCATGGCAACTTCCCCAAGTTGCTCTCAGAGATCATTATGGATTCCCCACTGCTAAGGGGGAGTGCCTGAAGGTGGAAGTAAAAGCCTTTCAGGAAATGAGCGCCAGTGGCAGAAAAATCCATCAGCAGCTGGCAGAGGCGCCTGAGGCTGATTCATGTCTCTTCTGGCCTATAAGAAAGGCTGGTAGCCTCCAGGGCCTTGCCCAGCCCCCAGCCCTAAGATCCTCAAATTCTGGCTGTCTTATTAGGTCTTTCAGCAACTGGGTGCAGGACAGAGGGAGGAGGGGTAGAGTGGCAGGCTACTGCCATGGATCGGACCACTCCCAAATCATGAGATTCTGCTGATAGATAGGAAGGAGTTTTTTGTTTGTTTGTTTGTTTTTGTTTTAAATCCATCCTCCTGCTGAGTGACCATGGACACTCAGTTGGCTCCTCTGATTTCCTGGCAAGATTCACCCTACTTGGTTAGCCTTTAGGTGACCAGTATACCCACACTGCTCAGCCCATCTAGGGGAGAAAACTCTTTGTTGGAGAGTGACATGTAGCTCTGCCTCCAACTAGCACTGATGGTGGAGCCGCAAGGAGGAAGCCTGCATACGTGGAACTGATTAATCTGGGTACCAGCCCCTCTGTCCCTGACAGCATCTGGGCAGAGCTGACAGAAGCATCATTACAGCACACACCTCCAGGGGGCACCACTTACATGACTCACGGTCTGATTGCAGCTCTGGATGTAACTTGATCTCCAGGCTCTCTGGGCTTGCAATCCCAAGTGCTCAATTGCACTACACACTTGGCTTAGAGAAGGCTCCAACTGTGTGATGTCTTAGTCTCCACTTAACCCACTGCATCCACTCTGATCAGTCTTTGCAGCTCCTTATTCCACCACAGTTCTCCATGATCCAGCCTGATCTGAGGGGGGAAAAAAAAGCAACTGTGGATGCAACAAGCCTCAGCCTCAGGGAATCTCTTCCAGGGCCATATCCTGGTTCTGGTATTGCCACTTTTCCTGGCCCAGCTTACAGAGTCAGACCACAGGCAGTTACTTCTGCTGTGGGAAAGCGTGAACTCCCCAGGCGTATCTGCCAGACTCTTTTTTCAAGCTCTTACTAGGCTCTGTGTAAACTCAAATTCTGTGTCTTTTTAAAAATTGTATTTTCTTTATTTTAAAGGCAGAATGATATCAAGAGAGAAGACAGAAAGAGATCTTCCATCCACTGATTCACTCCCCAAATGGCTACACCAGTCAAGGATTGGCCAGGGTAAAGCCAGGAGCCCGGAATTCCATCTGGGTCTTCCACGTGGGTGCAGGGGGTCAAGGACTTGGGCCATCTTCCTCTGATTTCCCAGGTACCTTAGCAGAGAGCTAGATCAGAAGTAGAGCAACCAGGACTCCCAACATTTGCTCTGACATGGGATGCTAGAGTCACAGGTAGAGGCTTAGCCTATAAGACCATGATACTGGCACCTGAACTCAAATTCTTACCTGTATTTTTGTGTGTGCTTTAATTTGATTGAAAAAGAGATGGAGGCAGAAATCTCCCGTCTGCTCACTATAATTCAAACTGGACCAGACTGAAGCCAGAAGTTTGGGAACTCCATCCAGGTCCCCTAGGGACCCAAGTACTTGAGCCATCACCTACAGCTTCCTATGTGGCATATTAGCAGAAAGCTAGAATCGGAAGCACAGCCAAGACCCAATCCTAGACACCATGACATGGGATTTGGTATCCCAAGTAATATCTTAACCACTGTTCCAAACACCTGCCTTATATAACTGGTTTTATACCAGGTATAGAGTTGCACACATCCTATAAGGTCAGAGCCACATGAGGTTTTTAACGGTGTGACAGCCGCCACTGTGTGAGAGCTGTTCCCTTTGTGCCCAGCAACAGCTTTTGTTTACATCCCAGGGAACTCTGGAGTTAACAGTCTTTCAGCATTGCCCTACCAGATCCTTATATTCTCACCTTGATCAGTCACTGGGTGGGAGCCACTCCAGGGTGTCAGCGACCCCCAGGTGGCTCTCTGCAGCTCAGGGACTCCCTGGAGGATCTAGGAGGGTTCCCAGCTGCTGCAGGAACAAGCCCTTCGATGACTCACAGCTCTGTGTGCATCTCAGCCACCCAATCTACCTAAGCTGCAAGGCATGCTGGGAGTTCCCCTTTGGTGAGAGGGAGCAAGATGAAGTTAGCATAAAGCAAAGCCAGGAAGCTACCAGGACTGTGAGATGCTTTTGAAAAAATCAAGTCCAGGATGCAGGGCGAGTGGTGGTGAGCTGATGCTACACAGGGGCCAGTTCACCCTGCACCATTGAGAAAGGCTCTCAGGGGCCTTGGGACCACCCTTAATGAAGATTTAGCAAAGGGAAGAGGGCGAGATAGATGGAGGAAGTCAGCCAGGGCTGGAACAGACCAAGGCTGAACTCGGTGCCCATTCACTAAGAAGTGTCATCTTATGGAAGAAGACATGTAGTGCATAACAACATTCCATCAATGACCAAGTGCATAGACATTGGTCCCTGAGATTGTGTCTCCTATGACATCCCAGCAATCGTAATGTGTAAGTACACTCTATGATGTACACACAAGGAAATTGCCTATGGATGCAGTTCTCAGAATTCAGCCCCCTCATTAAGCGATGCATGACTTTATCGTCGGCCTTATTAATGATCCCTATTGTCCTAAAGGGGAGACAGGCTGGTGATGCAGTTGTGGGCTGTTCTCAAGGTACTATCACAACGCTACCTGCCTGGATGGTTTAGAGCTTGGAAAATGGGAGAAGAATCCAAAAACCGAGTAGAGTGTCCAGGTGTCATGAGCAGGGATGCAAACGCAGAAGGAAGATAAAAGAGAATGTGTTTAAATTCAGGAGTCGATAATAAGGCAGGAGTGAGTGTTAAATTATTCAACCTCCTTTATTGATTGATTGATCTCTATTTGCAGATCTTGGTTTATTGTTGCTTGATATTTCCTCTGTCTGAGACACAGAGAGGAGAGAAAGGAGGGGAGGAAGAAGTGACAGCCAAGGGAATGCCAAGGAGAATTTGGCAATATGTATTGGGGATCTTAGAATGCCTTTGACTTAGTGATTCCACTTCTGGAAATGGATACTAGAAATACTACCGTGAGCTTTTAAGAAAAAGCTTTAAGCATTGTAAGGTTCACAGTAACCTTTTTGTAGCAGTGAATAACAGGAGATAACCTAAATGTCCAACAGTAGGGGATTGGCAGAGAGCCACTGGCACTGCAAGGAGCCATTAAGGATTTCAAATGATACCATGAGAACATATCTGTGACATACAGTTAGGGTGCAAAATTGAATGGAGCAATCAAATCTGCACATCTA
This sequence comes from Ochotona curzoniae, assembly GCF_017591425.1. Classification (NCBI taxonomy): domain Eukaryota; kingdom Metazoa; phylum Chordata; class Mammalia; order Lagomorpha; family Ochotonidae; genus Ochotona; species Ochotona curzoniae. Next base: position 646,271 of record NW_024466999.1, on the reverse strand, counting down.
GAATGTCTTACTATGTGAAAAAAAATGTGGATGGAACAAGGTCAGAGGGAATACATTAAAATATTAGCTGTGGGACAGGCGCTTGGCACAGCAATTAAGATATTGCATGGGGTATTGGAACCCCATAAAGATTGTCTCAGGTAATGGTCTATGTGCTTGGATCCCTGCCATCCACATGGGAGACCCTGATGAAGTTCCTGGCTCCTGGCTTTGGCCTGGTCCAGCCCAGGCTGTTATCAGCACCTGGGGAGTAAATCAGTGGATACAAGAGCACTCTCTGTCTCTCTGCCTTCCAAGTAAATGAAACAAAAGTTCAAATGTATATACGCAATGATTCTTTTTGAAATGGTGGGACTCCTATTTGTTTTCCTATATACCAGCTTTACATATTATATATATATAATATATATTAATAAGTATAAATATATAAATATATATTAAATATATATATTTAATCTTAAGTAGGGATGGAGAGAAGGGACCTTCGTATGAGGAATGCATTGTGGTAAGATGAACATAAATCACGGGGGAACCACATTCCCAAGACCCAGTGTACTGCTGTGTCCCAATAGGCTGATCATGGACTTGGCCCAGAACATGAAGTTAAATGTGAAATAAATGAGGTTGTGAATGATCATCAGCAGTCCCTCAACTCACATTTTAAAAAGAAAGAAAAGTAGTGTGAATTTTTGCAGCAGAGAAAGAGGAGGAAGTCATGTTAGAGGCATGTGAGAAATGCAAACAGGAGCCATGGGGAGAAATGATGGAGAAGGAATTGGAAAGGAAAGTAGTGATTGTCAGAGGGTCGGCAGTGCTAGGCTGAGGGCCTTTGTGTTTCTGCAACAGGCAAATGGGCAGCCTGGGGGCGTGTTAGAGCTCAGCAGCAGCCAGTCCCTACCCTCCTGGTCCAGTCTGTTTCACATCATTCATCAGAAACCAGGTGAGAAGGAGAGTAGTCCCAAGTAGCCCTTTGGCAAGTGAGCCAGGCCTCCAAATCCCAAACTGGCCTTCTTCTGCCCGCCCCCGCCCCCCAGCACTACCCTTCCCTGCCAGCCCCCATCCCGGGGCACCCAGACAAGCCCATCCACCCCTCATGACAAAGAGGCTCATTTGGAGCCTGGGCAAGATTTGCAAACGTCAAACTTGTAATTACAAGGATGAAATCATCTGGTTCTTTTTAAGCAAGTGGGTTTATTGATCCCAACGCTGGAGAAATGCTCCTCTGAGGCAGCCTGCTCCTCCCTGCTTTATTTTCCCGATGGCATGGCTGAGCTGGTGGTGGGAGCAGGGGGTGATAGGGAGGCTGGGAAAGGGGAGAAGTTCCCACAAGGTAGGGAAAAATATGTTAGGATCTACTTTTATGGTAAATGAGTTATTATCTCAAAAACAAAGCAGGAATCTTTACAGCTCAGGAAACTACCAGGGGCCAGCAGACAGACACCTTATCCTGGATTTGGGCCCATCTCCCTCCAAATGCTATTTGCAGAGTGGAGCCAGGCTTTGGGCACAGTGCCAGCTCTGCTTTCCTACCCCCTTCAAATCTCATTTGTGGCCCCAGATCCTTTTTCAGCTTTGAGATGGTACAATATTTCCTCAGTAATTGAAGGGAAACCGTTTCCTTAGGGAGAGGGGAAAAAAATGAGGCTCAGAGACCTGGGGTGGGGGAGGGCGGAATTCCACTGCATCTGTAAAGAGGAGGGGCAGATGTGGTTGACTGCTGACACCAGACTTGGTACAAGCCATCTTTGCTACTGGAGCCAGGGAGGCGGTCTGTCTAAGCTAAGCCAAGGAGGACCAAATGGTTGGACTCAGGGGCATCCACCCTAGCCTACTGCATGACCCACCATGAAACTCCTTTTTTTGCTTTGTTGTTATGGCAAAGGCAGATTTACAGAGAAACCGAGAGAAGGATCTTCTCTCTGTTCACTTTCCAAAAGGCCACAATGGCTGGAACTGAGCTGATCTGAAGCCAGGAGTCAGGAGCCCCCTCTATGTCTCCCACATGGGTGCAGGGTCCTACAGACTTAGGACATGCTCTGCTGTTTTCCCAGGCCATGAGCAAGGAGCTGGATGGGAAGTGGAGTAGTTAGAACATGAATTGGAACTAATGTGGGATCCTGGTGGTTGAAGGTATAGGATTAGCTTGTTGGGCCACAATGCCAGCCTGGAACTCTGTCATTTAACCTGTTGGGACCTAACTAGAACCTTGTGGGGTGCTCCAGGAGTGGGTGCTCTGCACCTGGCCACAGTGCAGTCAGTCAGAAACATAGGCAGGACCCATGGCCTCTCTACTAGCAGAGACCTGAGACTAGAACAGTTAAGACCACAACCTTGAGGTCTTCCAGTCCCTTTGCATCTCTGCTTCCTCATCTGGGGTAGGGGTGCTGCCCAACTCTCAGGACAGTGTGAGAAATAACACTGCACCCAGCACTCAGCCATCTTGTTACCTCTCATGGGTCAGGGACTCGTCCTTGGCCTACACTCACTTTCTCATCTTTCAGAGTCTCTCTCTCTCCCTCTCTCTCTCTCTTTTTTCCCCTGGTGTGTCAGACAGGAACAGTAAGACCTGACTTAGGAGGTAGTTGAGCATAAAAGCTTCGAACACAGAGCTTCCCAGTTGGGCTTGACCACTGGGGAGGTGGGGGTCCACAGATCCTGCTCAGAGCTATGGCACATGCTTCCTACCCATTCAAGATCAGTCAGGAGGACCTAAAAGGCTTAGCTGCACCCCAGGAAGGTAGGGAGTTTGCTCAGGGGAAGCCCAGGGGCAGGCTGAATCTTTGAGAAAGGAAGGTTCTAGGTTGTGGGACTATTGAGGACTCAGTGAGGTTTGGAGTGGACGGGGAGAGCTGTCTTCTGGACAGTGAGGAAACATCAGATTTTCAGCTGCGAGCCTTAGTAGAACTAGATCATAGCAAATCTTTCCACGGTGGTGGTTTCTGGGCGCACCCATAACCCGTATCCAACCAGACAACCTCCACTGTTCTTGGGAACACAGACCAGGCCATAACTCACATGGATGAAGAATTCCTTTATACATTTCCCTTCATTCCATTTTTTAAAAATAAATGAAAAAAAAATTCAAATGGCACCAACAAAGCGGTATGCCAAGGTCAGTCCAGGAGACCGCCTTTGGCCTGTGGCTAGTTTCCCGGCTGTCCTGGTCAGTTGCATGCCAGACAATGCTGAGTGTGGGTTATCCTGTGGCCTGAAGTTGCCAAAGCCTGTTTGTGGGGTCTGCTTGGCAGGCTTTGCCATTCCTCTCTCTTGGGACATAGTTTCCCACTGTCATGTGGCTGATCATTAGTGCACCCTGGCCAGCTCTGTGTTCCCAGGCACCCGGCACTAGATCATGACTGACCTTTTCCTTACCAAAGCTCATGTTGTGTGTCTGGTCCTCTGGGCCATGATGGGAATGATTGGATTGTTTTGGGTCCCTATAATTCCCAAGGTGGAACCAACTGTTCCTAGAGTCCAAAGGCTGAGAACAGGGGTAGCATTTTGAGCCCCACCAAGATCTGCTGTGGGGTGAGGGTGCTTCCTTGGGGTTATAGAAATGCAAAAATACGAGCCCAGTGGGATAGCTCCGTGGCTGAATCCTCACTAGGATCTCATGTGGGCACAGATTCATGTCCCATTGATCCGCTTCCTAACCAGCTACCTACTTGTGGCCTGGGAAAGCAGTGGAAGATGGCCCAAAGCCTTGGGATCCTGCATCCACATGGGAGACCCAGAAGAAGCTTCTGACTCCTGGCTTTGGATCAGCTCAGCTCCAGCTGTTGTGGCCACTTGGGGAGTGAACCAGAGGATGGAAGATCTTTTTCTCTGTCTCTCCTTCTCTCTGTAGGTCTGCCTTTCCAACAAAAATAAATAATTATTTAAAAAAATAATAAAAAGAAATGCAAAAATAGAAATGGAAAGTTACAAACAAAAACAAATAGAACACGGTACTACTCACACATATCATGGATACTCTTGGATATATATTCCCCCAGCCCCCTTTTTTGGTTTGTTTTGCTATTTTAAGGATTAGCAACAGGAACTCTGGTGTCTTGAGCACAGGTCATCAAACAGCTCCTGTCCAACCAGAAACAAATTCACCATCTTTTTCTCGTTGAGACAATGGCCACGTCTCGTTTGAGACAATGACACCCAAAGGTCTTTGTAGCTGGATGGAAGAGGTGGCAGATGTCTGAAGATTTCTCCTTTTTTGAATGATTTAGTTTGTGTCTTGGGGCAGGAGCTGCCTCGTTTACCTCCTACGTGATCGCAGTCATACACAGCTGGTTTTGTCCATTTTGTCTTCTGGGGTATAGAGTTTTCACATTAGTTTGGCCCAGGACTTTCATAGAGCAAAAATAAAATGACACCCTTTACTAGCTGCTTCAGTGGTCCCACAGTGGATTTTCATTCACTCCCACCTTTTTGGGGAAATAGTTCATCCGAGCATCTGATTCCATCTAAGAATGTCCATCATAGGTTCTCAATACCTGATGGGAAGGCTGATGACTAAGCTGAGTAATCCTATCATATCTGCCTGGACATAATGATTTGGTAGTCAGGGTTGTATGTGACTCAGAAAATTTTTCCTGGTAATTGTGAAACTTGGGCAGGGGGGAGATTGTAGCACACTGGATTAAGCCACCACAGGTGCTGCCAACATCCCAAATAATGCTGGTTTGAGTCCTAGCTGCTCCACTTTTGATCCAGCTACCTGCTAATGAGAAGATGGTTCAAGTTCTTGGCCCCCTGACACCCAAGTGAGAGATCCAGATGGAATCCCTGGCTCCTTGCTTCAGCCTGGCCCAGTCCAGCCCATTGTGGCCATTTGGGAAGTAAACCAAGGATAATAATTTTTTTTAAAAGATTTGAAGTTGGAGGAGTGGTTGCTTGTGTCCTTAACCACTACGCCATCGCGCGGGGCCCGGCTGCTTGTGTCCTTTGCGAGGAAATAAATGCAATTCAAAAGAGCCTGAGAGAATTAAGCAGTGAGAAGAAATAGAAAAATGAGAGTGCAAACCAGACAATGTTTATCTGTTTCTCTAATTTGCTTATTTAAAATATAACAGACAGGCCTGGCACAATGGCTCAATTGACTAATCCTCCATCTTAAACCACTGCAGTCCCATATGTGCACCAGTTCATGTCCCACTGCTCCACTTCCCATCCAGCTCCCTGCTTGTGGCCTGGGAAAGCAGTGGAAGACGGCCCATGGCCTCAGAACGCTGCACCTGCATGGGAGACCCAGAAGAAGCTTCTGGCTCCTGGCTTTGGATTAGCTCAACGCAGACATTTGGGGAATGAAACAGTAGCTGGAAGATCTTTCTGTCTCTCCTTCGCTCTGTAGCTCTGTATTTCCAACATAAATAAATAAATCTTAAAAAAAAAAAAAACAAAATACAACAGATCTCTTTCTGGTATGTTAGAATTGGATTTCTGTAGCTTTCAAGTGAAAGAGACCTGAGGGAGGGGGGGAGATTATTGGATAAGAGCCAGAGCTCTAGCATAGCCAGTAAAGCCACTGCCTGCAACACCGGCATCCCGTGGAGCACCAGTTCCAGTCCCTACTGCTCTACTTTTGATCCAGCTTCCTTCTGATGTGCCTGGGAGAGCTGCAGAGGATGGCCCATGACCCTGGATGGAGCTCTAGGCCTCTGGATTCATAAGGCAGCAGATGGACGATTTCTCTCTGTGTGTCTCTTTCTCTGTCACTCCATATTTTTAAGGTTGGTAACATTCATCTCTATATCCTTTGTATTCATATATCCAGGTATATTGACACTGGCTATGAGTAGACAGGGGCATGTTCAGGAAATGAGCTGATTCTGTGTCTGCTGTTCAGAACGAGCGTGTTTGTCACAACCTCCACCCTACAGATGTGCAGCTGCTTGAAATTCCCTAATCTTAGGCAATCAATCTCTGTTCTTCAGTTAGGCTGGCCCATCCTCCTGGTTTGTGGAGGGGGAATGAATGGTTTCCTGGGATGGGAGACTTTCATTGTTTAAACCAGGACAGTCTCTGGTAAACCAAGCCGGCTAGTCATCCCAGCTCAGTTCCGTTAACTGTAAAAAATGAGCTTTGACTGTACAGGGATGGAAAATTCTGCCAAATGCCGCATACAAGCAGACATTACCAACCGATTATGGCGCTAATTTCTATGTTTAGGTATCCTCACGGTAATTATTCGTCATCCTTGAACTGAATTTTTGACAAGCTGAAGGTTCAAGAATGAGAATCATGAGAGCCCAACTTTGAGTCAAGCTCTGCTATAAACCTTGTGTTGAACTGTCTCCAGGTTGGATAAAACCTTGCCTAGAATTTACAGATCTTATTTTTCGGAATTTGATTGCACTTTGGGTAAACATGAGGCTTGTCGATGAGTTATGCCATTCAATTTGTTTTTTTTTTTAACTTCAATTTATTGAGCAACCATTCCATGCTAGACCCAGATAAAAGTTTTCACGCTAACATAGGGAACTTAGTGTCTGCATTTTAAAAATCAGGAAAAAGGCTTTGCTGGCCAGTGTTGAAGCTGGCAGATTACAAAATGGGATCTCCTTTCTACTCCAACAGCCATCTTTCCATAATGATTCTGTTGGATTCTTGGTTTGTTTCCACTTTTAGTCTTCAGTGTACACAACCTACACCCCACCCCACCCCCCGTCGACTTGGGGACACAAAGTCCCCAACTACCTAGGTTTCCTCGCATTCAGTAGTCAGGGGAGCCCTAAAGTTCCAGATGGCTGAGGAAGGGGCCGACAAAAAAGGCCAGCCGAGGCCGCTCCCGAGAGGGCCGGACAGATCCTCCCACAGCGCAGTTCCACCCTGAGTGGTCCGTGGCCACGCGTGTGGAAGAGTGCGGCGCTGCGGGAGGGAGCCTGGCTCGCCGCAGCCCAGCCACCCCGCAAGCGGGCGGGCGGCGCATGCGCGGCGGGGGCCGCGGAGTTGTGAATGGTGCGTCTTGTTTGCTGGAGTTTGAGGCGGGCGGGCGCGCGAGGAGGAGGGGTGGGGCCGACGGGGGCGGGGCGGGCGGCCGAGCGAGCGAGGTGGGCGGCGAGAGGAAGTGGCGGCGGCGGCGGCGGCCGGGGGCGGCGAGAGCTGGGTCTGCGCGGGCGGCAGGCAACGGCTGAGGCGGCGGCGGCGGCGGCGTGGGTCGGGAGGCGGCGGCGGCACTCAGACTCCCCGGAGCGGGAGCCCACGCGGGCGGGCGCCTGAAACAAAGAGAAGCGGGAGTCCGGGCGCCGCGGGTGGGCGGTCGGTCAGTCGGTCAGCGCCGAGCCGGCCAGCGGCTGTCCGCGCAAACCCTCCCCCCCACGAGCCCGGCCGGCCGGCACGGCCCCTCAGGGCGAGAAGATGCCGCGCGTCGTGCCCGACCAGAGAAGCAAGTTCGAGAACGAGGAGTTCTTCAGGAAGCTGAGCCGCGAATGTGAGGTGAGGAGGACGGGCGGCGGGCAGGCGCGCGCGCTGCGGAGGCCTCAGCGCGTCCCGAGTGGGCCCCGGGCCGAGAAAAGTTTGGGACGGCGCGGTCCCGGGGAGTCCCCCAGGCCGGCTGCGCCCGAGGACGGGCAATCTCGCCGGGCACCGTCTGCCCGCAGACCGTGCTTGGGCTTATCGGCGCCGCGCGGGGCGGGAGGGCGTGCGGGCGGCTCCGCGGATTTGGCTCCTGATTTCGGGCCGTCCTCTGCCTTTTGCAGATTAAGTACACGGGCTTCAGGGACCGGCCCCACGAGGAGCGCCAGGCGCGCTTCCAGAACGCCTGCCGCGACGGCCGCTCCGAGATCGTAAGTCGGCGGGGCCGGGGCGCGCGCGGCCGGCCGGGCGGGTCACTTGTTGCGCTTTTGGGGGGGAAGCTGCGCGCGGGCCCCGGGCGGGTTCCGGGGACGACGCCGCGGCCGCCGCGGCTCCCGGAACTGAGCGGGCGCCGTCTCACTTCCTACTCGGGATTCAAAATGCGAAACTAGACCCTGGCGGGCCGGGGCTCAGCGGGAGACGCTCGCCCCCCGTGGCCGGCCGCGGCGCGCCTCGTGGTTCCCGGAACCGGCCGCGAGTGGAGCTCCGGCCCGAGTCGGTGGAGGCTGCGGCGAGGGGCGCGTGGAGGAGGGCTGTGTGGGACGCGATCGGGGGAGGGGGCTCGCGATGTTGACGCCGAGACCCTTGCAGGCCCGCCGCAGCGTGGTTCTTGAGATGCTGGGCTTGGCGATCAGGCTCCTTGTTGACGCTGCCTCCCTTCCAGAATAGCCGAGTAGCAAATCTTGCCTCCTGCTATCTATTGTTCTAACAGATGGAAAGATGAGGGGTGTAGGGGCAGGGGGACCCCAAGATCCTGCCAGTTTGATCTCTCGCCTGTGTGAAGACTCGGGAGAAGCGGAAAGAAACCATTCCCATCCCGGGGCTGTGGGGTGCTGCATTTCCTGAGGAAGTGCGAGTTAGGCTGTGCGAAGAAGCCCTCAGGTGCCTTGCCTCCATCACACCTTGGGCTGGGGCGGAGCGGGGAAACCAACCACCACCCAAGGGTCCTACATCTTATCTGCTTGTGAAATGGTAGGAAGAAAGGATGTTTGTTTTTAACAAAGTTAAGGCACTCGCTAGTGAAGTTTTGTTCTGTGCTCCAGGACCTGGGCCTATTGCCCTGGCGGAGACTTGGCACCACAGGAGAGTTTGCTTTTGGATTAATAGGAAGACGCACTGGAAAAATTTTCTTCCACCCTCTGTAATGTTATTTTTAAAACATTTTTCTAGCTGTAATTCATATGTCATAAAACCTTTGCTCTTTAATCACCACAATCACATTTTTTTTTTAAAGAATGCTCTTGCTATTTCAAAGGAAGTTTTTTAGAATTGTATTTGAGTGGAAGATAATTTGATTCCATTTATCAGTTCTCCTAGAATATTTGACTATTCCTCTCCGTGTTGCCTGAGGAGTTGTAATGTGTCTGTGATGTAAATGTATAAGTTAGATACTTTTCAGTTTTGTCATGGAGTGAGCACAAAAAAGCAATCAATTATTAGTAGAAGTAGTGACTGTAGTATCCTTTGCCTCGCTGGGTGGAGGATAACTCTAACCGAAAGATTTGCTGCAGGCAATTGATAGGATTGAGAAAGGTGAGAGAGTAGTAAGTTTTTAAAGCTGATGTGTTTGGAAGTCTGGTTAATAGCACAGCTAGTGGGATGCCTTCTGTCATATCACACTTGGTGGCCTGCAGTTATGAGCTGGCATGTACATCTGAATTGCTGTATGATGTGTTTTGCTATGATCTGTAGCAGTGTTAAAGGTCGTTTGTATTTGTCAGAAATTGCTTTTCAGGCTGAATTAGATGTTTTCCAAATACCTGAGCTCATAAAGTTTTGATATTTTTTTTGTGTCTTGTGCGTACTAAAGACTGAAGAAGGTAGATTTCTTTGTAGATTTGAATGTGCTTTGGGGGCATAGCAGCACTGTATTTGAGGAGGAATTTCACATTTTCCTCTGTTTTTTTTTTTTTCCTTTGAATTCGGCATTACCCCCATTTAAATGGCAAATCCCTAGCTTGTAGTAGGTGGAAATGGTTGTGTGTATCTACCCTCTGGGTATAGGTGCTTTGTCTTAAAGGTGTTTGATAATTTGAATCTAGACATTGTTTAATGCCTGAAGTTTATCTTGTGACCTATAAAAAGGCTATGGTTTCTACCTATTTGGTTGTGGAAAAGGCACCATTTTGCCTCTGTCAACAGCCATACACGGTAAGAAAATCTGTAGTTCTCGAAGCTGTTCCCAATTTTTCTATGGTTCCCGTTGCTCTTTTATCCTTTTTAAAAATTGTGAACGTCTCTTTAGTGTGCACATTCCAGTGGAATTAGTGATGTTTTCATTTGATATAGAAATATTTTAGAGCTGTCATGACCATTCTCAGGTAAAACTCAGACCTTACCCTAGGATGAATTTATAAAATCATTGTGAATGACCAATAGACTCTAGCTGGTTAAATAGGATACTTCTCCTATGAATTCTTGTCACAGTAAGAGTGGGAGATAGGTCTTCTACACTAAAGAAAAAATAACTAAGATAAGGTATAGTGACTCAGGTGTTGGAAGTAAAATCTAATATGTGGGTATGTTTTTAGTCCTGAATATTGAATGGTAAAGGGAACTCAATTGGCAAGGTGTGCCATTTTGTAATTTGTGAAAGATAGAACAGGAAATCTTAGATATAGTCATAATATCAATGGAGCTGTTTTGTTGTTGAACAGATTTTTCCCACCTCTTAGATGTGTAGGTGTTCCATTAAAGGAAAGAGTTCCATGGTTAAATACGTTTGGAAAATGCTTTTCTAGAATGATCTGTTGCTATCACTTCTGTCTTGGAGAGGGATCTCTATGAGATAATGGGCATAAAGTGATGAAGCAGGAAATATCTTCTGAGGTTGGCATTCAGACAGGAGGTGAGGTAATAAGATCTGCAGCATGTCTTAGCACAGAGCTGAATCTGGCTCGCAGGAGGTGGAACGATTTGCCACAAGGTGAATGCCAGGCTGAAGCAGCATGCCTTGGTCTTGGGTATTCATTCATGGGCTGGAGCTGTTACCTGCCACCACCAGGAAAAGGGTATCCCAGTTGATTAGGGAAATGCCATTAGAGAAACCTAGAGTTTAGCAGTTGGGTTGACAAAGGTACCTGTTGTACCAATAATAGAATTAGGAAGTTTCAGCTTTACCTCTAAAGAATAAGCTGTTAACCATTAGGGGAACTAGCGGAGAGCTGAATCAGCCGATGGCTTGAAACACTTTGCCCAAAGTATGACCCTCTGGCTTTCAGGTGAAGGCTGCTGAAAAATGAAATTACAGTAACTTAATGAAATCAAACAAATTCCAGTTTCAGAAGAGTTTAGATTGATAAAAAAACATGTTTTTTTTTTTTTTCAAGATTGCTTTTAGCTTACTTTGTTCTGAATTTCCTTGGGGAAGATGAGTAATGTTATTTGTGTATTTATTTTTTGCTTAGGGGAATCTTGAGTTGAATTGCCCAGGGGCAACATAGAATGCCACTTTATCGACATGGTTTTAGAATGTTCTGTTTGTTGAGTGGTACTCTCTAAATCTTATAAATATCAGATAGTCTTCTTTGGGTTATAGTCAGATCCAGTTTTCCAAAAGCAACATTTTGGAAAATCTGTACATTTTTCTGTCATAAAAGATGTTTTTTAATTATTATTTTTGATTGGAAAGGCAGATTTATAGAGAGAAGGAGAGGCAGAAAGGAAGACCTCCCATCCGTTGATTTACTCCTTAAGATGCTGCAGCAGCCAGACAGAACTGCACTGATCCGAAGCCAGGAGCCTGGAATCTCTTCTGGGTCTCCCGCATGGGTGCAGGGTCCCAAGGCTTCGGGCTGTCCTTGACTGCTTTCCCAAGACACAGCAGAGAGCTGATGGGAAGTGAGGCTGCCGGGATTGGAACCAGTGCCCATATGGGATTCCTGCATGTACAAGGTTACTGTGCTGGGCCCCATAAAAGGTTTTATAGAGAAGTAGCCTCACAGCACTTGCTAATGCTAATGCATGGGTTATTATGGGAGACACATCTGAAGTACATTTTTTTTAAAGCATGGACTTTAAAGCCTAAGCCTAAAAATGCACTTTTATAAAACACTTCTTTTCTTTGCATTCCAGTTTTTTAATGTTCCATATGCCATATAGTGTTTTGCTTGAGCAAGAGAAATCAAGAGAAATTATAATGTCTCCTTTAGACACCATGATATATCTTAAAATCTTTAGATCTTCAATAGTTTTCACACTTAGAAATGTAATTTAGAATTTTTAAATGTGAAGAATTTTTAAATGGTGCCTTCTGGCTAGATACTAGCAATGTGGGATCCTAATGTCAGCAAAAAATGATCTGAAAGAAAGTATTGATTGTGTGTCTGAATTTATATTTAAGCAGCCAATGGCGAATGTCCTCAAAATGGAATCAGATGTTTGTAACTTAATACTTAAGAAAAATGATGAGTGCATGGTTTCTTTCTTTCTTTTTTTTTTTTTTTTTTAACTTTTAAGTATCGTCCCTGCTGCCTGGCTTAAGACATAAACTGATGTAAAAATAAATGACTGCCTGCATAATTTATGTAATGTCCTGCTACTGATCCTGTTTGTATTGATTTTTCTAAAAGGCTTTTGTGGCCACAGGAACGAATCTGTCTCTCCAGTTTTTTCCGGCCAGCTGGCAGGGGGAACAGCGACAGACACCTAGCCGGGAGTACGTCGACTTAGAAAGGGAAGCAGGCAAGGTAGGAAACATTTCTTTGCAATTGAAAATATTGTGAATTGTTCTGTTGGAGCTTATCCAAGGATTTTCATTTTATTAAAGAGATCACAGGTCTGAATACACATATATGATCAGATTTTTTTGATTCTCTGTTTTAAAAATGTGCTAAAGCATTGTTAAGCTTTTATATTACTTATTCATTTCAGGAATATAATGTGTGTCATAGCAAGTTTTAATCTTTAATATGTGCTTTCCTGCATTTAACTTTCAATATTTAATTCTTTAAAGAGCGTTGACACGGTTTTTTGTATGTTTACTAAAGTATTAAGTATTAGTAAAGTATACTGTAAAAATATAAAATTAAGAGAAAAGTGATAAATGGTTCTAAAGGTTTAAAAATTAATAGTATTTATACATAGCCATGGATAACTGTCTAGTTCTGTTAATAGAACAAATTTGATTTTGAGAAAATGTGAAAACTTTAATTGAAAATTATTTTGAGCAGAATTTTCTGGGAAAATGAGTAGATGTTTTATAAATTTTATTGACAGTTTAGGATCAATATGCAAAATATAGGTAGAAATGTTTAAGCTGAAAACATTATTAAAATGTAAGTTAAATGTTTCATTTTATTTTGGTGGAATTTTTATGAACAGTGTCTTGGGTCATCTAACCTGTGAGTAAAGGAGAATTGTTTTGGATCCAATTTTATGTTCCATATTTTTCCTGTTTTCTTGTGTGTTTCTATGCTTCTATTAAATTGCTAAATTATCTTTGTAAATGTTGTCACAAATAGAGTATAGCCTAACACTTTATTTGCGAAAACATATGTCTGACTATTGCTTTGAAAAAAAAAGTTTTGTATTAGTCTGTTAGTAGAAGAGTTTCTAATGTGCATGTATAAATAGAAAATTAAGATTTTCTTAAAAATTAGGTTTGTATTTTGTTGGTGATCAACTGATCTTCAGTTAGAAAGGGGGATTAGATCACAGGTTTCTAACACATACAAAGAAGTAATTTGTTTTGCATGTATTAGCTTGTTTAATTGGTAAATTACCAGCAAATGGTCTAAATATTATTTGTTTTTACTATTTCATATATAAAGCAGAGAACTTGTGAAGTCATTGTAGAATTGCTGTTTTTCATCTCTTTTGCATCTGTGTGTGACCAAATGAAGAAACTATTTTTCCTTGTTCAACTCTTTGTTTAGCGTGTTAGCTCAATACTGAACATATAAATCAGAAAAAAAGCATTGCTTTCTCTTCTGTTTTAAGACTTCATGATTGACATTTTAGTGTCACTAATGTCTTTCAGTATTAATAACTAACCAATGAGTGTTAATCCTATTAGAAGCTACTGTTCATTAGTTTTAAGACCACATTATTCTTGGACATAAGCCATTCAGATATTTTTGATTATACTTGTAGGACCAACAATAACAAAAATGTTAGATCACTTGCTCTTTTTTTTTTTTCCACATTTATTTATTTATTTATTTATTTTTACAAAGTCAGATATACAGAGAGGAGGAGAGACAGAGAGGAAGATCTTCCATCCGATGGTTCACTCCCCAAGTTAGCGCAATGGCCAGTACTGCATCAATCCAAAGCCAGGAACCAGGAACCTCCTCCAGGTCTCCCATGTGAGTGCAGGGTCCCAAAGCTTTGGGCCGTCCTCAACTGCTTTCCCAGGCCACAGGCAGGGAACTGGAGTGCCAGGATTAGAACCGGCGCCCACATGGAATCCCAGCGTGTTCAAGGCAAGGACTTTAGCTGCTAGGCCATAGCGCCAGGCCCAATCGCTTATTCTTATGTTTAAAAAACAGTGATTTCAAATCTCACAGAGTTTTAGAACTGATGCAAGCATCACAAAGTTTGTTTTATTGATACTTGTATTGAAAGTTTTTGCTTTTTTTCTATAAAGAGAGCAGTATTTTTAGTTTTACAGGCCTAAACCTTCTGTTGCAACTTTTCAAATCTGCCTTGCAGTGTGAGCCATGGACATTGTGTAAACAAACAGACATGGCTATTTTCCAAGAATAGGAACACTGTTAGAAAACAGCATCTTTCCCTTAGATGTAAATTTGTAAATGTTTATGTGTGTGTGGTGGTATTTCCCAATTTAATTTTGACAACAAGTCTGATACATCAAGAGTCTGGAGAGGGGAAAGGAATCTTAAGGAGAAAACTGGTATGTGGTCCCCATTCTGCTGGGGTGACTGGCATAAAATACTCCAGTGAGTTTAGAGAAAAGTTAAAGCTGCCACACTGTGTGTGCTTATCCAGGGGGCTCAGACCGTGGGGTCTCACTTCTCCTCTTCCTTTTTGATGTTCTCTTTCTTAAAGCCATTAGGTTTTGTTCTGTTCCCACAGGACTAGGACTAGAGGAAAGGAAAGTTGAAGGGGATTCTCAGCTGTTATTTACCCTTGCTGCTTCTACTGGATTCAGCATCAGTGTCATCTTCTGTATTTTCTCAGCCTGGTTGCCTGCTGATGCAGGTTCATTCTTTTCCCATTCATATACAGCTCTCAGACAACTTCCTTAGAGGCTAAGATTTTGGAGTTAGTTGTAATTGAGTGAAGTCCTTCATTTATTATGATGTAACTGAGCAACTCATTTAACCAGGGTGTTACAAAATTGTAATAGCTGTGATAAGAAGGAAAAGTGGAGTGAAAAAAAAAGGGATCATTGAGCAGGAATGTTTATCACTCTCAGTAAGCCAGACTGGGTAAAGAGCTGACTTCAAAGAGGTTAGGAAATTATGAGTATGAGGGGAAGGATGTTCCAGAACAAGCACAGCCACTGTAAAGGCCCTGTGTTGGAAGCATATCCTTTAGGGTTGTTTAGTCGTGAGCCAGGGCACTGTGGCTGGAGTAGACTGAGAAGGAAGAGGGTCGGTGATGGTGACAGGAGGATAAGAGGGAGCAGGCTGGTTTGTGTGACCAGAGTGAGCCATTGGAAAGACATGGACTTTTATGCTGAGTAAAATGGAAAGTGGCTTCAGGTTTTGGGGGCAGATGAATGCAGATAGGATCCCTGTAACTGGTGGATTGATAATAGGCCAGAGTGGACAACAGAGAAGCCAGGAGACCCAGATTGGCTATTGCAATAATCTTGGTAAGAAACTAGGATGTTAACTGTGGAGGGTAGTGAAAAGTAGTCATTGAGTCTGGATGTAGTTTGAGATAGAGACAGTAAGATTTACTTATGGGTTGGATGTGATGTATAAGAAACAGGATTTAAGAGTGACTTCCAACTTTGTGGCTAGAGCAATTAGGAGTATGGGATTGCCATAATCTGAAATGCAAGACTACAGAGTAAGGAGCAGGTTAGGTTGGCATAAGGCATGTTAGTTTTGGGGAGTTTTTTTTTTTTTTAACTGCAGCTCTTGCTTCATTCCCAAATGACCTTTTAGTTCCTTAGTTATGACAGTGTTTTGGTATGTGACCCTTCATCTGTTTATCTCAACTAAATAAATGGCATTTTTAATAACTCCATGTAATTGAAATGAGTTTATGTACAACAATATCCACTCACTTTAATTGTATAAGTAGAATTTGAACACATAGACTCCCAAGTAAACATCACCATTATCAAGATAATGTTTCAGTCACCCCCAGAAGCTCCTTTGTACCCATTCATTGGAATCTGAGTGGTTGGCAGGTTGGCTCATGGTCTTGGAGGCTGTGGTTAAGCTGTTGGCTGAAGCTGGCAGTCCCCAAGGGTTTCACTTAAGCTACAGGAATCACTTCTGAGCTCACTCACTCCTGGGACTGACTGGTAGGCAGCTTCAGTTCCTAGGTGTGTTCCTTGTACGGGGAGAAGAATAATGAAGTCCCTGACTTTTATGGCCTGTTCGCCAAGTCACTTTAAAAATACAAATGCTATTCGTTAGAAACTAGTCACTGAGTCTAGCCCACACACAATGGGAGGGGCTTTGTGCATGGGTTTAAATTCCAGAAGACTGGGATCATTGGAGCCTTATTGGAGACTAGCTGTAATAATGTTCACTTAAACAGTGAATTTGGAAAAACTCAGAATGTGAACAGAGACAAAACAAAATGGTTTGATTTGAAATGTAATTTTTTATTATTATTATTAATTACATTGCATTATGTGACACAGTTTCATAGGCTCTGGGATTCTGCCAACCCCTCCCCATAACTTTCCCTCAAGGTTGGATTCCTCCGACTTGTTGCAGTATTACAGTTCAAATTCAGTCAAGATTCTTTCATTGCAAGCATATACCAAGCATAGAATCCAGCATTTTATTGTCCAGATAAATTCAACGGTTTCTTGGGGAGACCATCTCTGGTCTGAAGGTAGAGCTGGCAGAATATCATCCCAATCAATTAAAAGCCCCAACATAACATCAACAATTCACAACATTATGGAATTAATCGACATGATATTGAGTAACCAATATGTTAAAAAAAATGCAAGTTCTGAACCATATCCTGTGACTACTTCATTGACATGAAATGTAATTTTATGATTGAAGAAAATGAGCTCATTGAGGGGCATCTCTACTTTTTTGCTTATGTGGTTGTAGAAGTATTTTTAAATGAAGAGTATTCAGTAGGGAAAGATGGATGATTGACTATATAAGTATTTTAAGATAAGATCAGATGGGGCCCGGCAGGTAAAGTTCTCCTTGCCTTGAACATGCCAGGATCCCATATGGTCACTGGTTGTAATCCCAGCGGCCCTGCTTCCCATGCAGCTCCCTGCGTGTGACCTGGGAAAGCAGTCGAGGGCAGCCCTTCACCCACGTGGGAGACCCAGAAGAAGCTCCTGGCTCCTGACTTCAGATTGGTTCAGTTCCAGCCATTGCGGCCACTTGGGGAGTAAACCATCAGATGAAAGATGTTCCTTCCTGTCTTTCCTCCTCTCTGTGTATCTGACTTTGTGATAAAAATAAATACATCTTTTTTAAGAAAATAAGATCAGAGCACAAAATTTTATAATTTTATTAAGGATTAATCTCTTATTTTACTTACTTGAGAAGAGGAAAGAAATGGAGAGATCATCTGTCTGCTAGTTCACTCCCCAAGTGGCTGCAGTGGCCAAGATTGTGCCAGATCCTGGAGCCAGGATCTAGGAACTTCTCCGGAATCTCACGTTTTGTGCCCAAGCTGTTAGGCTATCTTCCCCTGCTTCCGTGGGTGCTTTAATAGAGAGCTGGATCAGAAGGGGGGACAGCTGGGGCTCAAACCAGTCTCATATGGAATGCTGATGTTGTGGTGTCTTGACCCCACAGTGCTGGCTCCCAGTTTTTATCATTTGTCTTTCAGAAACTTGTTGCACCAAAATCTCTAATGCTATCTATATTTGTTCTTTAAAAATCTCTCATATTTCAAAAGAATATAGTGAAGTAGAAAGAGCTGTAGGTTAGAGTCAAAAGACACAATCATAAATGTTTTCTTCATCTGTAATTTGAAATGTGAATGTTTTTCCTATTTATTTCATGTAAGAACTAAAGGAGCTATTAGAATATGTGAGAACGCCTTGAAAATTGTAAACCCCTATCCAGAGTTCTGCTGGTTGGTGGGTCTGTGGTGTCAGATTGTAGCCAACTGAGTCAGTGAATGTTAGAGCTCCAGCACTCTGCTTCAGGTAGCTGTGCACTGTGGGAACACCACGTCTTTCTCAAGTGATCCATCTTGGTGTGTTAATAAATGTTGGCAGCCAAAGTGCTCTTAATTCTTTAAACTGTTTTCCTCTAATTTAGCTGTCAAAAGACAAGGAAAATGCAGCTGATCACTCTTAATTCCTATGATCTTTCCTCTTAGGACCTATTTCCAATTATTTTTAATTTTAAATGAATGCAAATGATTATGGTTGACCATAAATTATTAGTCTTGAGTGGTTAGATTAATGCTTTCTTCCATGCATTCTGTGTTTCATAAAACTTCAGTGGGGTTTTGAATTAATGAATGTGTACACTTTGTGAAAATAAAGATAATAAAAATTATAAAAAAACATTTTATAAACTGAAACATGAACATTAGTGCTATTGTTTGTTGACCACTTTTTCTGTGGTAACTGGATATACTGTCTACTTTTACAACATTGGTTTTAGAAAAAGAGGATAGCTTTTTTTTGTTAATTCCAGCTTATACCTTTTGGGTTTATCTCACAGTTATGTAGTACTAATAACAGATATTGAAAATAGTTATAATGTATATATTGTTAGAATAGGCATTCTTTTTTTTTTAAAGATTTATTTTTATTATATTTTCATTGGAAAGGCGGATATACAGAGAGGAGAGACAGAGAGGAAGATCTTCCGTCCGATGATTCACTCCCCAAGTGAGTGCAACGGGCCGATACTATGCCGATCCGAAGCCAGGAGCCTCTTCTGGGTCTCCCACGTGGGTGCAGGTTCCCAAAGCTTTGGGCGGTCCTCGACTGCTTTCCCAGGCCACAAGCAGGGAGCTGGAAGGGAAGCGGGGCTGCCGGGATTAGAACCGGTGCCCATATGGGATCCCGGGTGTGCAAGGCGAGAACCTTTAACCACTTGCGCCACCGCGCCGGGCCCAGAATAGGCATTCTTAAAAATTTTGGTAGTAGTGCTGTTTTTCATTTTCTGAGTGTTTTATCGTTAAAACAAAATTTGAAGGTTTTATGTATATATTTGAAACATAGTGACGAAGCGGGAGGAAAAGAAAGAGATCTTCATCCACTGGTTGACTCCCAAATGGCCACAACAGTCAGACCTGGGACAGGCTGAATGCAGGAGCCAGGGATTCTGTCAGGGTGCATGGGTGCAGGGACCCAGGTACTTGAGTCTTCTGCTTTTCAAGGTGTGGAAGCAGGATTGGAAGCAGAGCAGTTGGGGCTCCAGCTGGCACTGATGTGGGAATGAGGGTATGCCTGCCTCTCAAGCAGTGGTTGAATCCACACAGACCCCAACACAAAAATCTTTACTAATTTTCATGAGCATAAAATAATAAAACAAAGTTTAACAGCATTTCATTTAATGAATAAAGACAGAATCTTATTTTAAATGGCCTTCCCAAAGATCTGTGGCTCTGTTTTTATTGGAGTTTTGCTTTCTTGCCTGCAGAATCTTTGTCCCAAAATAAATATTGTGTCTGTTTATATACCATCCACAATTTGGCAGGATTTACAGGGCTCCTTGATGTTAGCTTTGAGAAATCCCTTTTCAAGCTCAACAAGTTCCTTCTCCTTTTTAGATAGCTCAGTCATTCCAAGTAAAAGATATCTTTGGTAAGGTTTTGGAATGTGGTTTTTCCCCCTAGAGAAATTCATGCAGCTCTAAAACTGCAACTAGATTTTTAGTATTTTCATCATCTAGATTTCAAGTAGTTTGCTTCAACTAAAATATGAAGTTAATTTTGCATCGTTTATTTCCTGAGAATTCACAGCATTGAAATAAGTAATTGGTTTTTTAAAATACCTTTGGAGGAGCAGATATTTACCCTCATGATTGAGATATTCATGCCTCGTATTAGAATTCATACGGGTTCCATGGCCAGCTCTGACCCTGACTCCAGTCTCCTGCTGACACACGCCTTGGAAGGCAGTGGGAACAGCTCGGGACTGGGCTTCTGCACTTAGGTGGGAGAAATGGCTTGTGTTCTTGGCTCCCACCTTTGACCCCACAGTTGTCGACAGGATTTGGAAATTGAACCAAGCAGAAGGGAATTGTCTGCCTTCCTCCCTGCCTCCCTTCTTCTCCCTACTTCACCCTTTTCTCAAACGAAATTTTAAAAGTGTGTGTTAAGTATACGGTAATATAATACTGGTAACTGTATCGTAAAATTTAGAACCAAAAGTGTGAGCTGTTTAAAGAAAAGATTTTACTAACAATTATTTAGAAAGGAAATTGACTTTCTGAAAATTTTATAAGTTTATTTTTTACTTATTTGAGGGATAGAGGCAGATAGAGGGAAGGGGAAAGCTGCTGTCCATCCCTCAAATGCCTACAACAGGCAGAGCTGGGCCAGGCTGATGCTTGGAGCCTGAAACCGCATCTAGTTCTCCCACAAGCTTAGCAGGGCCCCGAGTACTTGAGTCATCATTGCTTGCTGCCTCCTGCTGTGTATGTGGCTATAAGGAAGCTGGAAACGGAGGCGGAACTTGATCTGACATGAGATGCAGGTATCTCAGATGACAGGTAACCTCACTGTGCTACAGCACCTTCCGAGACAGTGTTTTAAAATCAGTGTGTCATGGAGCCAAGCAGGTGGGATAGGGTTTTAAGGTGCTGTTTATGACACCAGTGGTCTGTATACAAGTCCTCATTCAAGCCCTGGCTGCTCTGCTTCCATTCCAGCTTCCTGCTAATGTTCCTGGGAAAGCAACTGATAATGACTCCATGTGGGCCACCAGAACTAACTGTTGTGGCCACTGGGGAGTGAATCAATGATGGAAGACCTTCTCTTCCCCTCTACTCTTTTTTTTTTTTCTGTCACTGTACCTTTCAAATCAATATTTTAAAGATAAAATAATATGTCATAGCATCTTCCCAATAGTTAAATGAATTTGCACAGATGGTAAACATATCTGAAGTATGTGATGATTTTTTAGTCTCAGTATAACTTTTCATCATGATCTTTGCTAGATTATATATGCCTATTTAGAGCTAGGGCAAAGTTAATATGTTTCAGAGGAACATGCTTAACTCCTTTCCCCCCTTGGTTCTATTTCTGTCACAGTAGTAATAATTCAAACACTATAAGGATAAAGACTATTGAAATACTATCAACTGAAGTAATTGCTTTCTGAGTAGGACTACTATATGCTAGTGTTACTGATTTTCATATCTTGTAGTTTTTTCCAAAGATTTATTTGATATGTAGATTTGCAGAGAGAGATCTTCCATCTGCTAATAGACCTCTTCCCCACCGAAATGGCCACAGTAACCAGAGCTGAGCTGATCCAAAGCTAGGAGCCTAGAGCCTCCTCCAGCTCTCCCACTTGGATGCAGGGGCCTGAAGACCTGAACCATCCTGCACTGCCTTCCAGGGCCATAAGCAAGGAGCTTGATTGGAAGTGGAGTAGCCGGGACACAGCCAGTGCTTAGAGGTGGGGAGTTAGCCAGTTGAGCTATTGCATCAGGCCCACTCAACGTTAAATTTTAAAAATATTTTCAAAAACGATAGAGCCAGCTTTGCCAAATTATTAGCAGAAAACAAATAATTATACACAGTTTCCCGGCAATCTGGTTATAATCACAAGTATTATTCACTCTTGTTAGGAAAACAATTCATGAAAAGTTAAAGGTTAAAAATAAAAATGAAGGAAGGATAAAGGTTGCTTTTCAATCATCAAAATTAATAAAATGGCCATACTAAATTATTAGTGGATACTCAAAATTAACTTCATGCAAGGCTTGGGAAGGTTGTAAGTGGGGTTTGTGGCATCTTACACAATAGTTATTGGCAACATAGTAACATACTGAAAAACATAGGCTTGGAGCTAAGCAAAGACCAAGTTCCGGAAGTTGGCACTCCCTAGGAGGCAGATTACTGAGCCTCTGGCCTCAACTACAAAATTACAGATCACGAGGGGAATCTGATCTGTCTCTTGTGTCTCTCTGCTTTTCAAATACAATAATAAAAAGAAAAAGTTAGGGCCTGGAGCAGTAGCCTAGTGGCTAAAGTCCTCGCCTTGTATGCTCTGGGACTGCATATGGGTGCCAGTTCATGTCCTGGCGGCCCTGCTTCCCATCCAGCTGCTTGCGTGTGGCCTGGGAAAGCAGTCAAGTAGCCAAAGCCTTGGGACCCTGCACCCTCATGGGAGACCTGGAAGAAGCTCCTGGCTTTGGATTGGCTCAGCTTTGGCTGTTGTGGCTGCTTGGGAGTGAATCATTGGACAGAATATCTTCCTCTCTGTCTCTTCTTCTGTATATTTCCTTCTGTGTATCTGACTTTGCAATAAAAATAAAGTAAATCTTTAAAAAAAATTAAAGGGAACTATTTTGAAGAGGAGTTAGTTGCTGCTTTAAACCAAGTGAGTTCAAAATAAAGGCATGGAAGTGGAGAGAATCAAAACTAGCATTTGCACTCTCAGCAGTGTAGAATGACAGTGTGATGGCTTGTGGTGTTTAGACTACTAATGTCCCGTTACCTTTTTTTCTGCTATGAGAAAGCCAGAAAGTATTTTACATCCATCCTTCATGAAGCAGAATTTTATGTAAGAAAATGAATCACATTGCAAAGTTTTGGTGTGACTGAAAATGTTTTCTATTTACCAAATCTATGCACATCTCTAGTATGTGTATAATTTGTGCGTCAGCATCTTCTTTTGTGGCCCACAGAAGGCAGGCCCCTTCCAGGTGGTGGACCAAGAATGTCTCCAGGTGGAGCATTCTTTTGAACTGTAAAAAATTCAGCTCACAACATGCGGTATTTACTTTGTGGGGACCTATGTAGTACCATACAATGAAACCAGTATCCTGTTTCAGTGTACTGCTGCCCAACAATACTGACCCCTCCCTCCTTGTCATAGGTGTAAGTCAGAGCAGTCCCCTCTACTGGCTGGGCCCAGCATTGGAGAGCCCAGTGAGGGCATTCTCCCCTGCTTAAAGGAGTTTTAGTGCTGATGCTCCTCAGGGTGCCTGTCTCCTGTGCCTAATAACAGATTGGCCTCTGCACCCAGGGCACTGCTGCCATATATTCATCTGCTGTGATGGGTCTCATTGTTTAAAAAAAAAAATCATTTATTTTTATTGGAAAGGCAGATAGAAATACAGAGAGAAGGAGATACAGAGAGGAAGATCTGTTCACTGGTTCACTTCCCAAGTGGCTACAATGGCTGGAGCTGAGCCGATCCGATCCAGAGCCAGGAGCCAGGAGCTTCCTCCAGGTCTCTCACGTGGGTGTAGGGGTCCAAGGCTTTGGCCTGTCTTCAGCTGCTTTCCCAGGCCACGGCAGGGAGCTGGATGGGGAAGTGGAGCAGCCTGGACATAAAGTATCCGTTGGGATCCCAGTAGATGCAAGGTGAGGGCTTTTAGGCTACCATACTGGGCCTTTTTTTTTTTTTTTTTAAGATGCATTATTCATTTGAAAAGCAAAGTGACACAAGAAGATACAGATCTTCCATCTGCTGGTTTCCTCTCCCACATGACCACAACAGTTTAGGCTGGACCAGGCCAAAGCCAAGAACCTGGAACTCCATCCAGGTCTCTCACGTGGGTGGCAGAAGCTCAAGTACTTGGGCCATCCACTGCTTTTCCAAGCATGTTAGCAGGCAGCTGGATGAGAAAAAGAGCAGCTGCGACTCAGGACTCGAACCAGTTCTCTGATATAGCCTGCTGGCTTACAAGTGACTGCTTAACCCATTGTGCCATAATTGTGGCTCCTGTTCTTTAATTTTCTTTCCCTGTTTTATTTTGTGGTCTCATTTTGTGGATGACAGTTGCCTTTTTTTTTTTTTTAAGTGTGAAATTTAAGTTGTTTGACTCGTATGTTTACATATATTTTTAGGGAAATTTAGCCTAGTGGGCATTTAACCTAGTAAGGTACTCGTGTCCCAGTGCCTGGGTTTATCTTCCTGACTCCAGCTTGCTGCCCGTGCACACTCTTGAGACATGTTGATGGCTCAAGTAACTGGGTTTCTGCCATTCAAGTTAGAGATCTGGATTGTTTTTGCTAATTCCTGGCTTCATTCCAGCCCAACACTACCCGCTGCGAGCATTTGGGGAGTGAACCAGTGATGGAAATTCTGCCTCTCAAACTTTTAAAATTAAAAAATTCCTTAACATCTTTATTCCACTGTCATGGTTTATCCAATGTTTTGCTTTGTCTAGAGTTTGAAGTTGGAAATTATTTTCAGTAAAAAGACATTACTGTCTTTCAGTGTTTCTGTTGAGAATCTGGAAAATTTTTTTTTAAGATTTGTTTTATTTTAATTGGAAAGCTAGTTAAAATAATTTTTTTTTTATCCAAAGGCAGGAGCCAGGAGCTTCCTCCAGGTCTCCCACTGGGGTGCAGGGTCCGAAGGCTTTGGGCTGTCCTCAGCTGCTTTCCCAGGCCCCAAACAGAGAGATGGATGGAAAGTGGAGCAGCTGGGACATGACCTGGTGCCCATATGGAATCCCAACACTTGCAGGGGAAGCATTAGCTATTTGAGTGATTGCACGGGCCCTATTCAGTTTCTTGTTTACGCCAAGTTTCTGTACTTCTGTAAAGTCATTTTTGTTACCATATTTTGGTCCTGATATTACTAAAATGTGTTTTAGTTTTTACTTGGGTCCACATTGATTTTTGGTCCTGGATCTTCTGTGGCCCTTTTAAGTGTGGCAACTTATGTCCTTTATAAACTTTTTTGTACTACTTTTATTTTATACACACACACACAGAATTTACTTTTCTATTTCTGGAACATGTAATAATTGGATATTGAACCTCAGGAATAATGTGATTAGTTATCTTATTATTTATCTCTGTCTTTTTGTTTAACCTTCCTGAAGATTTCCTGTTTTATCCTCAAAGCCTTTTATTGAGTTTAGTTTCTATTATATATAGTTTCCTAGAGCTCTTTTATTCTTGAAATGTTTCAGTTTTTACTGGTTGTTGTTGGCCATTTGGATCATGAACTAGTGCATGGAGGAACTTTTCTTTCTCCTCTTTGTTCTGTAAAATCTGCCTTTCAAATAAAAATAAATAAATGTTTAAAAAATTTTAAGTGCTTTCTTCTTTTTTGATAGATTCCTTTTTTGGATATAGGAAATAGTCTTTTTACCAGAATATAACTGGTAGGTTTTTAACCCCGTAACAAAGCATCAGAAAAAAACAGGGCCACTACAAGGGAGTAGTAAGTCAGCATTTATCGTAGCTCAGCTATTTAGGAAAAGAAAAATAAAACCAAACTAAGTAATTATGTAGAGAGCATATCAGCAATATTAATACATTCTTATGCATTTGCAGAAAAGACCTTGTTTATTTTTTTACAAAAAATTTATCACATTCATTTAATGTGGAATTAAATGTACCCACGTGTACATGGTCTGCTAATTTCCATGTATGTGCCCTAGTTTTTCCGTTTTGTGATTTTTTTAAACTGTAAGAAGCAGAGGGGTACAGTGCATAAAGCTGTTATAGAAGAAGCTATTTTTATACTTGCATGCAATGTAGTTATGATTCAGAGGCAGACAAGATTGAATGACTGTAGTGATTATCTGGCAGTGCAGCAGCTGACTGTGCATTTACACACAGGGAAGAGCATGTGGCTAACAGCGCATGAGTCAGAACCCAGTGCCTTCCAAAAGAATCGGTTAAATAGACTTCAGAAATGATCACAGCCAAGTGGCAGGGTC
The DNA here is from genome assembly GCF_017591425.1 of Ochotona curzoniae. Classification (NCBI taxonomy): domain Eukaryota; kingdom Metazoa; phylum Chordata; class Mammalia; order Lagomorpha; family Ochotonidae; genus Ochotona; species Ochotona curzoniae. Next base: position 620,748 of record NW_024466999.1, on the reverse strand, counting down.
CGTATTTTTTCAGTGGAATTTCTTGTTTTTGTAGGTGCCCATAGCATCCCAGTATTACTACTTGTTGGCTGATTCATTGGTCTGTGAGTAGGAATGATTGTTCATTGTCAGGGAAAAAAATGGCTCTTTTCCTTGGAAAAATTGCTATGTAAAACAGTGGTGGTCAAGTGGGTTTAAATAATCAATGTTTTTGTGACACTGTTTCAAGAATTTTTATTAACACTAGCTTGTCAAGTTTTTACTGTTTCTGTCAGGGTATTATTTAGCTTTGATTTTTTTAATGTTAGGAACCTGAAGCTTGTAAGCCAAGTAAATAAAAGTAAGTAAGCTAAATGACTAAATTGACTTGGACACAATGCATAGAGCTAAAATTTATCTGATACCAAAGCACTTTTCTATTTTTACTTGTCCCATGCTGTATTGGTTAAGCATACCAGTGGTTTTTTTTGTTTTGTTTTGTTTAATTATGTATGACTGGACCTGTTTATGAATCATTATGAAGGTACCATGGGTATTAACTTTGAGATCACAAGTACATTTTCAAAATTTTCGATAAATGTTGTTTAGTGGATGAATCCATGATACATCTGCTGTGGCCACAACGGCTGGAGTTGCGATGATCTGAAGCCAGGAGACAGGAGCCTCCTCCGGGTCTCCCACATGGGCTCTGGGTCCCCAGGCTTTGGGCTGTCCTCGACTGCCTTCCCAGGCCACAAACAGGGAGCTGGATAGGAAGCGGGGTCTCCAGGATTAAAATTGGTGCCCATATGGGATCCCAGTGCGTTCAAGGCAACGACTTTAGCTGCTGGACTACAGTGCCACACTGGGCCTTGTACCTTCAATTTCTGTCTCTCAGCTTGATACCCAGAAAATAGGAACTCTGGTTTTCGCTAAAGTATATTATTAGGGTGCTAGTGCCTTTGCAGAATAGGCTAAGCCTCTGCCTGTCTACCAACATCCCTTATGGGTCCCAGTTCATGTCCTGGCTGCTCCACTGCTGATCCAGCTTCCTACTTGTGGCCTGGGAAAGCACTGGAGGATGACTTAGGTTTTTGTGCCCCTATACTTATGTGGGAGACCCTGAGAAGGCTCCTGGCTTTGGACCAGCCCAGCTCTGTCTCTCCTCTGTAAATCTACCTTTCAAATAGAAATAAGGGTTTGTTTTTTTGTTTGTTTGTTTTGGCAATGTATAGTATAATAGAGGAAAAAACAGATGAAGTTATTACTGCTTATTCCAAACTTAGATGTTCTTAGAAGGGTAACCTCCAGACCCTCAAAAAAAAAAAAACTGTTTGCACAAGGTAATAGATAAGAAGTTTCCTAGGTTCTCATATCCTTCCTCTGGCACTTAAATTTTAGAACACAGAGCTACTGGTTTTTAGCTACTTAAGAAGTTCAGACTACTCTTCCAGCTGTGTAGTATTCATAATCTCAAGTTCTGCTGGAAAGACTTGATTAACACTGAGGGAAGGGGAAGCATGGTGTTAACTACCTTAGTTCAGTCCATTTGCTTTTCATGCCCCTTTGAGAATCTAATGAAAGCAGTGGGCTTCCTTAGGAAAATGCATATGACCTCAAATGTACAACATAATTACATGTCATTTTGGCAATTTCTGGTCTTGAAACTTTATGTATAAGACCCTGAATCCCTGCAGGACCTCTGAATTCCAGTCTGAACACCCTTGCTGTAAGTAATTAAGCTATGCTAAAGGATCGGTGGTGATCTCAGTATCCCATAGGATACTAAGATATGTCATGCTGACAGCAAGAAGCGGATTTTCTTGGGGGACCTCTAACCTGTGCTTTAGCTGCTAGTCTCTTCATGTTTGTGTCTTACCTCACTTGCTGTTTATAGGCTACTCTGTCAGCACCACCTTAAAGTTGAACTTCCTTCCTCCAGGTTCTTCTTGGATCTCTCTCTTCTACCTACTTCTTGGGGATAAAATCTTTGTATTCCTCCAAATTTAGTGCAGTGTTGCTAATGGCTGCCAGATTGGTAGCATCAGCCTGTGTATGTTCTCAGAATGCTGGATTCCCATATGCATGTACCTACTTTAAATCTCCATTTGGGTAGCCCATAGTTGCCACTTATGTAACAAATAAAAACTGTGCAAAACAGTTTTTTTTGACAGCTTTATTGAGAAAAGAATTTACATGCCATCAAATTACCCTGAAAGGGCACAATTAAGTGCTTTTCAATATACTCAGAATTGTGGCAATTCTCATTACTTTGTAATTAAAAGTATTTTTGTCCCTCCAAAAAAAAAAAATTCCATATCTATTAGCAGATACTATTTCCCTTCCCCTCAATCTGAGATTCTGTAGAATTGCTTACTCTTGCCATTTCACTTAGTAGCTGACCTTTTCTGACTTATTTTTCTTGTTTAATTTTTCACTTTATTTTAGCCAAAAGGCTAGGAAGTAGTCTTTTAAAATTCCTTATAATAAGTTTATTCTTGATGATGTTTGCATAGTTAAGGATGAATGCCCATGTGGACCACTCTTTAGGGTGGGGAGGCCAAGGAAAAGGGGGAAAGTGGATGAGACAACTGTTTTCAGTCTCATTTTTCTTCCTATACCTAGGGAAAATGGGGAGAGGAGAGGGCCACTCCCAGCAGTCCAACTGCATCACTGCTTGAGTAATGGTCCCCGATGTAGAGCTTGTTCTGAGGGTACTGCTAACATAGTTCATAGTTGTAAGATGCTGTTGATTTTATTGCTCCAAGGGTTAGGGAATACTTCCAAGGTCCACTGGCTGACACAGTCTACCTTAGAGTCTCCACTTACCCAGATACTTGCTGTCAAAGCTTGGCTGGGAGAACTGTCCAATTTGTTCTGCCCTACATTGTACTAGACGTCCTCTGCAGGTCTTGGGAACTAGTTCTCATATCCCCCCATGTGCATCTGGGCATACTGTCCATTGCACAGCTTCAACAACTAAGGAGACCTTGTGTCTGACATATGCCCTCCATGGTCAGACCATAGGTCCTAAAATTTTCCCTATAGATGGAGTTCCCACATCTGTTCCCCCAAGGCGACTATGATGGCACACTGGTATAATTAACACAAATTTGGCACTAACCATGCCCAGGATGCCCGCCAGCTATTAGCTTTTTTTCTTCCAGCAGTGTAACACTTGTCTAGGTACAATCAACCTGGGCAGTTGCTTACAGTTGGGGTTCTGATTTTTTTAGTTTTATGTTTTCAGGGTTCATCTGTGTTATAGGATGCATCAATATTTCATTTACTTTTATGATCAAATAAATTTGTTGAATAGACAGTACTTCAATTGATTATATAAACATGTTTTGCCAATGCCCTTTTGAAAAGAAAAAAGTGTGAGCCTGTAGTCACTTTTAATCTTCTGGGATATCTCAAACTCATTGTGATATTGGCTTTTGGAAAGGTAAGTTTTTGTTGTTTTTATGTCTGGTTACATCTGTGCATTCATTTTAAAGGCTTTGTAACCTTTAAAATAAAATATTTCATTGTTTTAGGCCAGTGAGTTTATTCATAGGTCATACTCTAATAAATTTTCTTTTCAAAGTTTGAAATAAGGCATCATTTTCAATGAAAAATGTGTTTGTATTTAAATGACATTATTGAATTACAGTACAAAATGCCAAACTGTTAAGCAACAGAATTTTATTTTCTTCATACTTTGAGGTTTGGTATTCATGAATGCATGAAAGCATCAAGCGTTTGCTTTGAAGATCTATGCATAAAGCTGTATTTATTTGAATATGGACATCTAAATAAATCACTGGGATCATCTAAATATTTCTAATGATGATTTCAGACATTAGTCTTGATTAAGTCCTGGAGCCATTTTTTGAAGCTGTTTAGGAATTTCCCAGAACAGATCAGTGGCTTTCTTTGTCAAGAGGGAACATTTATAAAGAAGTAATAAATGGGCTTTTAAAAAAATTTAGTACTTTCAGAGGGAAAATATTTTCTCTGTAGACATTAATATGAACGAGCTAAGAGATTATAGAATCTTTAGTTCTAAATGATAGAAGGCACTAATGAAGAACATGAAAATTGGTGTGTAGCTGACCTTTCTCTGCTCTTGGATGAAGAGTGTGAGCCTCATTATTAATGTAAATTTAGACTAATGAGGTGCACTAGTAGGTGAAATGCTCCAGTCCTCAAATGTGCTGGCCCTCTCTCAGTGGGAAGAGATAGGTGGAAATCTTTGCCAGTGATGCAGTGCACGAAGGAGTGTTGATGGGAAGTGTAGAGTACTGGTTAGGTTCTGTGAGGTGCTGAGCATGAAGCTGTCGTGGTCGCTTGTTTGAGTAGATGCACAGTGGTGGAGTTTTCAATTTACGATGTGGAAAGAAATGAGCACTTATCAGAACAGAAGGAAATGTGTGGTTAAACGGTTTCAGCTCTCATTGCAGACTATTTCCTTGGTCCAAATGAGAGGAGAAATGGAGCCTTAGTGTTTTAGGTCCGTTCCCCTCCCCCCCCCACCACCGAGTATAAGAAGAAATTTTCTCAGTATGGTTTTTTTGAAGCTCTTAACGAACATAATTGTGTTTAGTAGTGAAACGGGTGGTATAAATATGTGCTAGGAAGGCATTATTCCTATGGGTTTTATAAAACATTCTTGGGAGTCATTTTTCTAGCAAGTTTATAATTCTCAACAATCATTTATTCCACATCTCTGACAAAAGGATTGAAGACACTTTGTTGAAGAAACTCAAATTGAGTAAGCCACAAAATGAGGCTTTCTGCTTTTCCCTTAAAATGAGAAACTGACTTACTGATTTTACATAATTATATAGATAATAAGAACCTTTTTTCCACTCACAAAGTACTGGAATTATCCAAAGAACGTGTATTTGTTGTACATAAGTGGAAACCTTCATTTATAGAGATGGATTTGACAGTGGTATTTTGAACACTCATTCATGTCCTGGGTTTTCTGCTTTTTAAAAGTCTTATTCAGAGCACTTGATTAAATCTAATATGCTGATTTTTTTCCTCAGAAACTTTACATGAAGTAGAGAAAATGTAAAATTGTGCTTTTAAAAGTAACTGAGGGGCCTGGAGTGTGTGTAGTGGTTAAAGTCCTTGCCTTGCACACGCCGGGATCCCAGATGGGCGCCGGTTCTAGTCCCGGTGGGCCCGCTTCCCATCCAGCTCCTTGCTTGTGGCCTGGGAAAGCAGTAGAGGATGGCCCAAAGCCTTGGGACCCTGCATCCGTGTGGGAGACCCAGAAGAGCTCCTGGCTCCTGGCTTTGGATTGGCTCAGCTCCGGCCATTGTGGCCGCTTGGGGAGTGAACCATCGAACGGAGGATCTTCCTCTCTGTCTCTTCTCCTTTCTGTATATCTGACTATTCAATAAAAATAAATAAATCTTAAAAAAAAAAAGACCCCCCCCACATTGCAATTTTGGAGAACTTGGGTTCAAGTCCCGTTAGGCTTCCCATTCCAGTGCTTGTGCTAGTGCATGCACTTCTGGGGAGTCAGCAAGTGGGGGAGTCCCTGCCACCTAAGTGGAAGGCTTGGTTTGAGTTCTCATTTCAATCTGTCCTAGCCAGGCATCTGTGGGAGTAGACAAATAGATGAGAGCTCTGTGGGGTGTATGTGTGTGTGTGTGTGCGCACACACGCATGCATGTGTCTACTTCTCAAAAAAAAGGTAAGAAAATTCTGGGGGTATTTTTTGTTGTTGTTATGAGGAAAGTTAATATTATTGTAGAACTAATTGCAAAGAATAAGTATGTCAGTTCTGTTCAAGCGCTAAAGGTTTACCAGATGAACAATATTTTCAGTTTTAGCAGTTTTGACAGTAAATTTATTGATATTTTCTAAAGCTTCAGTGCATAAAATATGTTGAACATAATGTATCAGTGACTTGAGATATTATAGTATGTTAGAATACTAATTTTTACTTATTTATTTATTTATTTAGGAAAGTGGAAAGAGTTCTCCCATCTACTGGTTAACTCCCAAAACTTTACCTGCCTAATTAGAGCCGGGCCAGGGCAGGGACTAGGAACTCAGTCTGGATCTCCCACGTGGATGGCAGGGAGCCGGTACTGAGCTGTTACCTACTGCCTTCAATGGTGCACATTAGCAGGAAGCTGGGAAGGGAGCTAAGGCTTGAGCCCAGGTACTCCGCTCTGAAATGCAGGTGTCCTGAGGAGCATTTTAACTACCAGCCCCCTTCAGGATACTCATTTTAGATTGTTCTGTAATGTATAAGCTGTACAGTTGTTGGATGTGATAAAGTTTGGGTTATTTTCTTTAAAAATATTGTGTAAGAGAAAATTCCATTTATTAGGAATTCATTTTTTATTTTTTGAGAAAGAATTTCATAAAGTTTTTATATCTTCTGAATTTTTTTGAGGACTTATTTTTATTAGAAAGGCAGATTTTCACAGAGAGGAGGAGAGACAAAGATTTCATTTCCCAAAGGCTGCCGCAACTGGCCTCCTAATCATGTGTAAGAGACTCTAAAATTAAATTCTTGAATTAAAATCTGTTTAAACTATAGCAGGAGTACTGATTTAAGTCCTAGTTATTCTGGTTCATGTAGATCCTTGCTAATAGTGTCTATGAAGCCATGAATGATGTCTCTGGTACCTGAATCCTTGCCATCGCGGGCTTCTGGCTTCTGCCTGGACCAGGCCTGGGTGTTGCGGTCATTTAGAAAGTGATCCAGTGGTTGGAGGATCTCTTTGTTCTTTCTGTCGCTTCATCTCTTTGCTGTGCCTTTCAAATATAAATCTTCCATAAGATATATATAGATATATGTTTGATAAAGCTGCTCCCTGCAACACCAGCATCTTTATTTCTGATCCATTTTACTGCACTTGTGCCCGAGAAAAGCAGCAGAAGATGGCTCAAGTTCTTGTGGCAGACGTGGATGAAGCTCCTGGACCCTGGCTTCTGCCTGGCCAGTCCCAACCATTGCAGCCATTGGAGAGTGAACCAGTAGATGCAAGAGTGATCTCTCACTCTTTCTCTCTCTCTGTTTTTCTCTAACTCTACCTTTGAATAAATAAATCTTAAAATATTTATACAGGAATGGGTGTCATGTTGCAGCAGGTTAAACTGTATTTTGGAATCCCAGTTTCATTTCAGATCAGTGCTTGGTTCCAGTGCCTCCCACTTCCCTTCCAGCTTCTTGTTGATGTGTTTTGGGAGGCAGCAGATGGTAACCAGTGATTGGGTTGCCACCAGTGTGGGAGATGCAAATGGAATTCCAGGTTTCTTTGTCCTGGCCCAGCCCTGTCGTGGTCATTTAAGGAGTGAACTAGTAGTAGATGGAATCTCTCTCTGTTTCTTCCTCTTTGTCACTCTGCCTTTCAAGTAAATAAATAGTTTTAAAACAACCTGGCAAAAATAATGACTAGAAATATAATACTAGTGAGCTACATTAACTTCATTTTTTAGAATATGTCAGATGCTGTAGTTTGTACATGTATTTTTCTGTGTTCTTGTTTTTAAGAAAACTCTTAGGATTTTATTTTCTTGTGTGTGGTGGTTTTTCAGTGGTCTTCATCCTTTTTTTTTTTTCTTTCTTTTTTTTTTTTTCTTAGGTCTATCTGAAGGCTCCTATGATTCTGAATGGAGTCTGTGTTATCTGGAAAGGCTGGATTGATCTTCAGAGACTGGATGGTATGGGCTGCCTGGAGTTTGATGAAGAGCGAGCCCAGGTAGGATAACATCAGGCTGTTTCAACCATGGTCCCTTTGCCTTCTGAACTGTCTTCTCTGGGGACCTATTTAACCTGTTTTAAGAGTTAATTATAGGGTCCGGTGCAGTGGCCTAGCGATTCAAGTCCTTACCTTGATTGCGCCCAGATCCCATATGGGTGCCGGTTCTAATTCTGGCATCTCCACCTCCCACCCAGCTCCCTGCTTGTGGCCTGGGAAAGTAGTAGAGGACAGCCCATACTTGGGACCCTGCACCCGTGTGGGAGACCTGGAAGAAGTTCCTGGCTCCTGGCTTCAGACCGGTGCAGCACTGGCTGTTACAGTCATTTGGGGAATGAATCATCAGATGAAAGATCTTCCTCTCTGTCTCTTCTCCTCTCTGTATATCTGACTTTGTAATAAAAATAAATCTTTAAAAAAAATCTGTTAATGAAAGAAAAGTCCATTAATGTTGCTAGATTGTGTTAGTAGCTCACTGACTTCCTTAAGGAATATCAGATGCTGCCGCGTTATATATCCTCGTCATCCTCTGCAGTACTTAGTCACAGTTGAATTTTATATTGATTTGTCAATTTTTATGTTCATTGTCTACCTGTCCTGAGGGAATAAAATCACCATATCTTTTGACATATTGTATTCGTGGCACCTAGCTTAATAAGGGCTGAATACATGTTGGTGGAATATAATGAGATTGTAGGCATTGTGGCACAGTGAATTTACCTGCCTTTTAAGTTGTCTGCATCCCAAGTTGAAGTCCTGGCATCTCCACCTCCAATCCAGCTTCCTAATGCTTCCTGGGTGGCAGCTTGATTTTCTGCCTTTCACGTGGAAGACCCAGATAGAGGTCCCAGCTCCCAGCAACAGCCCTAACTGTTGAAGGAATTTGGGGAGTGAAAGGAAGGAAGGGAGAATTGTGTGTGTGTGTGTGTGTGTGTCTGTCTCTCTCTCTCTTCTCTCTTTCTCTGCCTTTCAAGTAAATGGGATTAATGTTTAAAAGAGAGGGAGAATGCATGCATGGGTCAGAAGGAGCATCATGCCGTCAGCAAATATGTCCAGTCCATCCCTAACTAACTGATAAGAAGCACATAGGAATTGAGAACAGTATTTTTTTTTTGTCGGGACCTTTGACTTGAATCGTAAATTCTGAGAATACAGTAAGTAAATTTATGTTTTATTATTTCCATTTTATATATGCATTTGCTAAGATTTGAAGAAATTAAATAATTTGCCCTACTTCTTAAGAATGGAAATTTTACTTTTCAGTTCTAAATTATAGACATGATATCAGTGAAAATTCTATTATAAAATCCTACTGAGGGAGGATTTTTTTTAATAAAAATGTATTCATCTTTATTTGAAAGTTAGAAGGGGAAACAGATCTTCCTTCTGCTGGTTCACTCCTCAAGTCGTTGCATTGGTCAAAGCTGGGCCAGTCCTAATTCAGAAACTTCTTCCCGGGCCTGGTGTGGTGGCCTGGCGGCTGGGGGCCTCACCTTGAATATGCTGGGATCCCATATGGGTGCCAGTTCTAATCCCAGAGGCTCCACTTCCCATCCAGCTCCCTGCTTGTGGCCTGGGAGGGCAGTTGAGGGCAGCCCAAAGCCTTGGATTCCTGCACCCATGTGGGAGACCTGGAGGAGGTTCCTGGTTCCTGGCTTTGGATCAGCGCAGCACTGGCCATTGTGATCACTTGGGGAGTGAATCATCAGACAGAAGATCTTCCTCTCTGTCTCTCCTCCTCTCTGTATATCTCTGACTTTGCAATAAAAATAAATAAATCTTAAAAAAAAAAACTTCCCCTTGGGTACTAGGACTCGAGCACTGGGCCACATTCCGCTGCTTTCCGAAGCTATTAACAGGTTGCTGGATTGGACCTGAAGCATCTAGGACTTGAACCAGTACCTGTATAGGAATGCCAGTGCCACTGGTAGAGGTTTAACTTGCTATGACAGAATTTGTCATGTGAAATAAGATAGCACACAATCCAGGCCTGTTAGAACAACCATGGATCTTTTCATCTTCCTGCTCTACCATATTCGACATGAGATTCCATCCCTTCCCGGGCAGAAAGAATGGGGAAATGGTTCTTAAACTGACTAGGACTTCAGTGGGCTAGAACTGAGTCATATGGTCAGCCCTTGCTGCAGTGAGTCTCAGAAAGTGAATACTGATGATTTCTGACCTTAGTGTGGAACTTTTAATCTTTTCAAGTATATTATCAGAAATCTTAGCACATTTTCAAAAGTGTGTGCGTGCCTCCTGTGCCAGAGACATCACACCCTGTCATAGCACACATAGATCACTGGGAGCACTGTGGTGGGAACGTGCTTTAGGTGTGCTCTGATGTCTTTGTGGTTGGGGACGCTGCTCATAGAAGCACAAAAAGACCAGGAGAAGTGTAGTAATCTGGGTAAGAGCTCTTAGGGGCTTGAGCTAGGAAAATGTTTCTAGGAGTGAAGGAGAATAAAGATTCTGAAAACGGCCCGGCGGCGTGGCCTAGTGACTAAAGTCCTCGTCTTGAATGCGCTGGGATCCCATATGGGCTCTGGTTCTAATCCCAGCAGCTCCACTTCCCATCCAGCTCCCTGCTTGTGGCCTAGGGAAGCAGTCAAGGACAGCCCATAGCCTTGGGACCCTGCACCTGGGTGGGAGACCTGGAAGAAGTTCCTGGATCCTGGCTTTGGATCGGCATAGCGTTGGCTGTTATGCTCACTTGGAGAGTGAATCATCAGATGGAAGATCTTCCTCTCTGTCTCTCCTCCTCTCTGTCTATCTCTGACTTTGCAATAAAAATAAATAAATCTTAAAAAAAAATTCTAAAACAGGTTGAAAGAGAAATGGAGGTTTATTGCCTGTGGAGATGATGAGAGTATAAAGTCAAAGATGGCTCAGGTTTCTAGGATAAATGAAAGATGCCAACTGCTGAGACCAAGGGAGGGTAGAAGAATGGGTGTTAGATGTGAGACACCTCTTGTGATACTTGCATTAGAGTGCCGTAGGTTCAGGTTCCAGCTTGATTCCAATTTCCTGCTAAAATGCTCCTTGGGAGGCAACAAGAGATAACTCAGTTTATTTCCAGCCATCCATACAGACAACCCGGATTGAATTCCAGGTTCCTGCTTCAGCCTGGCTCAGTTCTGGCATTTGGAAAGTGAAACAGTGAATAGATCTCTGTATCCTTCTCTCACTATAAAATCTGCTTTTAAAATAAAAATAAATGTAAGACAATAGAGGTGTTTATTTTCTTGTTCTGTGATTTAAATGTTGAATTAATCAAAACTTTATTTTGGTAAAAGATGAGGAAAGGAAAGAAAAGCACGTTATTGAACATGATTGCTATTACTAAGGTATAATATGAAACTTGAAAATATACTGTTTTAAATCTCATTAAACATACCTCCGATGTTAATTTTTATAGTGTTTTGTATTTTCACTGAAACTATTTCCTTCAAAAAGAAGGCATCACTGAATTTTAAGTTGTTTCATAAACCTGTTAAAATAGCTGTCTCAATGTGTTTTGACAGCAGGAAGATGCACTAGCACAGCAGGCCTTCGAAGAAGCTCGGAGAAGGACACGTGAGTTTGAAGATAGAGACAGGTCTCATCGGGAGGAAATGGAGGTGAGAGTTTCACAGCTGCTGGCAGTAACTGGTTAGTACTCTCCCCAAACTCTCAGGCTGTGTTTGTGATATTTGTGTGTAATGTCTTTTAAATAATTTAACATTGTCTTTCATTTTTTTAAAAAAGATAATCCCTGGCTTTATATTTTATTACAGGTAATTGTTATAAAGATATTCTTATTTTAAGCTTTGTAATAAATTACTCCTTTATTGGTCTTCGTAAATGATTTGTTGTAACAAGATATAGTTTAATTCACTTGGCCAACTATCCCACATCTTTTTTTTTCCCCTTCATTTATTTTTGAAGTTTTTTGTAAGAATCACCTATTTACATAGAAAATACATCTAGAACATTACTGAAACTGTTCAGAAATACCATTTTTCATTGAATTGTCTTGATCTTGTAACAGTATGATTTTCAGTCGCTGGGTAATCTCTTCACTAGAAAAAGTGTAATATTTTCAAACACACAAAAAAAAATGGAATTCAGATATTTTGTTCAACTTTTTTGATAACCTTTTTGTTATCAAAGAAAATGCAGTTGTAGAAATCTATACAACAGAAGTATGTAGCTAATTATTATGAGGCTAACACCTTGTAATTAATTATACAGGTGAAAAAGTAAAACTTTGATAGCCACCCCAACAACCTCCCACTGTGAGTACGTATGCTCATGACCCCCTGTTGAATCTTGAGTCATGACCTCTTCCTGCTGCCCAAAATTAATCATTTCATCTTGCAAAGATTTCTTTTTATTTGAAACATAAAGTTTACAGTGAGAGAAGGAGAGAGGGACAGTACAAGATCTTCCATCTGCTGATTCAGTCCCCAAAGTGGCTGCGGTCACAAGAGTTGAGCCAGTCTGACACCAGAGGCCTAGAAACTGCTTCCAGGTCTCCCATGTAGGTGCAGGATCCCTAGGCTTTGGGTAACCCTACACTTCTTTCCCAGGCCCCAAGCAGGGAGCTGGATAGAAAGTGGAGCAGCTTGGGACACAAACCAGGGCTCATTAAAAATCTTTTTAAAGGCCTAGTATGTCAGGGCAGGCACACTTCTGACCTTAGTGTAGAACCTTAGCATAGCAAGCTAATCTTCTGCTTGTGGTGCTGGCATCCATATGATTGCCAGTTCTAGTTCCTGCTGCTCTAGTTCCAGTCCAGTTCCCTACTAATGGCCTAGGGGATGACCTTGGGCTCCTGCAGCTGTGTGGGATACCTGAACGAAACTCCTGTCTTCCAGCCACAGACCTGCCTAGTTCTGGCCATTGCTTCTGTTTGGAGAGTGAACCAGCAGAATATGTCTTTGCTTCCCCCATTTTGACTTTCTAGTAAAAATAAATCAATGTCTTAAAAAAGCCAAAAAGCCTAGTAAGTAAAAAAAAAGTTGTCAAACATTCATGTCTATCATGTGCTTAAAATTTATAAACTCGGTAATATGAATATTTCACCAAGGAAAAATAGAAGAAGCATGTATTTACCTTTTATAATCAAAAGGCAGTAAATTTGATTATAGTAAATAATCTTAATAGAGTAATTTTCAGATATCAAATTGGTGTTATGAGGCTACAGTAGTCAAATTCATACAGACAGTGCCCGGTGCTATAGCCTAGTGGCTAATCCTCACTGTGCATGTGCCAGGATCCCAAATGAGCACTGGTTCATATCCTGGCTACTGCACTTCCCTTTCGGCTTCCTGCTTGTGGCCTGGAAAAGCAGTGTAGGGCGACCCAAAGCCTTCAGACCCTGCACCCACACGGGAGACCTGGAAGAACTCCTAGCTCCTGGCTTTGGATTGGCTCAGCTCCGGCCATTGTGGCCACCTGGGAAGTGAGCCAGCAAATGGGAGATCTTTCTCTCTGTAAATCTGACTTTGCAGTCAAAAGAAATAAATGTTTAAAAACATTCTTACAGACAGCAAATAGAATGGTGATTACCAGTGGAGCTGGAGAGTGGTTGTTTAATGAATGTAGGATTTCCGTTTTGCAAGATAAGAATTGTAGAGATTCGTTGCATAATTTGAATATACTTAACACTGCTGAACTATATACTTAAAAATAATTGAAATGATATATCTTATTTGCTGTATGTGTTTGTTGCATTGTTAATTCAGTGTAAATATGTACAAAGACGGTTGTGAAGGGACCAGCTTCTGGAACTTGATTGAAATTTTGAATCTGGCTCTGCAACTCAATGTGTCAGACAATTTGGGCAACTTAGTGCTTCTTTCTGGGACCAAGTCCCCTCGAGTGTAAAGTAAGACAGATGAGATACGAGAGCATTCTTGCAGTGTGTGACACTGCTGGGAGTCAGCTGCCGTTAGGGCTGCTATTTTCCATATGTATTCTTTTTTTTCTTTTGTGTTACAGTATATTTTTCAAATATTAAGCCTATTCATTGTTTAATGTATGAAGTAAAAAGCAGTATCTTTAGTAACTGACAACTGTCTTCATGAATGAGGTCGTGAATCTGATGGGCTGATAATGACTGAAGACATTCCCAAGAATACTTTCTAGTGTGGAGACGATGTACTTTCTAGGAGGGATGTATGTGCCATGTTTGCTCCCTCTGGAGCTTTTCTAATTCCTGAGATAAGACTCCCAAACCGTTCTTTTCATTCTGCATCAGTAAAATGTACACGCTTCTAAATGTACAGTATGCATCTGTTAACTTATATTTCTGAATCACTTTAGTCATCTTATGTTTTCTTTATGTACCAATGTAATTTTAGAGCCATTCGTCCAGACCCAGGTTTAGTATTATCTGTCAAGACATTTTGTAGTCTTTCTAAATCATAATTAACCCTCCCTCTGTGTAGTTTCCATAGCAGTTGTTTCTATTAGTGTTCTTGTTAAACAGTGTACTGAAGTAATTATAAATGTGCTTGTATATCACTTTATTGAGATTCCTTAAAATTGGGCCCAACCTTTCTATCCATTATATTGCCCCACCACAGTATTCTGTATATTGTATTTAGTTGTTAAATGGATATTTTCAGAAAACAAATTCCATTCTGCCAAACTGAGGTACAAAATTGTAAAGCAGATAATATACTGGTCTCTGGGAAGATTTTGTTTATAAAACTTGTTGGTTTACATTAGTTGTAAAACTCACCTTGTTGCTGTATTCTGCATTAGAGGCTGGATAATGTGCCTGAAAATGCATGGCATCTGCCTTTGAGTATTTGTCAGTCTGGAAGGGAAATGAATGTATAAACAGGTAGTTGCAGTGCTCTTTAGCAGCCATCTTACCTATTTATGGGGGCTGAAAGCAGGACAGTGGCCATATAGGGAAGCCTTACATCAGCCTCGGTCCAGGGGATTTCCAGAACACACTTGCCAGAACTTGAAGGAATAGTGAACCTGCTGGACAAGTTGAGAAAAACATGTTGGATAGAAGAAACATTGTATGCAAAGGAACGGAGGAGTACAGAGCTTGCCAAGTCAGAACATAGTCTTTGTGGAGCAGGCTAATGTGGCCTTAAAAGAACCTGAGGATCGTTTTCTAAAATGCGCTCTTCAGGAGTGGCCATTGTGTTGCAGCAGGTTGAGTCACTGCTTGTGATGATTGCTTCCTGTGTTGGAGTTCATGGGATCAAGTTTGGCCTCCATTTCAGATCCAGCTTCCTGGTGGTGTACACACCCTGGGAAGGTGGTATAAATGCCTAGCTCCCTGCTGCCTCTGGGAGACTGATGGAGTTCCTCACTCCTAGCTTTGGTCTGGCCTGATGGTTGCTGTTGCAGGCATTAGGGGAATGAAGCAGCAGAGGAAGGGTCTCTGTTGCTCTCTCAGTCAGTTGCTCTGCCTTTCAAGTAAGTAATTTTCTGAATTGCTGTTTGGCTAATAATAACTATTTGACAGTGGAACAACTAGAAAGTTTTTGTATATTGCAGGGAAACAGATTAATGATAAAGACTTGTCTATTCTGGGTTGTTGATCTTCTGTTATTACTTGAAAAAAATCATTCTGGTGTGAGTTTATGTGTGTACATAAGCAAATCAGTGTGTTGTTTGAGGTGTTAAATATGTTGCTTGCAGTTGGGCTTGTTTTCTGTAAGAGGTTGGTAGTCAGGCCTAACTAAGATTCTTACAACATCAGCTGCTAGTCTTTCTTAAGCTCCAGTTTTCTCATGAAAATTGTTTCAAGAATTAAATGGGAAAATGCTCATTAAGCACTTAGTATGGTGCTTCGTATGTGTGTGCTTACAGTAAACGATAGCTCTGGAGTACTTCTTTAGCACTAAAAGCCCGACCACAGTGCTGGTTCCAGTTAATTGAATAGTCTGGTAACACGAATATCCTTTTAGTTCTCTAAAGTGTATCGGAGCACTTCTGCATTATGACCTGGAGCCTAGAGAAACAGTTAAATTTTCATCAATGATTCAAGATCCTGTAGTCCCTTCCAGCACTAATTTAAAACATTAGCTCAGGAGGAGAACTGTCATCTACAAAACTGGTCTGGAATCTGACTCCAGAGCATTCACTGGTGGTCACGTGGGCAATTTTGGAGTTAAATGTCTTTTTGCACTTTGTGTGAATATATTTTGCTTCCTTTTTTTGAACACTGCCCCTACCCCCAATTCTTTTTTTTTTTTTTTTTTTTTTTTTGCTTTTATTAATTACATTGTATTATGTGACACAGTTTTATAGGTACTGGGATTCCCCCCCACCCCTCCTCTTACCCTCCCCCCATGGTGGATTCCTCCACCTTGTTGCGTAACCACAGTTCAAGTTCAGTTGAGATTCCTTCATTGCAAGCATATACCAAGCATAGAGTCCAGCATCTTATTGTCCAGATAAATTCAACGGCTTCTTGGGGAGACCTTCTCTGGTCCCCATTCAGCTGGTGGTTGCAATTGCTGGGTTGGTTCCATCTTGAGCCTCGACTTCCACTGGAATCAATGGGTGTTGTAGTCCATCCTGGTTCTGCTTGTCACGTACTCGGCCATCACACCAACCACTGGGAGCTGCAGCCTAGTGGGAGCAATCCCCAATAACCCCCACCTGGCCCGCCCCTGCCCTGATTTGCCAGCATGTGTAGCAGCCTAGTTCAGTCTGCCCCATATCCCATTGGGCTCTCGTAAATGTCGAAGGGTATTGGAGCTTAGTTCCATCCAACCAGCTCAACTGTCCAGCCCTCACGGATGTTGTTGAGTGCCTCTCTGTCTAGCCAACCCAGCCCCTGTCCTAGTTGTTATTGTGCCCTCCCATGGGAGTGTTGACCCAAGAGAGGGGAGCCCACTATTTCCCTCCCAGGTCACTCTCACTCTCGGTTGTGCTCTCTCCAGGTGGCCCTGTGGTTGGACTTGACAGTAATGGCCCCTAGTGCCAGCTTCTGCTACGGCTAAGCCCCGACAGCTCTCACCCCCTCCCGTTTTGTTAACACTAGTAGGAATAGTCCGCCCGTCCTGGCTCTTCCCTGATCTGGTCCATATGAGGCGCACAGGTGCTGCAGCCCTACCTAGTCTGGTCCCAGCTCATGCTCTCCAGTGGGAGTAGCTATCCAGCACCTACCCCCAATTCTTAATGTTAGATTGTTTTATTGTAGTATGACTTCTATTTCCTAAAAGAACAACAGTGGAGAAAAATATTGTATAATTTATGCATCTTTAGGGATTCAAATATCATCTAATCTAACATTCTTGTAACAGTTGATGAAGCTAAGACTCGAGAAAATTGATTCACTGTTCTTCAAATAAGTTGGTCAGTGGAAGGAAAAGTGAGGACAAATCATGGTTTCCTAACCAGGAGGTCTCCACAAATACGCCCTTCCACTGGGGAATTAATTTCCACACTCCCTATAAAGATGATTAAGTTGAAAAATAAAATCTGCCATAAGTTAGAAACCAATTTTGCCCGGAATAGAAAGGCTGAGACAGAAAAGAATAATAATGGTTCCAGTGGGTGGTCCTGATGCCTGACTGGC
Organism: Ochotona curzoniae; assembly: GCF_017591425.1. Taxonomy (NCBI): domain Eukaryota; kingdom Metazoa; phylum Chordata; class Mammalia; order Lagomorpha; family Ochotonidae; genus Ochotona; species Ochotona curzoniae. The sequence goes on along the minus strand of NW_024466999.1, from coordinate 603,534 downwards.
GAGGAGGGCCAGGGAGTGGTGGTAACTTGTGGGTGGCAGTAACCCAGTAAGTGGTCCTTGGAAACCTGAGGTCCTGGCAACCCAGATGGTTGGGGCTCTCTGCCACTGTTTAGATAACCTCTGAGGCTTCCAGCCCTGCGGTGCTAAATCTTCAACAGTGTTGTTCCTAAGTATTGGAAGTATGGCTAAGGTTAAGGCTTCATGCAGTAGAAACAGGACTCCCAAGTGGTTGGTGGTCCAAAAGGTTTTCATTTCACCAGTGTCTTTTAACCTGACTTCAGTTAAAGAATAATAATTTAAGAAGAAAGACTCCATTGGCATTCTTTTATTTCACTGTCTTGTGTAATTTGTGAAGTTTTCAATCCATTATTCCTCATGGCAGGGTTTGGAATTTTCTTTTTCTCATTTTTCTGGAAAAGACTATTTTAGTAGTACAGTATTTTCTTTACCTTGCTGAGATAATGGCAGATTGTCTTTAACTTGACAAATAAAGAAACATTGTTTATTTTAGTAAATAGCAAACTGTTGACTCACTGGTGTGTAATGTAAAATGTTCCAAAATACTGTGACCCTGGATGCTTTAAAGGATGTATGTGACTGTGCATAGTCGTTTTCTGGTAGAGCCGCAAATGGCGGGGAGCCAGCTGCCTGAGGGAAAAAAGGAGAATTATTGCTTTTCACTGTGTATCCTTTATCTCTTTATGACTTGTGTGCTACCTACATCTATTATCTCTTCAGGAAAGAAGTAAAATTTGTTTTTAATATTAACATGAAATAATGAGTTTGCTATCTGTATTCCCTGACCTACAGTTTTTTAAAATGTGAAATCCTTCATTTGAAATGTTATATAGAATCCCAGTGTATAATTTAGATGAAAGTGTAAAAACATGAATAAAGCAGGATGGGAATTATTCTGGGGTCCCGGAGGTGTTTTCAGAGAACCCGGTAGGTGGCATAATTTAAGCTTGAGGAGTTTAGATGTGGTAGAATGACCGCAAGGTTAGTAGCAGAACTTCATCTGTAAAAGCTCCATTGCAGATTGCTGCCAGGCTCAGTGTCTGATGCTCGGGAGGGGATTGGGGACAGCCAGATTCTTTACCACCCCACCCTATTGCTAGCCGTGCACGTGGCTCAGTGTTTCTGGCATGGCAATGAGGCAGTCATTGTGGGCATACCCTGCCTTCAGACTGTGAAACTTAAAGGTATCATTTTGCTGCTGTTATCTTGGTTGGTTGGGGTTTTGAGGCAATCAATAAGGGAACTTGGATCTTCTTTGGCTCTGTGGGAGGGGGAGATCACACTTGCCCTGGGGATTGAGTGGTTACTTGGAGGGAGCATGAAGAAGGCCCCACCTTGTAAAAATTTTGTATTGTCTTTTCATCTGGGTGCTAATTACATGAGTATGTTTACTTGGTGAAGACTCAACAAGTTATATACTTAACAATCTGAGTACTCTTCTTTAATAAAAAGAAGGAACTGACACCATGGCATAGTAGTGCTTAACTTACTCAGCATGCTGTGCCAACATCCCATATGGGGTGCTGATTTAGACCTTGACTGCTCCACTTCTGGCCCAGCACCCTGAAGATGTGCCTGGGAAAGCAGCAGCAGATGGCCCAAGTGCTTGGGCCCCTGTGCCCACTTGGGAGACCTAGAGGAAACTCCAGGCTCCTGGTTGTTGTGGCCACTGGGGTAGTGAACCAGCAAATGGAAAAATCTCTGTCTCTCTCTTCTCTCTTTTTGTAAATCTGCCTTTCAAATAAAGATAAATAAATTTTCCTTTATTACATTAAAAGGATAAAAAAATTAATCACAGCTATTACTTCTGTGAAGTGCCACCCATTAGTGTTGGCTGTTGCATGGAAGTAGCCCCAGCACCTTTTTCTGACTGAGGGCTTCATTGGTTTGGAAGTGTTGACATGCTTCCTATGGCAGGTCTCTTCTAGTTACACAGCTCTCTGTAGTTCAGATATCTTTTGGCTTTTCTGAAGGAAGGTTGAGGTTAATGAGGGACAGGCCCGGTGCTCTGGGTATAGATGCGTTGGGAATAATGCCTGCCATCTATTGTGTTGCTGCTTGAACATTTTCTGTTTCTAGAAGCTGTCAGCAAATTGGCTGACTTCTTGGCCCTAAGGTAATACTGTGCTGTTAGCTCTCAATTCAGCAGCAAGGTAATAGTGCACCGAGAAAGATGTTCTCCATCATTACCTAGAAAATGCTTTCATTCCTTTAGATTAGGAAATGTTAGCAAATAAATGGTTGTCTTTAATGTCAAAACGGGTGAATAATTCTTATTCTACTATAGGCAGGCAGTTTTACCAATCATAGGAGAATTTTTATGTGGAAACTGTTTGGAAATAAAAACAGGCAAAAAGCTTATGTGGTTTTTATGTTTGTGTTTTGCATATTTTTGGAGCCTTTGATTTCTGTGTGGTCCAAGAAAAAAAATTCAGCCTCTATTTTAAAGTTTCCAGAGACTTCAGTTTTCAAGTCATGTAACTCTACCAATATTCATTCTTGTGTATAGACAAACCAGCTAAAAAATATGTCTCTGTTGGGCCTTCCTGGGTTGTGTTCTGGGTTCATGCAGCAGATGAGAGAGAACTGGGAATATGAACTGAGAATTGGACACCTGAGAAAGGAAGAAGAGGATTCTAGAATTCCTAAAGGTAAATTAGGAAGTAGAGAGTAGCTTTGTAGTAACACCATAGGTATGTACTATATGTCAGGGAAATATACATTATAAATTTTGGCTTATACTTGATTCCTTTTTTCTTTAAGATTTATTTATTTTTATTGGAAAATCGGATACACAGAGATGAGGCAGAGAGGAAGATCTTCAGTCTGATGATTCACTCCCCAAGTGGCTGCAGCAGCTGGAGCTGAGCCAATCCAAAATCCGGAGCCTCTTCTGGGTCTCCCACACAAGTGCAGGATCCCAAGGCTTCAGGCCGTCCTCGACTGCTTTCCCAGGCCACAAGCAGGGAGCTGGATGGGAAGCATGTCCTCCGGGATATGAACCAGTCAGTGCCCATATGGAATCCCAGCGCGTTCAAAGCGAGGACTTTGGCCACTAGGCTGCCACGCCAGGCTCTGGTTTATACTTCATTCTTAAGTGTTCTTACAAGATGTATCTCTTTTGATGAACTTAGGTTAAGAGAGGGTAGGAAATTACCCTAGAGTCCACATAATAAAAGGGTAGAGTCTTCCTTGTCTCAGCCTAGAAATATAGATGATTTATTTGGAAGTATTATTTGATGCTTCAAGTTTTCCTGGAATTGTCTACTTTATAAAGTGTATTTTGGATGTTCCCATTAACTAGTTCTTGAAATTAGCTTATTGCAGGTTATTATAATTATCTGTTAATCCTGCTTTTACCTTTATAAGTAGTGTGAGAAAGGTGCTTTCTTCTCGTATCAGGACTTCAAATTTCTCTTTACTTTCCTCTTCAGTGACTGGAGAGGCTAACATGAATTTTAAGCTAAGGGTTCGTTGTTTTCCAGAGCTCGAAATGCAGGTTCTAACCTCTGCCTC